>NC_132793.1:40896826-41199230 GCF_048418805.1 Vulpes vulpes
GAGTAATCATTTCTTATGAAAAATAACAATAATGTCATGTGTTAATTAGTTCTGACGGTGTCTCAGTGAGTTAAACAAGGAGTTAGAACATTTTATAAGATAGACAAGGAATGAGAACATTCTGAAGCCACTCTAATAGTGAAAAAGCCAAGGCTTTTAAATGCTGAGCTTTGGCCAGAGTCATTCAAAAAAATGAAGTGACTAACAGGATATCCTCTCATGACATATTTGTTTCTGTCTTGCCCATTTTCCATTGGGTTCTCTGTCTGTTCTCTGTTGTTTTGCATATTTATTTCTTTTTATTCAGTGCAGGAGTCAGTGATATTTGATATCAAATATCAAATAATATCTGATAATATTACAAATATCTTCTTCCACTCTAGCTTATTTTTACTCTCTTAATGGTGTGTATCCATAAACTAATGATGCTAATTTTAGTGTTGTCCAGATTATCAGTCTTTTCCCAGAAGGTTATTGTTTTGCTTTTCCTGTGTAAGAAATTTTTGCCTAATGATGTGAAGGTCTTTTTCCAAGTTACTTTTCATACTTAGTTCTGAAATCTCCCTGGAACTGATTTTTGAAGATGGTGAAAACTGTTCCTTCAGGGTAGGTTTATTGTTTTGTTCCTGAACCAATTCTAATTCTTTTCCCCTAAAATTATTTTATTTCAGATTCAAATTTGAAAGACACTTTTGTTTGCTGTGAAATTTTGCACAGGTAATCATTCATTTGGCACTTTCGAAGATGCCATTGCATTGTTTCTGCCTTTGATTATTTTTGCTGAGAAGGCATCTGTAAGTCCTATTGGTGCTATTTTGATGTTAATGGATTCTTATACACTAGATCATTTTATACTTTTTCTTTAACCTTGGTTATCAGCAGTTTTATGATGACTGGCCTGATTGAGGTTTGCTTGGCATTCATCTGCCTAGCGATCATATCACTTTTAAAACAGTGACTTGATATCCCATTAGTTTGGGGAAATTAGCCATTATATCTTAAAAATTGCTTTTGCCACTTTACACATAGGATAGACCCCATCTCATATGCCTACTAACTTTTTTCTGTATTTTTCATCTGTACTTTATATTTTCTTCTAATCTAGCTTTCAGTTTACAAGTCCCTTCTTTGGCTATGTCTAGTGGCTGCCAAATTCACCTACTGAATTAATAACTTCAATTATAAGATATTTTCCAGTTCTGGACTTCACATCTGACATTTTAAATAGTGTCTAGTTATCTGATAAACTTCTTTGCCGTGGAAATTCTCCAAATTGGCATCTAATTCTAAAATACATTAATCATTATTTTAAAAGTGTGTCTATGATATGTAGATCTCTAACATGTCTCTATATGTTGTCTTATTTTCTTGGTTTTCAGTGATTTGTTCTTATTCTTCCAGAATGCCAGGAAATTTTTTATTGAATACTGGATCTTGTGTGTTAAAAATTGTAGAGATAGCTTGAAGCTCTGGGTGGTTTTATCACATTTTTGCTTCTGACAGGCCAGTGGGATTGAGGCAGAGCTCTGCCATATAATCAGGAATTGAATTGATTAAAAGTTGGACTTCAGTTTTTTAAGAGCTGGTCTATATCAAGTTCATCTTTGCCCCCAGAATATAAGCCTTCAGGTGGCCCACAGAAGACCTGAAGTACTTTTCCAGGCACCTCTTCCCTGGTTAGCTCTAATCTCCAAGTTTTGCCCTTCCACATCCCCCAGGCCTCATAAGACATCTGGAGGCTCTGTTCAACTTGTTGGCACATGTGGAATGCTAGGCTCTCCATTTTCACAGGTTTTAACACAACCTCCTCAAGCTTGTGTTATATTGATGGCTTGCTACTGAGTAAAAATGGTTTCTTAAATAATCTCTCCAGTGTTTTTAACTGTTATTGGTAGGAGGGTTAGTCTATATCATGATAATTCACCTTAGGCTGAAACCTCTTTCTCAGTGTAATTTCAATTTGCACTTCTTTTATTATGAGCAAAGTAAATCATCTTTCACAGGACTATGGGCTGTTTTTATTTTATTTTTTTAATGAACTGTCTGTTAAATTTCAACTTTCTATCCAGATTTTGATCTTCTTGATCTCTATTTTTAGAAGTTCTTCATGTATTAAAGACATAAACCCTTTGTCTATGATAAAAGGAATATTTTTCCTCAATTTATAATATTTTTCTTCTAAATATTTCTTACGGTATTTTTTCCATCCAAAAGTTTGTTTGTATAAAATCAAATGTTTCCATTTTTTCCTTATTCTATTTTGAAGCATAATGAACCAAGATTTCCTGCTCTGAGGCTTAGAGAAATCAATCAATGATTTCTTCTGTAATTGTGCCTACAGGAATGTGTTGATGAGAAACTGAAAATGGCCCACTTTTTAGAATTGGTGGAGTGAGAAAGGATATGGTATGGTTTTAAGTTGGAAGGTTCAAGTTTTGTTTCCCCTTTCCCAACATCATCCTCAGGAACTAATGAAAACTTATGGGTACAGTTACTTTCACATTGAAGGCATGGGATCTGTCCTTTTTTTTTTCTTCTGTTATCCTTTTCCTGACTTCTCTCATCTACCTTCATTCCATCAATGTTATTTCTACATTGATATCTTGCAAATATGCACATGCCTACTCACAATCCTCTTCCTCAGGACTGGATGCAAAAGCTTATTTGGCATCTCCACTTATATGGCCATGTACTTCAGACTTCACATCTAAAATGGCTTTCTCACCTTCCCCCATTCTGCTTGTTTTATATGTCTTCAAGTACTGACCCTACCATCCATCCACCAGGGCTCAGAGATTGGTCATCTTTGAGTCATACTTCATGATTGTCAGCTTCAGTAAATCATTACCAAGACTGCAAGTTCTTCTTTGAAGATATCTTCCTTTGAAGAGATTACAAACTGTACCTTTACCATCCCTGCTTCATCCTCGCTAATAGGCACACCAAATTTAACATATACTGAGCTCAATAAGTACTCATGTAATGAAAATGAATTCAACTTTCTGCTTTAAAAAAGCATAGAAATAATAAAAATTTTGAAATTATGGATTTCCAGACCTTTTTCTGTATCTGTACTTCTCAATACCCTTGGCCTTAAAGCTGTGAAAACATAATAGATTTTTAACTAAGATGTAAGATACTATTGTCCTTTAGGATATCTGGAAAATTTCTCACAATAAGAGAAAACAATCCACTTACTACTACATTTAAGCATGTTGTATACTTTCAGCCACAGCAAATGGATGACATACCCTCTGAAGCTGTGCAGAATAGAGATCAATCACAATGAAAATTAACTAAAGACTTGATTCCCAGCAATTCAAAATGGCAGCATTTGAGACTGTCTCCTAGGAAAGCATCTAAGCTATTCATTTTGTATTTAAACAAAAAAACCCTCACTGCTAGGAAAATGAATTTTTCAGCTTTCAGACATGCCTAAAGCAAAACAGGTTTTCTTTTTTCCCTTTTCAAAGGTTAAGCTACATAAACTCTCTCTCTCACCCTCTCTCTCTCTCTCTGTCTCTCTCTCTCTCTCTCTCTCACACACACACACTTCCCTAAATTTAAATTGTATGTTGTTCTGATTAAACTGAGTTTCTCCGCTTTCATGCTACCAGATTTTTAATTTGAGAAATTGTGTATGTATGTATGCGATTACCTCACAAATTAAAGAGAATTTCTATGACAGCACTAAAGAATTCAGGCAATTCAACCCACTATTTCCTCCCTTAACCTTTTCTGCAAAAGAAGTTGAATCCCAGAAGTATTTTTAAATTTAAGAGGGCAATGGAGGGTGACAGAACAATTGGCAGTCAGGCTGTTCTAATTCTCTATTAATCAAGGACTATCTTCTTCCTTTCAGCTCAAGGCGAGGACACACCTAGAGTTCCTGTGCAAAGCGAAGGCTCTGGCTATGCAGAAAACTCTCCAAGTCTTGATGGTAAAGTTCTGAGCTATTTGAGCTCATGTAAACTACAAATCTGACATGTATTCTGTGTGTAATCTAGGATTAGGGGAGCCACCTATTCTATGCGGCAACATATTCAGTTAGAACAAGGTAAAGTTCAAAAACCATGTTCTACTAGGAACTAATAAAATTGGCAGCCTTTGGGGAAAAAAATGATGCTAGCTGTTTTAGAACACTATATGCCTCAGGTTGATCACAGTTTATAATATGGAGGCCATAGGGGATAATTCCAAGGGTAACAGGACTGAAGTCCAGCTGGAGAATATTATGGGAATATCGCTTGCTTCTGAAAAAAGTACTTGCCCAAAGTTATCCCTGCTCTATAGGGGCTCCAGGAAACATTCAAGAGAGCCCTGGCTTGGTTTTGGGCTAAGATTATCTTGGACCTTCATCCCTTTACCTCATTACATCACTTCAGATGGCTTAGCCAAAAACATAGTGGATCTTTAAAACTACCTTAGCAATCAGTTTACAAAAAAGTCTCCTTTTATTCACATCTCATTTTAAAGGCATCTGAATACTCTGAGCCTGAAGAATGTTAATATACCCTTGCCCCTGTATGGCTCAGCTGTAAAGAAATTTATCAACATGGTTTACTGTTACCTTTGCCAAACTTATTTGATCATAGGACGCTTTTTTATATTGACATTTGTTAATAGGTTTTGGAACCAGTGACCAGTTGGAGGAAGAAACATAAAAGAAAAGCTCTCCTATATTTTATTCTGCATGCTCCCTCACTAATATGGATGACCCTACAACAATTTCATAGACCAGGAGAGAAAGTACATGCATTATTCTCCTTATATAGGTAGCATTGCTGCATCTGGCTGGTTTATACCTGGGGTTTAGAATAAGCTCACACATCATTAAAAACCCCGGATGGTTTGCAGGTGGAACAGAGAACTGCTTTAAAACCTTCCTCCTTGAGAAAGTTAGGTGGTATGCCCTTCAATGCCCTTCAATGCCTTTCAATACCCTTCAAGAAGGTGGTATGCCCTTCTTTCAAGCCTCTTTGGAGTGTGAAAACCGGCATTTGCCAGTATTTTACTTTAATCGAGTTTTCCTATTTGAGAGAAAGAGCTTTGGACTGTTGATTTTGTGCAAATAAATGGAGACTACCCGAACAAGAACAAACAGAGGTTATTCGGCTTAATATAGCCCAGGGTGTCTGCCATTATGACTTGTGTTGGTGGACTCAAAGGCAGGCAGGGAAGTAGGAAGCCTTTATAGTTAAGAAAAGATTTCAGACATCCTCTGACTGGAGATCATTGGCATGGGGAAGCTAGATTTGGACAAACTAGAAGTGGGTGATTGGTTTGGGAACATATTTGGCTTTCCCTGTTTGGTCCTGTGTTGGAATCATGGGGCAGGCTATAGTGAAGCTGGCAATCAATGCCCAAGTCCTGACCATCCTAAGCTGATTGCTGCAGAGCCTGCAGTTGGGTTGCCCAGGCTGGTTGCTGCAGAGGTTTTTCATCAGTTATATTGTTATATATGGTCTGGCCATTGTCCATTTGTATATTGTCTCCCCATTTATAGTATGCGCTTTGATGCTTTAAAAATATCCATCTAATTGAACCTACTGACCCTTGAAAATTTCCAGCCTGCTATGCCTGCTCTGGAATACTTCTGGACAATAGCATTAATTACGCATTCTATTTTTATGCAAATGCTCCCATAGAACAATACACACAGTTAAAGTAAAAGCACACATATCATCATTGTTGTGTGACCCAGTTGGAGGTTTTGCTTTTCTATTGCAGGGCATCCACTGCTGCTGCACCCATTGGCAAGTTTGCAGGGTCTGTTTTGAAATTCAGACTTGAAAACTTAGCAAACCAAACAGGTCCACTGACACTGCCATTTTAGAGCAAGCTGCTGACCTCTCTGCATGTCAGTAATCTGTTTTGCTTTGTTTTCTTTTTATTTTCTTAAACATCTATCAAGGCCTTTGAATTTACCTCAGGATGGTAATAAATACACCTAAAATGTCAACCCAAAAATCTGGTACAAAATGACAACTCAGCTTCTACAGATCCTTAAGAGGCAATTCTGCCCTCCCTGACGGCTGCCAGTAAAAACCTGCAAGAATTAGTCCCCAAAATCCTGAATGAATGAAAACGAAGTGAAAAGAGGCATAAGATAGGAGATCAGCAATGTAACCACTCACAGACCATTTTAATGTCACAGACCATTTCAAGAGATTTGGGTTTTTTTTTCTAGAGATTTTATTTATTTATTTGAAAGAGAGAGAGCATAAACAAGGGGCAAAGGAGAAGCAGGCTCCCCACTGAGCAGGGAGCCCAACTCGGGGCTCAATCTCAGGACCCTGGAATCATGACCTGAGCCAAAGGCAGATACTTACTTACTGGCTCAGTCAGCCAGTCAGGCACCCCAGATTTGGGTTTAATAAAGATTTAACCTTTTTTGTTTTCCTTTCTGGTTACAGTTGAAATGAATAGTCAGGTTGACAGTGTAAATGACCCAACAGAGAGTCAGCCAGAAGATTAACTAATAGGTAAGTCGCCCTGTAGTGGGATTTTCAATTGATTAAACCAGCCATGGGAAGTGTTTGTAAATGACATATTGGATTTCCCTCGGTCCTGCCAAGTCCCACAGCGTGGCTTGGGCTAAACTTTAAAAATCTTTATACCAAATGACACAGTGGAAGGAGCAAGGATAACCCCAAGAAACCTACCATCCCTTAAGGGAAAAAGATAAGCCACAGCATATTCAAATGTGCAATTCCTTGGTTTTCTGAGTTTTGACAACAGGAAAAAAATGTTTCCATCCATCTAACCCCCTGGCCTCCTGGAGGGATCAAATTATTTCAGCAACCCCAAGCTGATTCTGAAGCATTGCTTTTCCAGAAGCTACCTGCTGAGTTGCTTAGTATATCTGTTTTTAAGCATAACACTCAATCTCTGCCCTGGAGAGTGTGGAAAAGCACTTGAGTGCGTTTAGGCAGAAAGAAGCCTGACTTGTGTCCTATCTTGTCACACTATGACCAGTGGGCCTGTGTGTCTGCACAGGGTTTGTTGAATTGAATGAGCCTCAGGGAACTCCCCAAGAAAATCATAGTCTGGGTCAGATCATGTTTAAGAGACTTTCCAAACCAACGTTCTAAATCTCACAGCAGCCTGAAATTTATCTAAAATGTTGAGCGGTCTATAACCTTTTTCCATATCTTGAGGGCTGGTGAGAAGAATTAGAGAGAGGTCAAGCTCACTATTCCAACTCCTCGCTGAAAATACTAACTGAAAAGAAACTGGTGGGATAGACTAATTGTGGCTCATCTGCTCTAAGAAACAATTGTGCTATCACCATTGCCTCTCAGCACCTTCCTGCACTCCCTACCTCTTCTCAGTAGGTCTGTGCACTCACTCAGAAGACCATGTTGCACCAGACTCTTGAGCTCCAGCATCACAGCAGAATGAAGCTTGAGAATATATGAAAGGAGGCATCTGTCCTTCCCATCATGGTGTTGAACATCATTTAAAACTAAATACAGGGCAGTCTCAGTGGCGCAGTGGTTTAGCGCCGCCTGCAGCCGGGGGCCTGATCCTGGAGACCCGGGATTGAGTCCCACGTCAGGCTCCCTGCATGGAGCCCACTTCTCCCTCTGCCTGTGTCTCTGCCTCTCTCTCTGTGTGTGTCTCTATGAATAAATAAATAAAATCTTTTTTAAAAAAACTAAATATAATAGCATTTGTGTAACACACATATAGCATAGGACTGCTAAAAAATAAAACTCATGCAAATATGGTCTTATAAGTGTTTCTTCTTCTTTCTTTAACCTTGTTCATGTATTTAAAATTATCCTGCTAAGCTGCAGAAATGACATGGTAGAGAAGTTTCCATTAAAAAGTAATGAAGTGAGACTAAACCTGAACAATTTAAATGCAAGTTCCTCAGTGTTGCCCTACCTTTTGCCCTTTTATTGCCAACAAACTATAGACTTCTTGTCTAGAATTTTTCTTACAGACACTATTATTTTCTTGTATGATCAATATCTGAATAAAGTACCCAGATAAATGTTTTCCTTGGTTAATGTCAAAATATTTTCCTTGATCATAAACATGAATAAAGACCTTTACCCAAATGAGTAAGTTGTCAAAACTTAAAGTTCAAGATTAGTTTGAGGAAACTCAATTCCAAGAAGAAGTGACTTGCATAGGGTCACTTGGCTGATCAATGGAAGTTCAAACACTTCCAGGACAAAATTATTTAATGACACCATACTGCTCCCTAAAAAACAGTGACTTTCTAGACACCTTTGTCATAGAAAACAGTGTGACCCAAGGAATTTTAGTGACTCCCACAGAAATATTTACACAGTTGAGTTTGTAGAGGTTATATGGTAGTTTAAAAGGAAGAAGGAACCTTTAGTTCTGTGCATCATACCTTCAAGAAATTAAAGAAATACAGTGAAATAGAATTATAATTATAGATATATATATTGCAAGAATATAATATATAATGCAATTATAATGCAAGATATAATGCATTTTGTGATATGCAAGAATATTGGAAGATACAATGCAAGAATACTTGTGTTTTATAATTTATAATTGTAAAAAATCAGGACTATCATAAATAACAATAGGGGAATGATTCAATAAATCAATAGAACACTTTGTAAATGTAAATAATTTTTCAACAGGTATTTGAGGACATGTAAATGTAGTTATAGAACTTGAATCTTTGGTTCTAGAGAAACATGGCAGAGGATCCACTTTAAGAGGCATTGTAACTTGCATCTTTATGCTCTCAGAATGCTTGCTTTTGGAATTTATCCTGCAAGAAGCCCAAGCGCTAGTATAAAATGAGGAAGGCTCCATGGAGAGAGGTTCTGAAAACTGAGAGGCCATTGTGGATGTTCTGGCCCCAGTGGATACCATCTGGAGCAGATAAACTGCCCAGCTGAGCCCACATCAGATTACAGAATTATACAAAATAATGAACCATGATGTTTTTAGCCATTAAGTTTGGAGGGGGGATTGTTATGTAGCAACAGGTAACTGAAAAGATAGGATAATGCAGAACATTTCTCAATACAAATGTTTAGAAATGAGAGATAACTTATAACAAAAAATCCTTAAATACATAGCTCAACTGACATGAAAGCAAAGGTGCCAGAAATAAAGAGGAATCTGAAAACGAAAGCACTAGTGTGGTAAGCTGAAGATGCATGCGCTGGTCCTAAGGGCTGCAGTTTGGTTGTTGATGTAGAGATATGACCTGTGGCTAGATATTTGCATTCTAGTGCCCACTGGGGACCTGAAGCCACTCAGCAAAAGATGTTAGAACTAATATCTCTGCAGAGATAAATCTGGGATTCAGCTCAAGAAGTTAACAGGAGATGCTGTTTGGAGGAGGGAAAACGTTCCAATGTAGAAAACACAAAAGCACCATGAATTTGATACATAAACTTAGGCCACCCAAAGTCAGACAACAATAAACAGAATGAGAAGTATATCTAATAGCTGATTATAGGGCAACATTATCCCTGCTATAGATAACAAATAGAAATGTGAACTGATCACTTGGAATTCCTACAGAAGAAAAGCAATTCTCTGAAGGTGAATTCACAATTTTAAGACTTACAAAACACACAAGGATGTGATCCACCATGAGTGAGTATCAGTGGGTAAAATGACAGGATGATTCGCATTCTGAAAACTTGAGTAGAAAATTCTTAAGATTTTATGGAATAAGTACACTTACATGACAAAAAAGACAAAAAGCCAATATAAAACTGTAAGTAAAGGACAACAGTATGAAAAATTAAGAACAATTTGGAAAAAGCAAATAAATATATAGTGATATGAATGATATATGAGGAGACATGAGGGCTAGAATGAGAATGACCAAGGCGTTTATCTTCAATAAAAGTTCTAAAAAGAGATAGTTGATAGTATTTGAAAGATAACGTCCGAGGATTTATCAGAAATTGATAGAAGTCATTAGTTTTTAGTTAAAAGAAGAATAATAAGTCACAAGAAGGACATGTTGAAATTAAACCCACACACAGGCATTGCAGAACACTAGAGACAATGAGAAAAAAAGTAAAACAATTACAGGGAAAGGAGAGTTAACCCATAAAGAAATAATTATGATGTACACAGCAGACTTTGCAACATCAACAGTTTTAGTTCAGAAGATGGTGGAATAATTCTGAGTTTTCAAAACATGAATAAAAACAATTGTCAGTATAGAGTTCTATATGAGTTTCACTATCATGTAAGAAGATAGTAACTGCCATTTTTCAGTATAAAAGTTTGCTACTCACATACCCTTTCTTTAAAAGCTACTAAAGGATGCACATCCTTTTAGTAAGAAGAAAACTGAATCCAAAGGAAAAGTAAGTTGCAGGAAACAATTGTAAGCCAAGGAAAATGGTAAACACCAAGGCAAATCAAAATATATATTGACTATAAATTTATAATAATAATTAGTGGGTGACTAAAAACATGAAATTACTATTTATGTGCATTTTATACATAAAGTAATGCTACATATTTTCTATTATGTGTGGATTTGTGAATATATATTTGTGTAAAACTAGAAACATGTTTTACAGTGATGTCAGGATTTGGTAATCTCTGGGAAGGAAGAGAAACATTTTTAGCTTATCTGTGAATTAAATACACTTATCCATATATACTTTACTTGTAGTCTTTTATTTTAGAAAAGTAAAATAAAGATCGCAGGGAAACTTGAAAAATATTAGCACATATTAAATCTGGATAGGGAATTTATTCTAGGTATGTTATACTGTTTGTAAGTTTCTTTACATTCACAATTTTCATTTTTATTTTTTTAAGATTTTATTTATTTATTCATGATAGACAGAGAGAGAGAGAGAGAGAGAGAGAGAGAAGCAGAGACACAGGCAGAGAGAGATGCAGGCTCCATGCCGGGAGCCCAATGCAGGACTCGATCCCGGGACTCCACAATTGCGCCCTGGGCCAACGGCAGGCGCCAAACCACTGAGCCACCCAGGGATCCCCACAATCTTCATTTTTAAAATTAAAATTTGTAATTGTGTTTCTATGTATATTTAGAAAAATACTGTAAGGAAAATACACTATAATATTAACTACAGAAGTTATCACCTATTGAGGGTATGTAGTATTTTTTCTTCTTATCTGCTTCTGTCTTTTCTATATGCTGTGTGCAACAAGCATGATACTGATTTTATATACATATACACACCTCAAAGTCTACTTTTTTTAAAGATTCATAGGAACACCAGGTGGAAAATTAACTCAGAGATCATTTGCTTCAGTTCTTCTGTGTAGACATGTAGTAATTCATGATGATAGAAATCAGATCAAATGCTGGTTCCAGCAGGAGTTAATAGTTGGAAAGTGAACTTTTGAGGAAATGGCAATGTTTTATATCTTGATAGTGGTATGGGTTAAATGAATGCCTTTGTTCAAAACAGACTGAAATATGCTTAAGATCTATGCATTTCCCTCTATGAGGATTATAACTCATCTTCTAAAATCTAAAAAAAATAAGAATATCTAAGTCATGTATCTTCTTAGAGTCCTCTCACAAGTGGGGAACACAGCAGAGACTTAATAAGATCTCACAGTGGTGGGATAGCCATCAATGACTTTTGCAAATCAGCATTGTGTAAATTGTTATTATTCCTGTGTTGAGCCCTGGAGACTAGAATGTATGAATGGATCCTTGAAGGGAGGACACATCAATTCAAGATTAGGTTTTTCAAAGAATACTTTGAAGAGTTGAGTTCATCATCCCCATTAGGAGAAGCAAGTTGTCAACGTGGCATACATTTATTAGCAGTGATTTATGTGCTCTTTAAAGATAACCCTGTGCCAGCAATTACAGCTCAAATATCCAAAGCTTTTTGATGTAGTCAAGGAAGATATTCCTAGGCTTGTTTGAGGGTTAAGAGATGTTTAAATGTCTATTAAAAAATATTCCTCATGAAATCTATGAAATCTGTGATCTTTAATCTAACAAATGGTTTCTTTTTGTCTTTGGCAGGGGCACAAGATGAAGCAAAGGAATAAAGAAATGGAAGTAAATCACGGTCCTCAGCATTGCAAACCTCTCCTGGCCCTGGGGGGGTGGGTGTAGGAAGACAGTAGTGCAAGCTGTGGAGGAAGGGGGTGTGGGGGGGGGCAAGTTCCACAGAAGGACAGGGAATCCTTTGCTCTAATTTCTCCAGCTGCATTTTGTTCTGTTAACCTGCAGAAAAAGAAAGAGAAAAAAAAAAAAAGAAAAGAAAAAAGTTTCCTTGAGCTTGGTGAGGGGACCCCTGTTAATGCATCTTTCAGGCGCTATCCCTATAATTTCTGTTTTTCCTCTCACGACTTTTCCCAAGGTCACAGTGGCACGGTGTAACACTCACATGTGTATCCTGGCCCCTGTCTGCTTTCTCGATTATTTCACAAAGCTGGTCGATACAGTGGTTTCTCCAAAAAAAGAGATGGAAGATGGTTGTTTTGATAAACTGCAGGCTAAATTTCAGGAATCATCAAGCCCAATATCAGTATAATCCACAGACAAAGGAGGCAGGATAGAATATGGGCAAAATGCTCAGAAATCACTTGGAAAAAGGGTCAGGATGATGAATTGAAAATGATATTTTATTCAGGGATTCCCAGGGTACAATTCTGTTCCATATAGTTAATGAGGAATGCAGAAGGAGAATTTCATGCAAAGAAGAGTGTAGAAGCGTAGAGGCACTACAAGGAAAGCAGGCCCTGGCAGCCATTGGGGGCTTTTCCTTCACAGCCAGGACTACAGATGCATTCTTTGACCCTGACCTCCAGCAGAGCTCACCTGGTTCCTGAGATCCTTATCCTGTGCTTTGGCATCTAGTCCACTAGAGAGATGTGACTCTGTACAACACAGTTGTAAAGGATGACACTTCTCGAGGTGTTTTAGTTAAAAGAGGGGGCTGCTGTATTTAGAATCCAAACATATGCCTATGAATATTAAAAGTTCTACTTGAAAGCTCTCATTATATATATGCTTTTCATAAAAGAATCTCTTATCTTTACCCAAGGTTTGATGGCCTACAGAAAGATTTTCATTTGAAGTTATAGGCAACTGGAGGTCTTGCTTGCAGTCCTGGCTTGCTTTTAAATATCTGGTTTGCTCATGCCAAATACCAAACTGCTTTGGTGGCTCATTCTCTCTTCCACCCAGAGATCCCTTGATTATGGCTCTGAGGGGGAGCAGCAGCATTAATAAGTCAAGACTCCAGTGGTATGGTGGGCCCAAGGGATAAGGGGCCAAGGAGAAAGTCAGAACTTGTCACAAATGTCTGTCCCAGAGACAACATCAACAGCGACCCTCACAAGGCAAAGTGCCTGCTTTCCACAGCTTCCCTGGGTTCTCAGAACAGTCTTTTTTTCTAGGGGAAACTGATATCATTTCTTGCATAGCTTCTTAAATCCACCTTCCTTATGAGGTCTCTAGAACTGTAAATTATTTATATATTTATATATATTTTTAGTGGAGAGAGAGAAAAGTAATGGATCAAATTGAGTATTTCTAAAAAAGGGGGGGGTTCTGATTTCTAAATATTCCATGGAGTTCTTCAGTTTTGCTCTTTCCTCTATGGAAAAATTCACTTCCTTATCTGTGAATTTTGCTCTGGCCTTTCTGAATTTGTTGCCCCTCTGGATGACTTATTTGGTATATTGGAATCATTAGCAAGCTATATTTCTGCATATGTAATATGTTCTCACATCCTATATTTTAAAAAAAAAATAAAACAACTGCTTACCAACCTAACAGCAATGATTTTTAAGGGACCTCATGATTTTGGAACATGACCCTTTTTCCTTCTGCCATTATTCTAGAGTTTGGTACAGAAATTTATATGTCCCCTACTGCCATTAGACATTGCTTTCTAGCAAAACAAAAAGTCCCATTTTAAGTGATCCAAGAAATGATACCATACAAATACTGATAGTTTCTATATGTCATATCATCTTTATGACTTAATTGAAAGTTGCCATCATTCTGGGAAGGACCTGACAAGAGCAATCTGCTGGGAGCACGTTTTCCTGTGATTCTCATGTGTTACTATTCATGCTCAGTAATGAGTTACAGTTAAAAACAACATGAAGGAGGCAAGAGGGATGGGGACTTCTTAACGGGCAAAGATGATAGAGACTTAATGTCCCTGTTAGGACCAGTGGAGATTGGAATTATTGTGGGTGGGGTGTTCTCTTACTCATCCATGACAACTATTTTCATTCATTCATTTTAAATGTGGGTGGGGTAGGAGTGCTAGGAGGGATTTCTCTGCCTGAAAACTGCCAGAAAAGGGAAGGAATCTAAGAACAAAACTAAGAGAGGGAGGAGTAAATATCATTGCCCCACTGCTGGATTTGTCTAAACTTTATTTTATGATTAGATTGTTTTCATTTTTGCCTTGTTATGCTTTTGGTTGCTATTTGATTTTCAGATTTAATCCTTAAAGCAAGCAATGAGGTTACTTACCATTTCAATAGTAAAATCTAGCTGTTGGCCAGATCTGAAGGAAGACACCTCAACACAAGAAACCCTCTTTTTCGCCGGTGCTGTCACTGAATAGGCTGTCAATGGAAAATTTGAAAGGCAGATTAATTCTCCTGCAAAGGAATCCTGGATTTCAATTTCCAGCCACACTTCTGACAGGCTATATGGCATAAGGCATTTACAGGAGGGAGAAGGGGGGGAAGACTAGTCCCAGATTAGTCAGGTTTGCATATGGAGGATCACAGTAGACTCTCAACATAATACAAGTATCCTTGCTTTTTGAAATTGTATTTTGCCACTTTGCTTTTATGAAAGACCTACATTCGTACCTCCTACCATTAACCTAAAGAAATCCAAAGAGGGTTTTCGCTTTTAGGCAAACTGCAAGCAGGGGGAGTGGCACCGCCAAGCTCCTCCCCTGGGAACTACAAGACTCAGCATCTCAGCCTCAAGCAGCTATTAGCTTTGACCTGTGTCTGTGAGCATCTGTACTTCATCTCATTTTATTTTGTGTATCCACTAGCAAGATGTGCCCTATGGTATCAGAATAGGGTCTGGGAAGGCTCAAAAGTATTTCCATATAAACTAATGGTAACTGTTTCTTTGCTTTACACCATTTCAGCTTAAGGATAGGTTTCATAGGAACACTACTTTCCCATAGCAAGGGAAACCTATAGTCCTAATTAGAAAGGTAGTTGTAAGAGAGACAAAGGGGCTTTTCCTCCAGCTAGTAACTATTCAGATGATGGACAAGACTTCTTTCATAAAAGCTTACAAAGGAGGCATCCAAAATACTGTCTGTGATAGTGGGTCACATATTAGTCACTGCAGCTAATTGTAAATCTTTCTATGAAATACTGAAAAGCCTCTTTGTGAATTAATACAGTTCTGCTTGATGCACTTGATTTGAAATGACTTTTCTCTGTATGTGGTGCATGTCAGCTTTGCTTTGAAAAATAACAAAGTTAGCAGAATATGTTCAATATATTTTCTTGGGGAATAGGGTTTTTATCATATGATTCATTAAGGATTTGCCTTACCCTGACATTTGTGATATAAAGGAAAATCAGAAAAAAAAGTAATTTTCTTGATCAAAATATGTTTTTACTTAATGCAAATAAATGTAGTCTGTTGCTTGCAAGGAAAAAAATGTCTTCTGATATCTGGTATAAACTGCTAAATAGAATAATACGTGCCTCTTTTGTTAAACCAGCATTTAAATGCTGGACTGCTTCTAAATCTGTTTGTTTCTTTTCATCTGTGCCATACACTAAGAAACTTAAACAACTGTTGCCTTCCTACTATATTTGTTAGAGCAGAATATGAATAAAATTGGTTTGAGAGGATAAGGTGGAATTATCTGTGTCTTGTGAAATTTGTTTCTTAGCATAAGCAATTAAGAACTCAAAGTGTTCTTTTAGTACTATGTATTTGGTTGCAAATTGTGTATTTAAAATTGCCCCTATAAGGTAACTTTAACTTGCCAAGTTTTCCCTTACTGAAACTGGTCAATGTTTTGGCCATGTTTTTCAAAATTAGGGACGCCTGGGTGGCTAAGTCAGTTGAGCATCCAACTCTTGGTTTCAGCTCAGATCATGATCTCATGAGATTGAGCCCCACATGGGGCTCCATGCTCAGCTATAAGTCTGCTGGAGATTCTCTCCCTCTCCCTTTGCCCCTCCTCCCACTCATGTGCTCTCTCTCTTTCTCTCTCTCTCTAAATACATGAGTAAAACCTTTTTAAAAATTAAACTATAGAATAGTATGTGCAGACTATTTTTTTCTCAGAATGCTACAAGATAGCTAATTACCCTAGCAATAGTCTCTGAGGTACAAGATAGAAGTTATTGAGATGAAGACCATGATTCCATGAACATTGGTTCATCCATCAGAACCCACCATCCATTACTGGAATTCTTTTTGAGAACCTTTTATGAGCCAGCCACTGTGCTGGCTATGGGATCCCTACAACCATGATCTTCCTCAGTCTATTGTTGATGGAATTATGATTGAATTACACAATTGTTAAAGAGTTTGGCAATGGATCAACAAAATCACTATGGGAAAAATGCAAGGTTCTTTTGAAAATGGAAATCTGTGTTCCATCAAATTTAATTCCCTCCATCTCCTCCAGAAAAGGTGTTTTCAGTTTTACTGTTCTAGAAGGTAATAATGGAGGCCAATCCCTTTATCCAACAATAGTTGATAGTTTAGTTGTTAGAGGAGAATATGTTTTTTAAAACTTTTACCAGAGGAGCATTTTTCCAATAATAAATGAAGAGAAAAAAAAAGATAGTCTCATGCTGTAATGGACAACCTCAACACAAATGCCTCAGAGTGACAGCAAAGATAATTTGACATGATTCTAGCATTGCCAGATGCAGTTTTTTGTGACATCCAATTTTCCATCTCTTGGCCTATCACTCCTATGTTTCTCAAACCGCACGACTTCTACTCCTTTGCCTTACTTCATTCAAAGGTGTCATTAAATGTTGCTTAACTTTACTAGTGGTACTCAGGATGAAAAGAGACAATGATACCCATTTATGTGGTTCTGGCCAGGACTCTGGCCCAGCTGTGAGGCTTTGAGAAACAAAATGCCTCCACTCTTGGTTTGGCATATGGAAATACTGATACATTCCTGAACTCCCTGACAAATTTTAATATAAAGTGCCAAGACATTATACTTTGCCACTTGGTAAATCATTAGCATTAGATTCTGCTATTTGATATTGTAGAGACAAATGGCCTTATCTTGAGCTCAAGACTCCTTACCGAAAGAATAAATGATCCCTACAACTGGGTAGTAAATATGAAATCCTTTCTACTGTTGATTGTTGATTTAAATTTTGCCCTTAAATTAAGGATCCATGAGGATAAGAAGAAACTGTTTTATAAAATTTAGAGAAGTAGGTGATTGGAGTTCTTAAAACATGTACACACAAAGTACTGACCCAGTGTAAATCTTTTTAAGTAATCTTTTTTCTGATAATAACTAGAGTGTATCTATGAATAAAGAGGGAAGGAGGTAAAACTCTATCATTTGGTTAACAGGCATGGAAAGATACAGATTTACAAGGAAATAACTATACCAATATATACCTCTTTCCAATGGGCGGGGGTGGGGGAGAAGTATACTTCCTCTGACATTGGACTTGATGATGTAATTTGCTTTGGCCAATGATATGTGGGCTGAAATGGCATATGTCACTTCAGGCAGAAGCTTAATAACTCGTGCTCTTTTTCCCCCTCCACCACAATGACTAGCAACATCCCAGGTGGACTGCTATGAAGAACCCCATGTAGAGATGTAGAGATGAGTTTCAGACAAGCCCCATTGAGAAGGTGACATGAATGACATATAAACCTGTACTTTGAGATACAGGTGCTATTTGTTACTCCAGTATAGCCTATACAATGCATTTAAAGATCAAGTTCACAAACCTATACAATCAGCCTCTCCAACCTCATCTTGTGGGACTGTCAACTTGGTTCACAATGCTGCCATCACACTGGCCTTCTGCCCATTCCTAGAATATGCCAAAATTTCTCCATGCTCAAGGCCTTTGAGCTTGAAAGTTCTTTCTTCCCATTCTCACTTGGCTAGTACCTTATTATCCTTGAGATCTCAGCTGGAATGTCACTTCTAGAAACATCTTGTGTTTGCCTACCTAATACCATATTTACTACTTCAGAAAACTTACAATAATTTGTAGTTGTTTATTTGTTTACAAGGCAGGGGTAAAAATTAACATGACTCACATCAGATGTGCAAAATAATGTAGGCTTGCCCCACCCCCCTCCCCCAACTAACTGAGCTTGTCCTGTGTCCAAGCCTCTATCCAATTGGTTACAGAGGACTATGGGAAAAAAAGTTAATCTATCAGTTCTAGATATCAGATTTCCCAGTTTAAAATACTAATTTGGTGATAATGATTTAGTCAGATTCAAGGTTTAAACTCTGCACTGAGGTTATTTCTTGCCACTTAAGTCGTTATACCCTATCCCTTAGATAAAGGCCTTATTTTCTAATCACTAAAAAATAAAACTTACAGTTAATAAATAAATTTAAACTATTGTTTAGTTGCTATAATGTTTAAAAAGTAATTTCTTTAATTTAAGGGCAAAATTTAAATCAACAATCAACAGTAGAAAGGATTTCATATTTACTACCCAGTTGTAGGGATCATTTATTCTTTCGGTAAGAAGTCTTGAGCTCAAGATAAGGCCATTTGCCTCTACAATATCAAATAGCAGAATCTAATGCTAATGATTTACCAAGTGGCAAAGTATAATGTCTTGGCACTTTATATTAAAATTTGTCACGGAGTTCAGGAATGTATCAATATTTACATATGCCAAACCAAGAGTGGAGGCATTTTGTCTCTCAATATTTAAAAATTTGTCAAGGAGCATATCAGGAATAAAATGACAGACTATTTAGAAAATCACAAAAATAAAAAGAACACTATAAAAAATATAGGATATAGCCAAACCTATCCTTAAGAGGGAAATTTAGTCTTAAATGCCTTAATTGTTTGAAATGGAAAAGAGAGAAAAAAACATTTTTAAAAACATTCCAATTTAGATTTTAGAACAAGAAAAAGATCCAAAGAAAATAAAGACACACATATATATAAAATATAACAACTAACATATATATTGTATATAGAGAGATACATATATATATAATGAACTAAGAAATTTTTAAACAGTAAAATGTTAAAATAAATGTTTTGATTCTTTGAAAATTCATTAAATAAATCTTTAACAACTATTGTGAATAATTCTAAAAGGATAGCAATGAGGAAATTTTAAGTACAATGAAATTAAATTTTATGTGTAACTATAGAACTAATAAAGAAAATGAAGATCTTCTTTGAATTAAAAATTACCAATATTGATTAACATGACACAGAAAAGCCACATAAACAAATTCATGGCAGAAATGAGAAAAGATCTTGAAAAGCCTCCTAAGCTTTTTTATCTATCTTTCTACCCAACTAATGTGTACAAATTGTCAAAAACCTGGGAATAGTCATAAGCGATATCCACGATTTGTTTTCATTTCATATGTGTCCATGACAGAATCATCCACTACATGGCTATTTCACTTGGTGGTACCACAAACCTCTTCTTGTCAATCAAGAATTTTCCAAAGTTATTTTAAAATATTTTATCATATGGTCCAAATTTATATTATCATTCCCTAGTCTATGACATTTAGGTTACTTTAGTTTTCCCTACTTTAAATAAAACTACAATGAACACTTTTGGTTGCAAATTTTTATCTTCATCAGGGTATGTTTACAGAAGACTTCCAGGGTTTCTAGCAATTAGGAAATGAGAATTTCCATTTTGTAGAATCCTCACTGCCCTGAAGAATCTTACAGACACTTAAAAAATGTCAGTCTGAGAAAATGGTTTGTCCCTAGTATGAGTTTACTACTGTTTCTTCATTTCTCAACGAGGCTGAGCAGATCTGTCACTTTGCTGTGTTTCCAGATTGGGGAATTAACCTATTTGTGTCCTTTGGTCATCTGTCATTTGGGATTTCAATGTTTCTTAATTGACATTTGTGAACTGTTTATATATTGAGAGTATTATCTTTTCATCCTATTCCCTGTATATAATTTTCTACTTCTGCTTCGATTAGAATTTTGATTGTGATAGCTTCTGATACATAGGCTTCTAGGTTTCTATGCCAGCAAATATCCCTTTCCCTTTGTACTGGTTTACATTACTTTTGTAGTTGACATTAACCATTCTGCCTGCTACTATCCATCAACTGCTTCAGGTGATGAAGTTTTGAAGGCTGATAGAAAACTCCTGTTATTTATTTTCTGGAGCTCACCTTTCAACCCTACTCCCTACAGGTGGTGGACATGGGCTCTAGGCTGGCCAATCACAATATTTTATCTGCTTATGCTCAGGGATTGGTTTAGAGAGGTCACATGACCCAAAATGGACCAATTGGTCACTTCCCTAAGACATTTTATGTGATTACCAGGAGAGAAAAAAATCAGAAAACATAGTGAATATGGAAACCTAGAGATTTGGGTAGTTGTTTCCTGACTCAGTTATGTAAGCCAATAAATTCCCATTTTAAGCAAGTTTGAATTAATTTTCTGGCTCTTGTAACTGAATGGCTCTCTAATTCACTCCGATTAAGAGTAAAAATCTTAAAATGCCCTGAGGGTTTCATGTGATGTCTCACACACCTGCACACACTGTCCATTACTTCTGCAAATTCATCTCTTCCTATACTCCTCAATGGTCTTCACTATTCCAGCCACACTGGCCTCCTCAGAGATGCCAGGCATGTTTCTCACCTTAAAGCTTTATGCTAGCCTTTGTAGAATTCTCTTCCTCCAGATGTATCTATGGCTCCTTTGCTCACCTTGGAGTCTGTTCAAAGCTTTCCTAGCAAGGCTTAGCCCGACCAACCTCTCTAACGCTGCAAAAGACACCCAGGTCTGGCCTACCTTATGGGTTCTACTTTTTCCCCTTTTCCATGGTACTTATCACTTTCTAATATACCATATAATTTACCTTTTAATTAAGTCCATTTTATAAAATATTATTGGAAATCTCCCCCTGCTCCATGAGGAAACGATAGGCTTGATGACATCAGAGAGTTTTGTCTGCTTTTCTCACTGAAAAATCCCAAGCATCTGAGAAGTACCTGGCATGTATTTTTTTTTTCCTGGCATGTATTAAGTGCTCATTAAATATCTGTTCTGGAAAGCCCTTGGCAAATTCCCTTTTATGATACTGGTGGCCTAACTGACTGGACTTTTTCCCCTTTCTTTTTGGAAAAAAATACAGAGAAGAGATGAAATTAAACTATCACACATGTGAACAGGAGGTTCTGTACCCTGTCCCAGAAGATTAGTATTAGAACAATAAGGGACCTAGTAATGGCCACAAAATCATTGTGAGGATTCAATTTGGTTCAGAAACTATGTCTACTCTCTAATGAATGTGGAAAAAAATGGGGGCATCTGTTGACTGATCCTATTTCAAAGAAAGAACCACATTTTGAAATTTCCATGGTACTTCTTTTTATTCTAAGGTAGGTGGTGATGAGGCTATTTAGATAGGATCAGCTAGGCTACTCTAGGAAAACGATGGCATCTCAATGGTTGAACACCATGAAGGCTGACTTCTCACTTACATCAGAGCCCCTTGTGAGTTGGGCAGCTCTCCTACAGGCAGTGATGCCAGGACCCCTGTTTCCTCTGTCCTGTGGCTCTCTCACCTTTGGCAAGTTTTCTCCCAGGTCACCATGAAACAAGAAAAGATAATGATTAGGATCCAAGCACAACTGCTGCCCACATCTCATGGCCATACTCAGTCACCCACTCTGATTCCTGGAGAATGTAGGTTGACCAAATACTCAGCAGAAAAATGAAATGTGTTTGATGATTACCTAGCATTGCTTCTGCCTTGGAAGCAGAACAACTCCCTGCTTTGACACATCGCTGTGTGCTAATAATAAACCTTCTATTTCTGCTCCTGAAGAGCCAATGAATCACATTGGTTTAGGAAGAGAGTGTCATCTGGACATCTTAAATGATCAGAACAATCCTATGATGGGCAGAGAACTAAACAATAGGTAGGGAAAAAAAAAATCTGAATGTTGCTCTGCATTGTCTTGGATAAAAACTTAACATAGTGTAATGAGCCTTTGCCTGGCCTCTAACACTTGTCATAGAATTGGTTTTATTTTTTCATTTGTTATTAATAAAATCACAAGATGACCTGGTGCAGGGGAGATGTGTATGCCTTTTTTAAAGGTCCTAACATGCAGGGCTTTTGAACTTTAATCATCTTTCCCTGTCTAAAGAGAATTGTTCCAGATGTTTACCTATATTTCCTTTTCTTTTTTTGTTTATCTATGTATGTGTGTGATCCCACTTCTACATCTACATCTTTAATGTGCCTTATATTTCCTTTGGTATTTTGCATTTTGTGGGAATTAACCTGATCAAGTAGCTTTAAAAATATTCCCAGCACCATGTATTAAATAACACATTGGGATCCTGTTGACCTGAAGTTATTTCTTTAACATATGGGTATTTTCTATTTATATAAGGATCTAGTTTCTTGGCTACACCTTCCTTTGTGCCATTCTGTTTCAATTAATGTGCTTTTATAATATGTGCTGATGTCTATTAAGACAATTCAATGCCTCCACCTTTCTTCATTTTCAAATGGTCTTAGCTATTACTCACTGTTCAGTGTTCCAGATAAATCTTTTTTTTTTAATTTTTATTTATTTATGATAGTCATCACAGATGAGAGAGAGAGAGAGAGAGGCAGAGACACAGGCAGAGGGAGAAGCAGGCTCCATGCACCGGGAGCCCGACGTGGGACTCGACCCCGGGTCTCCAGGATCGCGCCCTGGGCCAAAGCCAGGTGCTAAACCGCTGCGCCACCCAGGGATCCCTGTTCCAGATAAATCTTAAAAGAGCTTTGTCACGTTTCCCTTCTAGAGATAGTCTATTTCCATTCCCGGGAAAACGGATAAACCAGTCAGTTTAGTCAGCTGATGCTTAGTTCAGACACGAAGGGGAGAGGGCATCTGTTATAAATGCAGCCTCCTGAAATGTTCCAGAGAAGAACAACACTCCTGTTCATCCCTGGCCTTCTGACAAGGCTGGATTGTGATCTGAATAACAATCAGCCCCTGAATATTCTGCTCTGAAGTCTTCCTGCCCGTCTTGGCATCTGGGTCTCTTCAATCTTATCTGAGTCATTTGGTTCTGCCTAGTGAGTGGAGAGGCAAAAGCTAGGTAAATATCACTGTGTCTTGAGTAATCATCATCCACTTTGCAAACGAGCGCTCAAGGGCTCAACGGAGCTGGTCTACAGGACTTTATCTGCAGAATCCAAAGACATGGGAATATAGCATTTGGTTACTAAATGTTCCAGCTGCTGCTGCTTGGGAATGAGTTCTTTCTGAAGCAAACTGAAATTCAATTCCCTGGCTTTGGGTTCCATTTCACCTGATACCTGCGCTGGCATCATCCTGCTCAGTTGAGATTCATTAGCAACCTAGCTTGACAAAGACAGGACCACATCAAACCTGTTGGGTCCTCTTAAAGGATCCAGGCCAGCCAGGGGGAAAATACAGTTTTCTTGGCAAGCAGAAAGTACAATAAATATGGAAAGAGAATGAATATGTAATGTTGAATAATATTAATTGTTCTACTCACTGTATATATATTAACTCATTTACTCTTGACAACAATTAAATAGGTACAATCATTATCCCCACTTTATAGATGTGCAAGCTGAGGCACCAGGGGACCAAGTATTTTGCACAGAACCATGCATCTATTGAGCAGTAGGACTATAATTTGAACATGGGAAGCCTGGAACCAGAGGTTACTAACTGAACTATTGTACTAGGGATTCTCAAAGTGGCCGAGGTATCAGAATCCTCTGGTGGCTTGATAAATGACAAATCCCTGGACCCCAACTTCAGAGTATGCCATTCATAGGTCAGGGGCAAGAAACCAAGATTTTACATTTCTATTAATTCCCAGGTGCTGCTGCTGCTGCCCCAGCAGTCCTACTTTGAGAACCACTGCACTGGGCTACAGAAAAATGTTTGGCAGTTGTGTTCCTGTGAAAGTGAGAAAAGATAAATAGACGTGGAGAATGATTAAGCCATGCAGCTAATTCTCCATTGCTAAAATCAGAATATCTATGTTCTAGTTCCTAAGGCAACCCAAAGCTGGCATTGCCTGCAAGGTGCCACTTTGTTCCTATTATGTTTGGTTGTAGGCAGCAATCCAAATATTAAAGAGTATTAAGAGCACTGGTTGGAGCATCAAAACACCTGGGTTTAAATCTCAGTCCTGTCATTTACCAGCTGACTTAACGTAAGCTTCCATTGTCATGTCTATAAAATAGTAATGATTATTTATTGCTTGGATATCAGTAAAGGTAAATTTCGTACATGTCTATACACACACACACATGCACTTGCATACGCATTGCCTGGCACATAAAAATAATGGTAAATTATTCATTTTATAAGAAAAGAGTATGTAGTATCCTTTCTTCCTCTCAGATACCAGCAGAGAAATTTAACTTTGAGATACCACTGAAGTAAGATCCGCCAGGGTTACATTGGACACCCAAACTTTCTTTACAGCTCATAACTGTGACAGGGATAAAAAGAGAGTATATGTATTTGACAATCTGCTGCCACTCTGATTCTGGTAAAAAGAAAGAGAATTATTGTCTGACTCATCTCAGGGGCTATCTCTCCTTGTGCAAAAGAAGCAAGTGAACCAGAGAAATGGAAGGTGCCAGAAAGTGAGGGATAATCTACACAGTGGGAGTCTGGGTAACTGGTCCAGAAACACAGAGGGATCTTGAAATAATTTTACTCAGTACTATAAGTGGGTATCATCTCAGTCAATAATTAAAGGGTTTTAAAAGTTCTCCTTAATTACTATTTCATTCATTTATTCAACAAATACATATTGAACCCCTGCTATGTATCAGTCACTACTCTGGGTTCTGGAGATACAGGTGTGGACAAAACAGACTAAGAAGCCTTCCATATGGAGCAGGGGAGGGAAATACAGAGACTGTGGGGAAAGTGGGAATGACCAGAGAGTAAAGACCTGAAAGAAATGAGGACACAAACAATATGGCCACCTGCCAGAAGAGCATTGGGGAGAAGGAACAGCAGGTGCATAGGCCTGGAGGCTGGCTCATGCCCAGCCTCTGAGAACTGCCAGAGTGAGTGAGTGTAGAAGAGAACATAGGAGATGGAATGGGACAAAAAGCCAGGTCCCATCACAGAAGATCTTGTGGGAAGATGGGTGGACATTCACAGGCTTTAAAATAGAGGAGAGGACATAATCCAACTTTGAAAGGAATTACTGTTGGTGCAGCATGAGAGAGTTGAGCCGAAGTCTCTAATTTGGGAGTGGGTATAGATGAGGAAAGAGAAAAAGAAACCAAAAGGCAGAAGTCCAAGACAAAGATCTGGGTAGAGATCAAACCAAAGGTGGATCCAGGTTCTGTTGAGGCTTACTCTTTTTTCCAAACATCCTCCCACAGCTTTCTCATGACCCCAAGAGGTAATTTACTAAGTATAATGATCTTGTCTCCAACCACCTTGGATCAGTGTCCTCACTCTGTGGCACATTAGGATCCTCTAGGGAGCCTTTTCAACACGCTCTATTGAAAACCAAATTAAGGGACGTTCTAAAAAATAACCAGCCAAGTGTCAAGGTCAAGAAAGACAAAGAAGGACAGAGGAACTAACCCAGATAAAGGACACTAAGAAAACACAACTATGTGAATGCCTTGTGGGATCCTGGCAAAGGACATTAGTAGGGCATTCAGCAAAATCTGAGCAAGGTGTGTGGAACAGATCATTGCGGTGTCAATGTTAATTTCCTGATTTTGATTATAATGCTCTGGTTGCATAAATATGGTCACTAAGAGAGCAGAGTGAAGGATACCTGGTAATCCTTTGTACTATCTTCACGACTTTTTTGAGAGTCTAAATCATTTCAAATTAAAATGTGAAAAAATTCTCTTGCCCAGGCTGTACCCCAGACCCATACATCAGCATCTTGAGCAGGCCCTGGCTATGGGTACTTTTTTTTTTGAAGATTTTATTTATTTATTCATAAGACACACACAGAGAGAGAGAAAGAGAGAGGCAGAGACACAGGCAGAAGGAGAAGCAGGCTCCATGCAGGGAGCCTGACATGGGACTCGATCCCGGGTCTCCAGGATCAGGCCCTGGACTGAAGGCGGCGCTAAACCGCTGAACCACCCGGGCTGCCCTATGGACACTTTTTTTTAAAGCTCTCTAAATGATCCTAATATCCAACCAGGTTTGCGAATCATCACCTTGGATTTTAAAAGTCTTTAGGGAGCTTTGCCTTAAAGTGTTCTTCTGTTCAAGGGGCAGAAAGAGGCCTCTGATTTCTGAGGGTGTCAGTTCCTCCCATAGTCTCTGTTTACCCCACCTTAGGCCCAAAGAGAACCTCTTCTGGGCAGAATTCAGAGGCGAAGTTGGAATCAAGAGGATGTGCTCATGTAGTCACAAGAGAAGCATCCTTTGAGACTCCGAAGGATGTTTCTCTGAAAGAATCTGTCTTCCTCCTGAGAGACGTCAGCACTGAGAAGGATAGAGTTCCAAACCCTCCCTGCCCTGGTAAAAGGAAAGAGATTAGGTGGCATCTTCAGATCATCTCCAGCCAGGGACAAGTATTAACCTCCCCTGTCAGCTTTGGGGATGTTCCTTTTTCAAACAATGCTATTGTAGTGCCTCAAAGTAGGATGCGCCTTCTCTATGGAAATTGGCAAACACTAAATACCAACTTCTCCCAGCAAAGGCACCTATAAGAAAATGAAGCTTCACCTGCTTTGATTAATAAATAGCAATGGCCAGGAGGTTGCAATAGGAGACACAAAAGGCTGGTAGAAATGTGCCTAGAAAAGCAAAGGGAAAAATCAGGGAAGGTTAAGCTGCATAAGAAAGACCTCTAGATTCTGATTCAGTTTTAGTGGCTGCAAAAACAAGGCTCTCGGCTATTTGCATATAAATGTGCTGGGGGTGGGGAACCACAGTACTTGGCTATGCATTCTAACTTTCTGCTCAAAATCTGTTCCCAAAGCAGCTGCAGAAATCAGCTGCAAATTCCAAATCTAAAAATGAAAGTCACATGGCAGAACTGGGGAGGAGGCAAGGAGAGGAAGAAGGCAAGGGCACCAAATGGTGCTACAATTAACCCGCTGGGGCCCGCAGCCCATATCCATTGCCTGGGAGCTTTTAGACATCACAGGGTTCTGGCTGCACCCCACAGCAATTAGATCAGACCCCCTGGGCAATGCACACAGGCACTGTCTGTATGAGAATTTCCCAGGTGATTGAAATAAAGAGCCTTGATTGAGTGACGGGGTCTATCCTAGGGCAGGAATTGTCCAAATTTACCTATAACGGGCCAGATGGTAAATATTTAAGGCTATGGGGCCCATACAGCATCTGTCCCAACTGCTCAGTTCTGCCATGGTAGTGTGAAAGCAGCCATAAATGGTACATCAGTCGCTGGGGTTGGCTGGGTGTCATAAACTTTATTTACAAAAAGCGTAACAACTTTACACTTTTACAACTCAGGCTCTAGACTCTTGTTATCCAAAGGATGGTCCTTGGGCCGACAGCATGGACATCCCTGGGAACCTGTTAGAAATGCCAGATCTCCAGGCCTCCACTAGAGCACTCCTACATCAGAGACTGCTCTGTAACAAAGTCCCAAGATGGCCAGAGCATAGGGATGTCAGGGTAGCTGGCAGCAGGTGAATGGTGCCGACCGCCAACCAGCACTAGGAACCCAGAGAGCTGGGCCAGGTCTTGGAGCACCAACTCCTTTATCTCTAAAACTGTTCCAGGGGTATCTTCCTGTCCAAGGACTTTGAAAGGTACAAATGTGAATTGTCAGTACATGACAGACAATGCAAGCTTTGGCCTCTGGCCAGCAACTGTCCCTCTGGCAGGTGCTTAGCCCTCTATCATCAGTCATGATGAGGTGGGAAGGGCTGGTCACTCAGGCCCTCATTTTAGAGACCAAGACACTGAAACCCTAGTCTCTGCCAGCCTCTCTGCCAGCGGGTGTACATTGCAAACAGTACATCCGCAGGGCCTGGGCAAGTACCCCGAGTCTGAAGAACATGGGCTCAGAATAGGCTGATTGCCACCAAGCTGGTTCATAACCCTAAAATGGGGCTCTCTGCTTTTACAACTCCTGGTCCATGCAGGAGGGCACAGGGCCTGTTCATCTCTGCATCCCCAGTGCCTGGCACAACATTGGAGCCCCAAAACCCTTGATGACAGGTTCAATTCAGTGGCATCAGTCTTAAGGTCCTGAATGTCCACAACTGATGACTGACCTCCATATGTCATATGCAAGACGGTGTGGAGTTTTTCCAAAAAAGCTCTTTCCACATCCCTTGCATAGACAGAACCCTGACAAATGGCAACTAAAGCTAATTTTCAATCTCTTACCAGGAGCAGAAGGTCTAAGGGCCTGGACCCTGGCCCATAGAGTAAATGAAACTTCTGAAGAGACTACAAGTGTATTCTGTATTCCCGTAAGTCTGGTTGTGCCATTGCACAGAAAGGTAAGGAACTGAGCAGCTCTCTCTCTGCAAGTGCCCATCTGCCAGTCAGCTGGGAGTAGCCTGTATTCAGAGGAAGTCTGCCATGCCCTAGAAAAATGCTCTTTCCAAAAGCCCTGCCAATGATTAGCATGTGAGAGGAAGCATGTACACACCACTTTGTGAACCCTTGCACCTGCTCCCAAGGTGTCTCTGCAGACCAAACCTTTACACATCATGTGCTGTAGACTCAGACAGGAGGCATGAGGCGAAATCCATGCAGCACCTGAGAGTTGGGATGATGCCTTGGGCATCAGCAGCCAGAGAAGCCAGCATGGTATGCAAAAATACTTCTCTGCTGTGCAGATGCATCTCCTGCGTGTGATGTCAGACCACAGGCCCCAAGGCTAGGCTGAGTGGCTGTACTTCTAACAAGTTGTAAGTGCTGCTGCTGCTGCTGCTGCTGCTCCACAGACCACCCTGTCAGTAGCCCCAGCCCAGAGGAAAGAGGACTAGCCTCATAGTCAGGCTAATCCTCTCTCTCTCAGACTTACCTCCAAAGGCAGATCTATTTTCCAAAGATGACCACATATATCTCCCATCAACACACTCTCACAGTGTGATTTCAACTCTCCTTCCATTGAGAGGTGGGCCTGTGTTCTTTCCCCTTAAAGTAGGCAGGGCTTGTAACTGCCAAGGAAGTGATGCAGTGACATCTGAGGGTTTCCTCCTGGTTCTTTTAGGGTGCTTGCTCTTGGAACCCAGCCACCATACTGAGAGGAAGTCTGGCCATCCATGAAAAGTCCCCCATGAAGCCACTTGCCAGCCATAATAGTGAGCTGTGCTTTAAAACTCCCCAGATCTGGGATGCCTGGGTGGTTCAGTGGTTGAGCATCTGCCTTTGGCTCAGGGCATGATTCTGGGGTCCTGGGATCAAGTCCTGCATTGGGCTCCACATGGGGAGCCTGCTTCTCCCTCTGCCAATGTCTCTGCCTCTCTCT
The DNA here is from genome assembly GCF_048418805.1 of Vulpes vulpes. NCBI lineage: Eukaryota > Metazoa > Chordata > Mammalia > Carnivora > Canidae > Vulpes > Vulpes vulpes. The sequence continues at coordinate 40,926,449 of NC_132793.1, forward strand.
GTGTGTCTCTCATGAATAAATAAATAAAATCTTACAAAAAAAATAAAAAAATATAGGATTCCCAGATCCATTTCTGATCCTCTCCCTCCAGTCAGGTTGCCCCACCTAAAAGTATATGGAATAGAGATGAGCCATCCCCACTGAGCCCTGTCCATATGGCAGACCTGTGAACAAAATAAATGATTCTTGTTTCTTTAAGCCTCAAAGTTTGGGGCTATTTTTTAAAATACATGTTCCATATACATGGCTTTAACTACTCCCTGGGTCTTTTTCACTCTGTGCACCTTGCTGCATGCCGCCATCAGTCTCATTATTAAGTTACCTTTGTCTTGGATTTCCGTTCTGAGCTACAGAGCTATATATCTAATTGCCTACTAGATATCCCCAATATATATAAATCTTTTTCTCCTCCTTTGCTCCCATCTCCACTGCACCTCTAAATGTCTTTCTCCTTATTTAGTGCTACCACCAATTTGCTTAATTAAGGCAACATTCCTTTATCCCAATTCCAAAATCAGGGTGATGACACCACCAACCTAGTCCCCTTGACATCTCTGGTTTCTGTCCATTCTTCTGTGTTCTCATGGGCTGCCAGTGCCCAGATTCATGCCCCTGGTTTCTCTATCCTGAGTTGTCCCAATTACCTCTAGGTGCATCTGTTATTACTTCATTCATCACTGTCCTCCAGGCTATTATCAAGGTGTCCTTGGCCGTCCCCTTTACTAACTCCCCATTGCCTTGAGAATAAAGTCTAAGAATAGCCCAGAATGCCCCTCATGGCATGGTCCTGACCAACTGATCAAATTTTGTGTCCCATAGTAACCATCTTGTTTTGAGTTTATACTCCTGCCATATCGAACTTTACAGAGAACCCAAAATACACTCGGCCCTTTCATCTCTGTGTACCTTTCTACATGTTCTCTCTGCTGAAATTGTTTTTCACCACTCCTCTCCATCTTCCTTGCACTTCTAATCCCAACTCAAACATCACTTCCTCCATGGAGCCCATTTTGACCCTGTTCCCATTCCTTTGCTAACACTTTATATAGTTCTATTGTTGAATTTCTCACATTTCACTGTAACTCATCTATTTACATGCCTGTCTTCCTTCTAGACTCGTGGTACTCAACATGTAGTTCCCCCAACCAATAGCATCAGCATCACCCAGGAACATTTTAGAAGTGCAGACTCTCAGGACCTTGCTTGGACTTACTGAATCAGACACCCTGGGGTCAGGCCTAGTCATATGTGGTTTTAAAAGCCCTCTGGGGGAGTCTGGTGCACCCTGAGGTTTCAGAACCACTGTCCTGTACCAGTTGGATAAATATTAGAACCATCTGAGAAGTTCAAAATTCCCAAGTCGGCATGGGACCTAGGGATCAGTATTTTAAAGCTCAACAGGGATTCAAATGTGTAATCAGGGCTGAAAATCACTACACTAGATCCCTTCTTCTCAAAGTGTAGTCTCCAGATCAGCAGCATAAGCGTCACCTGAGGACTTGTTAGACACACAGACTTGCAGAGTCCACCCCAGACATACTGAATCAAAATCTTCAGTTTAACCAGATGCCCAGGTGACTTGAATGCACACTGAAGCTTGAAAAACACCATCTTAAAGCATCTCTTGATCCATCTCTTAGTAAGATCTTAGAGCATAATAGCCAATTGATAAACTCTATAAAATATTAGTAAAAATGTCAACTTCTCATGGTTTTGAAGAATAAAATGAGAATTTATGGCAAAGTATAAACAGCTTTATGAATATGAGGTACTAATGTTAACTGATACATAAATAATTAGTTCATTAGGTCATTCATTTCCAAATGTTCAATGATGCCTACTCTTTGCCAAAAATGGTTTTAGGTATGAAGGAGATTATAGTTATCAAGAAAGACTCAGCCTCCAAAGCATACTGTGGAAAATATATTAAACATATAATTACACAAATAACTACATAAAAGTATGATTTTGATGAATGCCACAAAAGGGAAGTAAGCACTATTGCACATTGCATTTACTTCCTTTTGTCTCAGTTGAATGGTTTTACCTCTCTGAGTTCCTTCTCAGGTGGGGTGGGAAGATACCAGGGAAAATCAGTGATTGGAGTCAAAGAATCTAAAGTGATGTGGTTATGAGGCTTTGACTTAGTTTGGGTTCCCCTCAAAGCAGAGCCTGAAACAAAGACTTGGATGCAGATAGCTTATATGTGAGGAAATCTCATAAAATGCAATGAGGGAATGGGAAGGAAAAAGAGGGGAGTCAATAAAGGGAACATCAATAAGGAGTTGGAGCCCAATCCCATGACAGAAGCCTTTGGGAAACCTTGTGGTACATCAAAATTATCCCATGGGAAGTCCAGGAAGCTGGAGTATCTATCCAATGCCTCCAATTCCCCAAGGGGACATTAATGTTCCCAGGAGACATTAATCTCCCATGCTTCTGGGTTAGAACAGCTGAGCTACTCTCAAACTACTGTTTCCAGACCACAGCAGTAGCAGCATCACCTGGAAACTTGTTAGAAATGTAAATTCTCACGTCCCATCTGAGATCTATTGAATCTGAATATCTGAGAGTCACAATCTGTGTTTTAACAAGCCTTCTAGGGGATTCTGATGCCCAATGAAGGTTGAGAACCACACTGTTCAAGAAATCCCATGGGCAGAATAGAAGAGAGACCAGAACTTGAGATGGAAAGTTGAGACTGTCCTGCGAAGTGTCCACTACACCTTTGGGTGACTTCAGCTGGGCTGTGGGGCAATAGGGTGAGACATCAACAGCATCTACTATTGTCTATGTATTTTTCTCTCATATAACCTGGGCTTCCTTTTTTATTCATTTATCTATGTGAATATTTATTAAACCTCTACACTTTGTCAGGTGCACTACTCAGGGCTCAGGACATGTTGAGATCAAGACAGACATGCCCCTGACCTCATGAAGTTTATAGTCTAATGGGGAAGACAATTGTGTTTGATGTGGTCTGAGGGGTCAGGGCAGCTTCCCTGAAGCCTTTCAAACTTTAATGTTCATCTGAATCACCTTGGGATTGTGTTAAACCATGGAAGTGGTTAAGTAGGATTTGGGTGGTGGTCCAGGGACCACATTTTGAGTAGCAGGGCTCTGAATGACACTTAAGATGAAACCTGAAGGATAAGTAATAGGTGGTCAGGTTAAAAATAGGTAGACCGAAAGTTCTGGTTTGCCTGGGACTGAGGAGTTTCCTGGAATGTGAGACTCTAAGTGCCTAAACTGGACTGATTGGTCACCTAGTAAAAAGGGTGATAGAAGGATGAGAGGCAGAGAAGGCCAAGTGTTTCTAAAGTCCTTGAGGTAAGAAGATCACAGTATGTTGAAGAAAAGGAAGGAGCCAATGAGACTGAGAGGATGCAGGAAAGAATCTAAAAAGTGTCCTGAAACCTTTGGTAAGCAAACTTTGATATGCAGTTAATTTCTAGGCACTGCAGCTGCAGTTGAGACCTCCCCTGCTAAACATCTTTGGGTGAATGTTTCATGGGAGCGTCAATGCGGTAGCCCCCAACACATGAGGCTTTGAGTGAGCACTTAAAATATGACTAGTGCAACGGAGGAACTAAATTTTTCAATGTATTTAATCTTAATTATAAATTAAATTTACATGTAGCCAGTGGCTACTATATTAGAGTGTGCAGGTGCACAAGATGGATCAAAGGTGACAGACAAAAGTAAATACTAGGATAGCAGAAGAATAACTACTTCAGGAGATAAATTGTGTTGGCTTAAGTGGAGTGGTAGCAATAGGAAATGATGCCAAATACTATATTTCACTCAGAGAGTATAAAGGTACAAGAGGTGAGAGAGGAGACAGAGATAATTCTTAGGCATTTGGTTAGAACAATTGGATATATGGCAGGACATATGCTGTGAAAAACCAAACAGTATGAGGAAAGGATGTTGAGTTTGAGTGCCTGTGAAACATTCAAGGGAGATGTTGAGTAGCAGTCACATACATGGTTTGGGAACTCAGAAGATAGTTAAGGTAGACAGCTAATGTTTGTTCAATTCAAAACAGTAATCTCATGACTCCAACTGGCTGGTTCAAATTGGGATTCCATCAACATACAATAACCCCTAGCTCTCGTTGGCAGTAGGACCACATGACATACAGTGAGCCATACTCCTCCAACTATGAAGATTGACCCAAGGGTGGGCATCCAACTCAAACACAAGCTCTCAGAGCTCTTCTTGGGCTTTAAAACTTGGAATCAAAAAGACAGATGCTCAGTAACTCTCTGGCCAGGAGCTCTTGGTAGCCATATTTCCATTATTTTGGGAAAATTAGCTTGGGGTAATTGAGTGGGTATGCAAAAAGAAGCAGAGGCAAAAGAAAGAAAAAGAGAGACAGACATGGAAATACAACTGCATGGTCAAAGGACTCAAACAGTATACCTTTAACTCTTAATTAACCAACCAAATTTATGGGCATTTTCTTCTTATAAAGCACCTTGCTGGGCTATAAGGGAACACTGGAAAGGCATGGATCTTTGCCCAAAAGAACCCATAATCTAGTTTCACAGACAAAAACTGTAAGAAAAGTTTAATAGCAGCAAAACTGGAGAATGCTACAACAGAGGGCAGACCTGAAAACACAGTATAGTCTTTACATTTCTTTCAACTTTTTTCACCACAGCCAGGAAATTGCCAAAACCCATCAACTCTGGAGGGAAATATCTATTAAATCTATTCCTCTTACAAAGGCTATAAAATTTGTAAATTGCTTTGATTGAATACCATCACAATGAAAAATAAAACCAAACATTTTTAAATACCCAAATTATCAAATAAGATTAATATAAATTGCTGTTAAGTAGATAAATAAGCAAGCCTAGGACAATGATTACTGGTAAATTAGGTCTTTCCTACCTAGTTAATCTCTTTCAACTCAAGGCCTTTAAGTTTCATGGTAATTAATCAAAAGCTTAGCTTGCATTCATATTTTTCCAGAAATTAAGTTGCCAGGTTACAACTCTCCAATGGCTCTCATCACATTTGTGAATAAAATCCAAATTCTTTGTAATGGCCTTTAACACCCTACATCTTTTGTCTTGCCCATTTTCTTAGCTCATTTCCCACCAACATTCCACTACTCTCCTTTCTTCACTACTCTCCCATTTCTAAAAAGATCTCTTCACTCGCTAGAGCAGTCTCTCCAGTTATTTTCTGGTCTTGGCTTAAAAAGTTACCTTTCCTCCAATTGCATCTCTCTCTATCAAACAACTTGATCTATTTCACCTCATAGTATATGACCTATATATGTATGTGCTTATTGTCTGTGCCTGTCTTTGCTACTAGAATAGAATCCCTATGAGGGTTGAGACCTTGAGTCTCTTTCATCACTGTATTCACAAGACTTCAGAGTGATGGCTGGAACATGATAGATTCTCTAAGCAATAGGGAAAAGGACATGAGGCCAAAGGTTTTATCTTCAGTTGTCTTTTATATTTTCTGTGGGAAGAGTTAAACTCCCAAAAGACCTCCTTCATGCATTATTGGCTCAAGCTGGATCACCGGTTTGCTTTTGTACCAATCATCAGCAAAGAGAAATGAGGTTGCCATTATTGAATTAGACCAACCTCAACTCTTTTCCAGGGACAGGCCAGTCTTCCTGGAAATCCAGAGATTGCCATTCACTACCTAAAAACAAAATTGAAATTCTATTAGCAGCAAAGAAGGAGAGATAGCTGATGAATAGGCAAACAGCAGTGTCAGACATTATACTTAATGTCTCATTTCTCATGAAGTCAAATCCCTTTAAGCCCATGAAGAATGTCTTGAACATCACATAGGATCACATCTATTACTTTTGCATTCTCTAATTCACCCATTCATTTGTTCCTTCATTCTCAGAAATAGCTTTCAGCACCTATTACGTGTCAGACTACATCAGACTCTACTGAAATCTGGGGTATAAAGAATCAGATGGTTCTTATTTTAGGAGATATTATAGTCTATTTTGTAGATGGGCAGTTATACAAACAGATATAATACTGTGTTTTAAGTGTTTTAGTAGCAGGAAGTTGAAATTGCAACTAGACATGAAAAGTATTACTGCATATCCAAATAGTGGGACTTGTACAAACCTTGTTGGATGAATAATGGGTGATTAAATGACAAAGCAAAAGAAATGAATGGATGTATATGTACTCAGAAAGCTTGAACCAGCTTTTTGTGTTGACGTCTATATTCTATGGGGTGGGGAGGGGGGACACATTGTTCCGATATGTGCTCAGATCCATGTCAACACCACCTTAAATTTTTTAAACCTTGATAAAGACAAAAGTGAGAGTGTGATAAGGGAGCCAGAGCATTGCTTGACTAAATTAAATTCAAGCTCTGGTTACCTCAGGTGACCTAGCTAGAAAAGAGTCCCCAAAGAAAAGATGCTTCTCTGTATAGTATGCATTTTCTTTTTAAGGTAATGTTTTCTTAAACTTTGCATGGATGTAACAAAGTTTCCCCAACCACAATTTTCTTAGAGATGATATCTATAAGAGGTAATGATTTAAAAATGCCATTAATATGTCACTATTTATTTCCTTGGGATACTTACATTTAATTAGTGTAGAAAAAGGTACATCTAAAAATTAATTAATGTAATACACATTAATGAATAAAGGACTAAAATCACATGATGATCTCAATAGATGCAGAAGAAGTATTTGACAAAATCCAGCACCCTCTTATGATAAAAACCCACAAACAAACAAACTGGGAATAGAAGGGAACTTTATCAATGTGATAAAGGGCATCTACAAAAAAACAGCTAACGTCACACTTAATGGTGTTACATTAGAAAATGGTGTTACATAAAAGAGACCAAATACTTTCCCCTTAATATCAAGAACAAAATAAGAATGTCTGCTCCTGCCACTTCTATTCAACATTGTACTGGAGTTTCTATCCAGAAAATTAAAATAAAAGGCATCTGAATTGGAAAGGAAGAAGTAAAACTATATTTGCAGATAACATGATCTCCTATACAATGAATCAAGGAATCTATTCAGTAGCAAAACAAACTGAAATGATATTAACAATGCTATTTATAATAACATCAAGAAGAATAAAACACAAGAAAAATTTAACAAAAGAGATACAAGATATATACTCTGAAACTACAAAGCATTGTTTAAAAAATGAAAGACTCAAATAAATAGAATGTTCCAAGTCCACTGATTGAAAGGTATATTGTTAAGATGGCAATATACCCGAATTGATCTACAAATTCAACTCAATCCCTATAAAAATCCCAGTTGGTTTTTTTATTTCAAAAGCCACTAGAAAGCTACAATAGTAGTCAAAACAGTATGGTACTGGCATAAGGATGGACATATAGATAAATGAAATACAATTGAGAATCCACAAATAAACCCATACATCTATAATCAATTGATTTACTACGAGGGTGTCAAGACCATTGAATGGGGAATGAGTGGTCTTTTCAACAAATGGTGCTGAGACAATTGGATATCCACATGCAAAAGAATAACACTGGAGCCCTACCACATAGAAAAATCAGCTCAAAATGTATCCAAGTCGACCTGTAAGAACTAAAACTATAAAAGTTCTAGAAGAAAACATGGATATAAATCTTCATGACCTTGGATTAGGTAATATTTTCTTAGCTATGAACCCAAAAGTACAAATGACAAAATAAAAAGGTAGATAAATTGGATTTCATTACATTTAAAAAACATTTGTGCTTCAGAAAACACCATGAAAAAAAAGTAAGACAACCTTCAAAATGGAAGAAAATATCTTCAAATCATATATGATAAGAAATTGTACCCAGAATATATAAAGAGCTCTTATAACTCAATGTTAAAAGACAAATTACTCAATTAAGAAATGAGCAAACAATTCGAATTGACATTTTCCCAAGAAGATATACAACAGGTCTACAAGTACAAGAAAATATGCTCCATATAACTGATCAGTAGTAAAATGCAAATTGAATGCCATCAATTGCAAATCCATGCAAAAGTCACAGTGAGATACCATTTGACATTCAATTGGATAGCTATACCCAAGAAGGCAGATAATAACAAGTGTTGACAAGAATATGGATAAATCAGAGACATCATGCATTGCTAGTAAGAATGTACAGTGGCACAGCTGTTGTGGAAAACAGTCCAGCAATTCCTCAAAAGATTAAATATAGAGTTATCATATGACTCAGCAGTTCCACTTCTGGGTATATCTCCAAGAGAAATGAAAACATATGTTCACACAAAACTTGCACACGAGTGTTCATAGCAATATTATTCATAATAGCTAAAATGGGGAAATAAACCAAATGTCGAACTGATAAATGCATAAATAAAATGTTGTCTATCCATTCAATGAGATATTATACCACAATTAAAAAAATGAAGTAGTGACACATAATACAACATAAATAAACCTTGATAGTATAACGCTAAGTGAAAGGAGGCACCTCAAAAGGCCACATATTGTATGATTCAATCTACATGAAATACCCAGAATAGGCAAATTTATAGAAATAGAAACCAGATTTGTAGTTTCCTAGGGGAGTGTGGGGAGTGTTGGAGGGAAATGGGGAATAATTTTTAATGGGTGCAGGTTTTCTTTTCAGAATGATTGAATGTTCTGGAATTAGATTAACAGTGAAATTTGCATAATGTTGTGAATACACTAAAAATCACCACATTGTACTGTTTAAATGAGTGAATGTATGGTATACAAATAACATTTCAATAAAACTGTGGGGGTTTTTTATTTCAAAGACATGCTTTTCTGTTTTCCTATATTCCATAGAGATTTTTGTTAACCAAAACAATTAAAAGCCATATAGATAAAATCAATGGTATGAGGCAGTCACGACAGTTTGGATGTTAGGGACTTATTTCATAGCCAAAAGCCACCGTTTGAGAAAAAAATCTAACCAGAGCAACGTTTGTTACAGTTTTCAATAGCAAGAATTGATCTGGGCTGGATGTGCAGACTTCAGTCCTGACTCGGAAGTCTAGACTCTTCCAATTCTTAAACCCACATTTTTTGTTTGTTTGCTTGTTTTTTTTAAACGAGGCCTAAAACACAACATGCTTTATTTTACTAGGGCAGCTCCACAAAACTGCCAAAACCATGTGTGAGCATTGCTGCCTCCCTACTGATACACGCCAGGAGCTGCATGTCTGCTGTCCCTGGCTGCCTCTTTGGTCTTTATCTGCCCTGCTCCCTGCCCCGCCAGCCTCAGGTCCCCTGACCCACTATCTGCCTGGCCCACCTGCCACTCTGGGGAAAGCCACCCCTTCCAGTTCTTTCAAGCTCTCTCTCTGACACTGTAGTCACCTGCTTAGTTTTCTTCCTGCACAGTAATTATACTATATTCATAGCCTGATTTGACATTTCCATAGAAAAAATGCAATTATAGCATCCCAAAAGGCGGAAATAACCTGCTGATGATTATTTGAGGGGAAAAAATCACTTTGGAGATGTGCTTCAACTCTGTCTCTCTGAAAATTGTTACCAAATGCTGTTGGTCGGTGAGGCCTCGCCCATTTTCCTTCTTCTAAATATAACACCTTGCCCCACCTCAAGTATTAAGTTTCTAAACAACCACAAGGAAGGAGAACTTGCATTGAGCAACTTAGAACCTTATGAAGAAAAGGGTTTTGTGGGGAATACAAGATGAGGATAAGCCTGAGAATAAAGCTCTTATAAAGTCATTCATGGAAAAAAACCTACTAAGTGCTGATTAGTATAAATTATTATTTATATTTTCCTCTTTTAAACTAGCAGCAGAGGGTACTGTAGATTCACTTCCATTTGCTATCACCTGTTGGCCAGAAACTTTTTAGAATTCCAATGATCTTTTACTATACCTACCACCACTAGATACTATTTTTTGAGCACTTAATAAGTGTCAGCACTGTGCTAAGTACATATTATACATTATCAAGTTACACAGTCCTGGGTTCAAACTATGATTTCATGTTAGTTGTGGGACTTAGATCTCCAGGACCCAATACTCCATCATTCCCAAACAACAAAATGCTGTCTGAATTTGAAATATTCTTATAATTTTGCCATACAGTGAGGCTTTCACATTTGCTCTGTCTGAGAGGATGGGATCTTTCCTGTGTATACAGGGGATTGTTAGACATCAGAATATGATCATTAAAGGCTCTACATGAAGTTGAGGATCTGAGTCCTTCCGTGCCAGCCTGGGACCCCAGAATCCTCCATGGACCATTTGCACAGTTGTGATCATCCCGAGAAGCCCTTTCAAGTCCTTCTTCCTCCTTGCCAGGCCTTTTGTTTGTTTGTTTTTCTCTAGCCAATCATCATTTTAGAGGCAGCTCAGTCCAAGGGCAGCTTTAATTAATGAGCCAGGTTGCTGGCGTTGATAAGAATGCTAGATTAAGGTCGAGTGTGGAGGGCAGTTTTCATTAAATACAGTAAATGTGGTTGCAGTTTGAAAGGATACTGTCTATCTCTTGCTGAGCTGCTGTTACAACAGAAGTTATGGCCTTCCAAATTCAAAAGCAATAGTAAAAGGATTATGTGGAGAAAGGTGTTTCCTTGTACCCCAACTGTTAAAATAAAACATTGCCTGGCTTGTTGACCAGGGTAGAATCAGGGAACATCTTGCATGTGGCCTGCTAAAGGACTCCTCTAAACTCAGGGTCTGCCATGCCCAATCTGGGGCTCCTGGTGTGTTTTCATAACAACCAGACAGCAGATATTTTGGGTGATGCTTGACAATCCAAAAACCCAAAACAGAAGTACAGTCCTATATTTCTTGCTGTATTTTTACTCATATTTATTGATTTTTAATTTCAGCAAATCTTTTAGTGTTACATAGAGTTTTTATTCTTTTAAAAATAAAAAGAAAGGCAAGGTTAAAGGCAAATTTTATAGAGCCTTTATAGTTATTTTTTGCCCTACCCAACTATCAACATCTCACATCAGAGTGATGCATTTGTTACAGACATTATTACCCAGAATCCATACTTTATGTTACAGTTCACCTTTTTTTAAAATTTAAATTCCATTTAGTTAACATATAGTGTAATATTAACTTTAGATATACAATACAGTGATTCAACACTTCCATACATCACTTGATGCTCATCACTAGGGTTCACTCTTGGTATTGTATATTATGTGGGTTCCTTCCCTCCTCTAGCCCCTGGCAGCCACCGATCTTTTTACTCTCTTCATAGTTTTGCCTTCTCCAGAAAGTCATGTTGCTGGAATCAGATACTACATTGCCTTTTCAAACTGGCTTTCTCTCACTTAGCAGTATCCATTTAAAGTTCCTCCACGTCTTTTCATGGCTTGACAGCTCATTTCTTTTTAATGTAGAATGATATTCCATTGTCTGGATGTACCACAGTTTATTCATTCACCCACTGAAGACTATCTTGGTTGCTTCCAAGCTTTGGCAGTTATGAATAAAGAAAGCTCTATAAACATCCAGATGCAGAATTTTGCATGGATATAAGTTTTCAACTCTTTTGAGTAAATCCCAAGGAACGTGAGTGCTGGATCATATGGAGAAAGTATGTTCAGTTTGGTGGAAATCACCAAATTTCCTTCCCAAGTGGCTGTATTATTCTGCTTCCTCATCAACAGTGAATGAGGGTTCCTATTGCCCCACATCCTCATCAGCATTTAGTATCAGTGTCCTGTATTTGGCCATTCTAATAGGTGTGTGATGGTATTTCATTGTTGCTTTAATTTACAATTCTTTTTTTTAAAGATTTTATTTATTTATTTATGAGAAACAGAGAGAGAGAGAGAGGCAGAGACATAGGCAGAAGGAGAAGCAGGCTCCATGCGGGAGCCTGACATGGGACTCGATCCCAGGTCTCCAGGATCAGGCCCTGGGCTGAAGGCGGCGTTAAACCACTGAGCCACCTGGGCTGCCCTTTACAATTCTTTAATGACGTGATGTGGAGCATCTTTTCGTATGCTTATTTACCATCCAAAGCTCTTCTTTGGAGAAATCGTAGTATTTTCTATGTACATTTACTTATTTACAATGTTTTAAAACATTTTCTTTACACATATTTAAATATTTACATCTTAAAAGCCAAAGAAACATTGGCACCACAAGAGTGAATTGCCAGAGATATTATTGCATCTTTTAATGGAGGAACTGTCAGTCCATAAACATAAGAACTAAGTCTTGACATTGGTACCAAATGTTGGCACTCCTGAATCAGTTGTAAATTAACAATTTTAAAAGACAATAGACACAAAGGAAGCAGAATTGTGATTATGACAGGACCCCCTTTCTTGAAAGAAAAATATTTATGGATTACTTATACTACACTTGCCACAATGTGTAACCAAAGAAACATACTATACCAATATTAAACCATAGCACGCTCCTGGCATGTGAAGGTGAAGGGCAATTATGATGGAGACTCTTGGCCAGGTGGTTTCAGTGGTGAAGTCCACTACCTCAGTCCAGTCTTAAAACAAGGGGTGGCTTAGTGAGAGCCGACCTTCTGTGTAAGAGGATGCAGCTCTTCCCTGCAAGGTCTGACTAGAGGGAGAAATCTGGCCCAGCCACAAGTGTCTGACATTCCTGCTCAATGTTCATTAAAGGCAAAAGTTTGCAAAGTGTTAGTATCCGTTACCAACTAACAGGTTGTGTTCATTAATTGTAAAATAGGTAGGTCCTAATCTTCCTGACTCTTCATCTATGAGTATCTTGCTCAAGGCTGAAAGTCCTACCAGGACTTTACCCTCTAGGGAATAAATTGTTATCCTATTTACAAATTTGCCTTTTCTCAAAGTTAGTTGCATTTTATATCCAAATGACCCCTCTTGCCTTCCTCTTCACCCCCATCCCCTGTCATCTCTAGGCAATGAGATGACACTAGCAAAGAGGATAAGTGGAGAAAGAGTTGGATCTGTGCCTGGGGTGGGGCTCACTCAAAGTAATCTGTAGAGTCCCATCAGGAGCATCCATTTGGCTGGATGACCCTGAGTATGCTCAGCTCTTGTTGCTAAGATCATGAGAGAGCAAGCATTTCCTACATTTTTTCTTTCTTAGTGAAAAGTAGACTCTGCCTCTGCTCAATGGGAAAATTCCTCTCAAATTAGAAAATGGGCTCAGAGCAGAGCAGCTAACAAGCGACACATATATATGACATAAGACATATATAAGTATATATATATATAAGTATACACCATCTTTATTTTTCTTCAAAATGTCAGCTAACAAATTACAATTGCATCAAAAGAAAACGATTAAAATATCTAGGGATAAATTTAACCAAGGAGATGAAAGACTTGAATATTGAGAACTACAAGATATTAACGAAAGAAGTTGAAGAAGATAAATGGAAAGATACCTCATGTTCATGGATTGAAAGAATTAATATTGTTAAAATGTCCATACTACCCAAAGCAATGTGCAGATTCAGTACAATCCCTATCAAAATCAAATGGCATTTTTCACAGACAGAACAGTAAAAAAAAAATCTAAAATTTGTATGGAACCAGAAAACAACAGTCAAAACAATCTTGAAAAAAAGCTAATTTGAAGGCACTATGCTCCCTGACTTCAAACTATATTACAAAGCTATAGTAATTAAACAAGTCAGAAAAAGAAAGACAAATACCATACGATCTTTTTTATATGTGGAATCTAAACAACAAGATCATGGATACAGAGAACAGATTGGTTGTCCATTTGGTTGTCCAGAGGCAAGGAGTGCAGCATGGGGAAAATGGGTAAACTATTGTGGGGTTTGTTAGTTTAAATAATTTTTTAAAAGGAAATCAGTTTTATCCTCCTTTCAGAGTCTTTGCCCTAGTAATTCTTCCTGCCAGCTGCTCCTCCCCACTTGATTTTTCATTTTTTAAAGATTTTGTTTATTTATTTGATGAAGACAGAGAGAGCATGAGAGAGGGCATAAGCAGGGAAGGAGGGGAAGAGGTGGCTCCTTGCTGTGTAGGGAGCTAATGCCTGGCTCTTGATTCTTCCAATTGTGATCTGAGCAGAAGGCAGGCAGATGCTTAACTGAGCCACCAAGGTGCCCCTGCTTTTCCCCATTTTAATATGGCTGGTTCCTTCCCATTCTTTAGATATCAACTCTAATACCCATGCTCCCAGGAGTCCCTCTTTTGCACATCTCTCTTTCTCTTCTAACTCTTACCACTCTGTGATAATTACCTTCAACAGTATGTTTTCTTTGTGTATTGTGTTTGGTGCTCACTCCACTAGGTTGTTATCTCCAGATTTTGGCTGACTGCTGCTTAGTTCTTTCCCCAGCGCAGTACCCACTGAGACCCACAGTTCACTAAATGACTGGGAAGGAGTCAATAGATTTATTTAATGGCCTCCAAACTCTGCCCTAACATATGTTTGTCCCCATTTTTTACATATTCATCTACTTCCATTTCTCAGGCACTTGGATTCTTATTTAATACCCTCACATAGCATCTGGCTCCAGCAGCCAGCTGAATATTCCAGCTGTTTTCTTGGTCTTCTCCATCCATCATTCCCTTGAATGTGCCCCAAGCCAGCCACCAACTCTCACCCTAACCAAGGTTCATTTCAGTGTTGACAGATGAGTGGGTGAGGAGGAAGGTAGGTGGGATCATTTGATTATAAAAGGTGACTAGCTTTGAGAAAGGACAAATTTGTGAGTAGGACAATTCAGTTGATTCACTAGGAGGTGGAGATATAGAAAAGCGGTGGATATTTCCTGGAGGTTGAAGCAAGTCTCCCTGAGAAGAGGACCAGCAGGAGAACAATGACTAAGGATAAAAACAGCCTGAAAATAACTCTCTTGTTTTTGAGAGTTTGACCCCAGGTTGATAGATAGGATTGGAATTCAAAATACAATTTGATAAATATTTTCAAGCTTCTTTTAAAACCAGCATTGTGCTGGCCACCACAGGTGTGTGAACACAAAGACAAAAGCTATGCCCTCCAGGATGAAGCTCCTGATCCAGGCATTGCCTGCAGGACCCAAGGCAAGTAGCTCTGCCTTTTCTGTGAGCCCGAGGGAGCTACATAATGTAGAGGAGAAAAACACAACATGAGGTGCTCTTTCTTGCCTATAGCTGAAATAATAATAGCTGATATTCATTCAAGAGCATTGAACTAAACACTGTTCATGCATCAGTTCATTGAATTCTCTAAACCACTTGAAGTCTCATTGTTATTACCAGCATTTATGGATGAGGAAACTAAAGCTTGGGTATATTCCACAGGTCACGCAGTGGGCGGGGTGAAGCTGGGATTTGTACCAGGTAGGTCATCTTCAGTGGCCGTTATCTGCTATAACTCATCCTTTTCTTACAAAGCCCTTTCCCCACATCCCTTTCTTTGTCAAAATGCCACTGATTCTTCAAGGCTCTGCTCCCGTAAGATTTCTTTTATGTATTCAGAAACAACATCTCCTTCCTCTGCTCTTCCATACCAACTACCTTCTACCACTATTGAGCCTCTATCTAATGCTGCCTGTTACTGTAATTAATTCATTAAATAGTAAGGGGCCATAAAATCATAAGTTTGAATCCAACTCCATCCTTTATTTACTATGTGGCCATTATTGACAAGCTCTTCTGAGCCTTAGTTTCTCCTTCTATACTCAGGAGTGATTAAAAATAATAATAATTAAAAAATTTTAAAAACCAGCTTGAGACTGTAAGATTGGAGTGAATGCTCACAATAAAGTAGCTATTTTTCTACTCATTTCTCTGTCCCCCTCACAAAGCTTCCATTCATATCTGTCCCTTGCGGTGACACCCATCACAGTGCCTGCCAGTACGGACTGGTGGCAGGAGCATTTGATCAGAAGTAGGATGTGGAGAGAGAAGTAAATCCATTTGCCATTCCAAGTGCTTGCTTCCCTCCCTCCAGTCACTCACTCGGGTATCACAATGTTTGCCCCACCATGTACTACCACTATTATTTCACATTTTCCTCCACATCTGCTCACTTTCCCTCAATGTTTTATTATGAAAATTTGCATAGTAAGGAAAAGTTGAAATAATTTTATCTAAAATGTCTATATACCTATCAGCAGATTCCACCATCAATATCTTATTATATTGGCTTTATCACATTCCTCCACCTTTCCATCAATTCACTTTACTTTTGATGCATCTGTAAGTCAGTTGCCAACATCAGTATACTTTTCCCTTACTACTGCAACATGCATATCATTGACTAGAGTTAAATACCTTTTACAATATGTTTCATAAAATATACACAAAATGAAATGCAAAAATTATAAGTGTACTATATGATGAATTTTGACCCAAACCTCTATCAAGTTATAGAACATCATTGTCAACCCATAAAATTCCTTTGTGCCCATCCCCATTAATTCCCCAAGACAACTACTGTACTGATATTTTTCCTACCATTGTTTATTCCAAAATTTAAAATACATGCAATTGGTTTTTTTTCCTTTTTTTTTTTTTAAATTTTTATTTATTTATGATAGTCACAGAGAGAGAGAGAGAGAGAGAGGCAGAGACACAGGCAGAGGGAGAAGCAGGCTCCATGCACCGGGAGCCCGACATGGGATTCGATCCTGGGTCTCCAGGATCGCACCCTGGGCCAAAGGCAGGCACTAAACCGCTGCGCCACCCAGGGATCCCTAAAATACATGCAATTGGATAAGAATTTTATAAAAAACTAAATAAATAAATCTACTTTTAAAGGTAATTTTTACCACGAAGTATAAATAAAAGTTGTGTCATTTGCCAAAAGTAGAGTATACCCATTAAGACACATGAATGTAAAAAAGAACACAGGAAAAAATAAGTATTTCTAGTCATCCTTGAACCACCTGTATTTATTAACCATTGTAGTCCAGGGACCCCTGTTCACAAGGTCAAAACCATTTTCAGAATAATCCTAAAATGTTATTTGCCTTTTCAATCTCTAATTAGTCTCAAGAATGTACGGTGGAGTTTCCTAGAGGCTATATGATGTGAGATATCACATAGGTTAAAGACAAAAGCCAATATGAGAATTCAGCTAGTTGTCTCCTATTAGGTGCCAAGAGCAGGCCACCCAAAATATACCACAATGACATACTAATTATGTTGAATCGAAGCACCTTGAGAAACAGCAAGCACAGGGATACTCAGACCCTCCCTTGTTCCCCTGAAAGTGTAAATATATCTCCCATATGAAAGGTACCTTCTCTGTACTAAGAACTAAAAAGACATCCTTATCACCAGAGTTAGGGACCTTTAAACTAAAAAGGTTTAGTTAACAAACCTTGTAACTTTTTTTTAAAGATGTTATTTATTTGTTTGAGAGAGAAAGCATGAGGGAGGTAGGCAGAAGAAGAGGGAGAAGCCAGGGAGCCCACTCCAGGCTCCATCCCAGGACCCAAGATCATGACCTGAGGTGAAGGCAGATGCTTAACTGACTGAGCCACCCAGGAGCCCCCTTGTAACTTTTTTGCTAGTCTGCTACCCCAACCCAAATTCTGCTTGGAATTCCACACTAATTAAATCCCCTAAACATCTATTTGTTTTATTCTGTCAATTCACCATAAATTTATTATTTCTTTGTCAAAAATGTATAAAAACTACCTGCCTTAATTATTTGTTTGAATCTCAATTTAATTACTGGATCTCAGTGTACAAGTAATAAAACTTTTGTTGTGTTTTTTTTTTTCTCCTGTAAATCTGTGTCATGTCAATTTAACTCTTAGTCCAACTGGGAAAACCTTGAAGAAAGAAAATTTTCTTCCTCACCCTCACCAGACATTAAAGAGATATGCAAAAATGTGAAATGATGCTGCTCTTTTCACTAAGCTTCTTGCTTAGTTACAACAAATGTTATTTATGTTGATGCGTTTATTTTTTTAACTAAAAAATTAGTGCAGTGCCCAACTTTTTTCAGTTTTCAGGTCTGATATGGTACGTATTGGTATATTTAGCCCATATAGACAAGATTTTTAGGGTCTACATTAGTTTTTAGGAGTCTGAAGGGTGCAGAGAACAAAATGTTTAAGAACACTGATGTACTGCTTTTTGGAGGACACTTCCCGAAGTAGTAGGAGAAGGTCATGTACAGAACATAGGAGTAGAGAGTCCATTCTTTTCCAATAACGCTGCCAGAGCCCAGTTCCTGTTTCCCCCAATAGGTGCCTCTGGCCAACAGCGGAGCTGGCTGCACTGCCTGGGAAAATGCACCAACATACAGCAACCCAGAGGATGCACATCTCTCCATGATGCCTAGATTTGTTTTCTAAATCTCCAAGTACTGGCTTAGTTAGGAGCGTGTCCCACTGAGTGAACACGGTGGAATTGGGGGCCAGTGGAAAAGCTAGCCTCACTCCAGCCTCCCCTGTCTTCGAAGATACAGGAGCGCCCATGCTAGATACGAGAGCCGGCTTGCTCTCACTCAGTGAGCAGCTGCTTCTCACTCACACAAGCTGGCTAGAAACACATTTTAAGCCAAACCCCTTTTTGTACTTATTTGGGTGAAAAGAAAGCTTTAATTACAAGATTTAAAGCCAATTCAAAAAAAAAATCAAGCTATAATCCTAACCTGCAGAAAAAGCAATTTGGCACAGAAAGAAGCAGAAATGAACAAGGAGAAATGAGCAAGGAATCAGACCATTATGAATGGAGGGAAGGCACGTGTTACCAAAGATTGATTTGAACAGTGGATGTAAAACAGTCCCTGCTGGAGGGGAAAGGTCCTACACATTTATCTTCTCTCAAAAACCAAGATAGAGTTTGCCAGTTTGTGGGGTTGGTTTTTTTTTTCCCATTAGTTCTGAAGTCTTAAAAAAATGCACCCTACTCTTGTGTTGCAACAACTTTCCTATTTATCCTAACTGAAGAAGAAAATCATGTTTCCGGCTCACATGGAATTTATACATTTTGAACACCGTGCTTATGTGCCACTCCTGTTTTTTAAGCTAATTTTTTTATGCATGAATACAGGCTAAGCTATATTCCTGCCTTCACTCCTTTATACTTTTAGCCCAAAATGCAAAGTCAAGAGGCAGCATTTAAAGACATCATCCCACACAGTTTATTTTTGGTTTCTCTTCCTTGATGATATATAGTTTCAGTCAACACAGTGTGGAGATATTCACCTGGTACCTTTGATAAGGTGACAAGTGTTACAAAAACTAAGATGCCATCTCTTCCATGTGTTCCCAAGATCTCCAGCTGTTTATCTCCAAGAAGAGTGAGGAGAACCAGCATCTTCAGTTGCAAATGAGAGCCTCCCTTCGTCGGTCTGGAAAGATGAGGTTTTTGTGAAGGTGGGCATGTGGGCATTCTGTCCCATCAAGGACAAAACAGACAAGAAAGAACTTCAAATGTGACTGCAAGGATTTAGGCTATACGTAGCACAAAATTTCGGCAAGTAAATGGCCTGGATCAGCTGAGGAGTGAGCCAAAGCAATGGTCAGGTAGGGGTCTCCCCCAAAGAGGGAACAGTGCTCACCAAATTCAGTTGAGAGACAAGGTCAGTGTCAGTGTCAGTTGCCGAGAGCCTTTGGTTGGTAGCCAAAGTCAACGATATCAGTGACAAAGGGACCAAAAGAGGAGCCATGAAGAGCAAAAGAGTAGATTGGAGGAAACATGCTCCCACGCCCTCCACAGAGCCCCAATTATGCTCTTTTTTTTATTTTCAAAGATTTTATTTATTTATTTGACACAGAGAGAGAGAGAGAGCACAAGCAGGGGGAGCAGGAGAGGGAGAAGCAGACTCACCGCTGAGCATGGAGCCCGATGTAGGGCTCTATCTCAGGACCCTGGGATCATGACCTGAGCTGAAGGCAGACTCTTGGCTGACGGAGCCACTCCGGCACTCCCTAGCCCCCACCCCCACAATTCTTTTATTATACTTTATCACTTTTCACCTTCCCTCCACACCTATCATTCCAGGGAAAAACGATTAAGAGATGAGAATATCTTGAAATTCCCAAGGAAAAGTATTAGGGAGGAAAATAGATCAAAACTGCAATTCTCTGATGGTATAGCTAAAGAGGAACCTAGGAGAACAGAAATTTCCATGAGGGTTTTAAGTCATTTGCTGTGGAGTATACAACAGAATACATGCCCCCCCCACCTCTACCCCCAACATTATGATATAAATTATTTAGCAAAATCTATTAGGCCACTGCTGCTTTTGTGAGAATAGATCCTTTAGGGAAACTCAACGGTATAATGAGATCTGTAACCAGAGAACACAGAAACAGCACTAGGGACAGCGAGAGCTCCTGACCTCAGGGTGCACACGGCTAAGGCGATTAAGAGAGATTGTTACTCTCATTAAAAGCAGCTCTCAAAGTTAGAATAGAAGCCACCTGCTTGCCCTCTCTGCAGCCAGCTGCCTCTAGACTTTAGTCTTTCTCCCTCTCTCCCTCCCACCCTCCCCCTCCTACCCTTCCTCCCTTCCTCCCTCCATACTCTCTTTCCTTCTATTTCCCTCTCCCTTCCAATCTCTCTCTCTCTCTCTCTCTCTGTCTCCTCCTTTCTGCTGCTTCCAGGCTCATATACCAAGAGGCGACAGAACAGATTTGTGAAATCAATCACACAGGTGAATTGCCCATCAGGGCAGCCATCCAAATCAGAGGGCTTGATTTTCCAACTTGAAGTTAAATCACCTCGCACATCTCTTAAGGTCGGAGTCGCTATAGAGACAGAACATTGCTAAAGTTGAGCCTGACAGTGTCAGAGGGTCAGACTCATTGCTTCATCCTCAGAGCCCCAGAGAGAGAAGGCAGCTGGAGGAAACCAGCAGGATGATCTCACTGAGCAATGTAATAAAAGCCGAAGGGGCGGGGTTGCTTTATAAGCCTTTTGATTAAATTCAATGGTGCTAAACGGACTGAGGCACTTTAACAGGCAAAGGCCTTTATGAGTACGAACTGCCTTTTCTGAATTTGGCTCCTAAAAAAACAAAATCCCATCTCGGACTAAGCCTCTATGTTAAAACAGATTCACATCACATCTATCATGGCATTTGTTCCTCATGAGATCCTGCCCTTTTCCTCTGTCTTGCACTAGTAAATGGTTCTCCCACGCCAAGAAATTGTAGGAGAATAAAGGAGAAAACAGTCTGAATTATCAGTGGGACTGTCTATGGTGATAGAATTTATGAGTTAATACCTGATTCTCTGCTACACCTTGCCTATGAGACTCAGTCTGCTTTTGAAGAGTTTTTAGGTCAATTTTATCTTGTTATGGTCTTTATTTTCAGCCATCAGTAACAGTCACAATGAAAAACACCACTTGTGCCATTGATTTAATTTGGTTATTTGCAATGGTTTTAAAGCAATGGCTCTCTATCCTGGCTCACACTAGAATCATCTAGAGAGTTTTTAAAAATACTGGTACCTGGGTCTCACTTCCAGAGATTTTTACTTAATTGATCTGGGGTATGTCTTGGGCATGGAAAAATTTTAAATCTCTCTGGGTGATTCTCATGTGCAGTCAAGGTTGAAATCCACTGACTTAAAGCAATGGTTCTCAAATTTACCATGCCTCAGACCCATCTAGCAGACTTGATAAAACAGATTGCAGGGCTGTACCTCCAGAGTTCCTGATTCATAAGTGCAGGGTAAGGACACAGTTCGAAAAAGTTCCCAGGCAATGCCGATGCCCCTGACTCGATTACCACCCTTTGCAAACAACTGGCTTAAGATATTAGTGCAAATATTTTTTTCCTAAGGTGTGTTTCATTGCATTGACCTGACTCTAAGGAGAGTGCCCCAGGAAGCTAACATCTAATAATGACAACACCCACTGGCAAGAGAATCTTCCTAAGGCTTCATGCTTGGATTCTGAGCCGTGTTCTTATGTATGCCAAGAAAAGACACCGGGATTTTGGCAATGGGTATCTAGTAAAATGGAACTAGGTGTAGCTTCCGCCATAGTTTCTGGCCTTGTTTCTCTCATTTATTTGTCCTGCCAACTCCCGGAAGGCACCTGCATGAGTATAGTTGTTCTGCAGGTTCATGGGGAAAGCTGGTTCTAGCTCAAGGCCAAGGCCAAAAGCCCCTTTAAATTCTGCAAACTTATAGCTTGAGAACTAGGTTGAAAGTGTGTGATGGGCATGTTTGTGTGTGTGCATCTGTGAAAGCAGAGTGTCTTTGGGGCCCAAAAAGAGGGCAATTCTAGAACTTTTCAAGATTGCCAAGAGCATCATCAAGCATTAAGAAGTGTCCCATGGGCTGCCCAGATCCACCTGCGCAGTAAAAGAGGCAGAAGGAGCCACCGTCCCTACTGATCATGCTCCAGTGCTCTCTTAACAACAGCTACAGGCAGGTCTGATAGCTTAGGTTCCCTAGGAGAAAATCTTAGGAGATCGCAGACACCTAGGGGTGGTAGTGGCCCCAGGGGTGAATTCCTACATCCCTATATATTCCTTGCTATCCTGGCATGTGGGGGGTTCAAAACAATTTATAAAATCAAAAGGATATGATTTTTAACTTGGCTTTTCCCAAGTTGGGCAAAGTAGTCATGCAAGTTGCATGTACAGGAGACAAGAACAGGGCTTTCATTAATAACCGTCCTCCTAAACAAGGATCATAAAACACTATGAAACCGTACCTGTGAAATCTCTATTGACCTACTTAGGACTGGAAGGTAGATGATTCAATTGATGCAAATCATGTCATACATTTTGAATAAGGAAACAAAGATACCGAGAGGTCACACAATTAACTTAATACTAGGGCAGAATTTTCCTGTTCTGCCACCACGCGCAGGAGTCAGGGAGTGGGACCTCAGAGGCTGCCTTTGGAGGTCAGAACAAGATGGCTGTGCAAAGTCCTTCCTCCAGTCTAGCCTAAGAAAGCTCCTTAGGTCTGTGCGTACCCATGTTTTGGTCAAAGATTTTATTTCAAAGTCTTTTGATGGGACATTCAGAACCCCATAGTATGCAAACTGCATGTCACCTCTGCAGAGCTCACCTTCCAAAGGATAAGGTATTGTGGAAGGTCTGCCAACATGGTTCTCACAGGCCCTGTTTCATTTGCGAGAGCTGATGGATCAAACCTCAATGTGTATCAGGTTCACCTGGAGGGCTTAGTAAATTGCCGGGCCTCATCCCCCAGAGTTTCTGATGCAGTAGAAGGCCTGTGAATCTGAATTTCTAGCAAGCTCCCAAGTGATGCTGCTGCTGTGAGTCTGGGGACTGCTCTTTGAGAATCACTACAATGAGAGAGTGGTTCTCAACCCTTGGTGTGTGTCAGAATCACCCAAGTACTTTGAAATATTATAAATACCCATCAAATCAGATGCTCTGCAGGTGAAGCCTAGGCATTAAAGTTTTTAAAGTGGTCCCTAAGTGCAGCCAAGTTTGAGAAACTCCACAATAATGGAACCCTATGTACAATCACAAAGCATTCAAACCCTAGGTCAGGAGTTATCAAAACATGGTTCTGGTTCAGCAGTACCAGCATCACCTGGCAAGTCCTTAAAAATGCTTAGAACCCCTCTCAGACCTACAGGATCAAAAACCCTGGGTGGGGCACACCAGTCTATTTTAACAAACTCAGTAAATTAGCCTCAGTAAATTAACCTCAGTAATCTGAGGTTTGCTGATGTTTGCGAACTATTTCTCTAAGTTCTTGGCTTCTCCCCCAAATGGCCCTGGAAATTAGAGTAGTAATATCTAAGAGTGGTAATTGAGGCTGGACGCACAGCAAGCTGATGCACCAACTTCTCAGTCAGGATCTGGGCTGGTACAGAGATGAGGAAGGAGACCATTTGTCAGGTTGTCAGTGAGGTACCGTGGCAGGCTGCTGACATACTTACAAGGACATCTGGCTTCTAGCTCTGGAAGACAGGTCTGCAAATGATTTTGTAATGAGTCTCACCCCTAAACACTCAGATATAGGTCCAGCTTCAGGCAAAATTGAGATGTAGCTAAAACCAAGCTTGGGTCTCCCCCTTGGTCTCTCCTGGCCCCCTTCCCCCAAGTTCCATCCCATTATCACCAATTTTCCAAGGAAGCTCTCTCATGGCCTGCATTGCGATTAAGTTATTCATGCCCCAGAGAATAGCTCAAATAAAATGACTAATTACATTTGAATCCGTCACCACCTTCCAAGGGTATATCCATTCCAAAAAAAAAAGACAACTGGGATGGGTGATGTCTAACACAGCAGAATGCGTCTTCAAAGATGGAATATCGGGCATTGAGTCTTACTTGGGAAATAGATGCTATCATCTAGATGATTATCCATTTCTTTGGCATCAAGCTCCTGGGCTCCAGATTTCGTATGTCTCTGCCCCCTTTTGCCCTCTGTATCCTAAATATAAACAACATGATAGACTGAAAAAATGGCCAAAAATTCTTCCCCTTCCATTAGGAGGTAGAGTCTATTTTAGCACCTCTTGAATCTAGGTTGGCCTTGTGACTTGCTTTGGCTAATGGGACATTAGACACCGTAGTGCAGGAAGAAACTTGAATAGTGCTTGAGCTTTGGGGCTTGCTTTTTGGCTGAAACCTCAGTATAAATGAGCCTACCTAATAGCTTGAGAATGAGAGGCCACGTAAAGGGAAACCAATGCACTCCAGCTATGAGTGAGATCATCCAACCAGCCAACAAGCCAAATGGCCACAGATAGCAAGCCCAGCAGAGATTAGCTAAGCTATCCCAAACAGAAGAACCACTCACCTGACCCCCTGGGATTGTGAACTAAATAATTATTGTTTGGAGTGAGTAATGTGTGAGTTGTTTGTTATTCAACAAAAGCTGATACACATGACTGACTACATTAAAGATTATTTTGATTGCATCTAAAGATTACCTAGAAAGAGAAGTCACCTTAAAAATGTTGCATTTCTCTGCAGCACCTTCCCTGAACATCCCTCCCCCAGATAGCATCAGTCGCTAGGTTGGTAACCTCTTATATGTTCTCCTATTGAATCAGTGTTTAGATCTGCCTAAGACTTGCCACTATAATTTCCAGTTAAGCTTCTCTACTTGCCACTGCCCCCTGACCATGAAACCTTTAAGGTCAGAAACCATATCTTTGTATTTCAAACCAACTGTCTTTATATTTCAAGCCCCTCATTTCCTTGTTTGTTGCTCTGAGCTGAACAAAATGGAATACTTGAGTATCAGGAGTGTGCGGAGTGAAATGGGGAGAGTGGCCAGCAATGGTTTGTGTTATTCACAGGCTAGGGCCTAGAATCTCCCCCTTAGAACCATCCACACTCGCCAAACTCATAAAATCCAATGAACAATCCTTATCTGGCCCAGAACCCATCAGAACATGGAAGCCTTTGTCTTGAGAGTCATAGACTATCTGCCTCTTTCATTCATAAGAGTTCTTTGGTGGGGGGAGAGATTATTTTATTCAAATATTCCAAAGCTATCTAGTTTGCATTATTTTCCTCATTTTACCACTTATGGTGGGACAAGGAGTGGCTGTTTATCCATAGGACACATCACAATTAAACAGGATTACCTGTTTAATTCCTTTCTCCAAACACCTATTTTCTTTAGTCACAGAGCCATAACGAATGACTAAAAAATAGCTCACCCTTCTCCAGCTGTTATTGGGGCCAAGAACTGTGCTCTGAGATATAAACTCATCATTTTGCCCAGTTCTTATAATGCTCAGAGAAGTTATTATGATACCTGTTTAACAGGTGAGGACTCAGAAACACAGAGATGAAAAGATGCATGCACAGGGAGAAGAACCACATTTTTCTGATTCCAAAATGATGTTCTTAAAACCCTGGTGATGCTGAAATGCATGCTATAAATACTGCATAACTATCATTTTGAAATCTTGTTTCTCTCACCCACCCATAGAGCCAGCTCACTTCGCAAAAGAAAGAGAGAGGTGAAAGCTTTGCCAGAGGTCGCAGAGCAAGGGAAGGTGATGGTCCCTGGCTGGGCAATCTTGCATCACTGTTCAGCTGGTTATGAAGATGGGCAGCCTAAAGTGGCCTCTGTGAAGCTGCCACCTGAGTACATTGTTAGCAGAAAGGGTCGATGGGCAGTGGCAAGCAGGCAGACAGGGAGAGCAAAGAAAAAGATTAAAATAATTACAACTCTAATTGATCAGCTCTACGCAAGAGAAGATTAAAAGGGAAAAGGCATATTGAAGAAGGCACTCGACATCCCCCGTGGGCCCGCTTCCATCTGCCACTGTAGCTGGTTCTCTCCCCCTCCCTCCTAGTCCTCTGTCCAACAGCTCCCACTGTGAAGCCCCATGCTACAGCCTTGATGAAAGTCATTCTTTGTGGAAGGCACCAGGCTGTGCTCCCATGAAGAACTGCTTTCACAAACAGCAGGGAGGAAGCAGCTCAGAGCAGCAGACAGTGGCCTCCCATTGGCAAACCCCCAGCATTGGACTGCCAACAGCATGTAGAAAGTGAGGAAGGAGATGCCAAGAGCAAGGCCAGCCCAGGGCAAGGGACTGGAGCAGCAAAGACAAGCCTGTGCCTTGTCATCCGATAACCTAACCCCAGCAGACACAGCCTGGGCTCCAAATGGCATGAGCCCTGGTTTCAACTTAGAACACTTCCTGACTCAGCTTTTGGCTTCTTGTCACTTGGGAGCAGGGCCAGGGGGCAATTTTCCCTTGTCCATGACACCTTTATGTAGGAATGGTAGAGGAAGGGCAGAAGCAGGGACAGGGGCCAGGGAGGAAATGGGAAGGCAGATTGGGAGGGAGTAGCAGCAGCCCAGGCACTTGCCAAGTTCATCTGTTTACATGAGGCCTGAGCAAGGTCAAGAGCAAGACAGAAGGCAGGGAGCCAGAAAAGCCCTCCTGGCAGCCCTCCCCATGTACATGACAAGTGATCACACCCAGAGGAAGGAGAATGTTGGCTACTCATTCCTTTTATTTGGGCTCACTTTGACTTGTGACACGATGCAAAGGAGAACCAAATAATCAAAGATCAGAGACATCAGGGTTCACTTCATATTATAGGAGCTGCAGCAGGAATCTACACAGTGCTCTCAAGAGGGAATGGGGGGTCAGGAGGTCAGGACCAGGGGCCAGACATTCATCCACTGTGGGGGGCTCTGGAAGTGGAGGGAAATGAAAACAGTCTTCTACCCCCCTGCCAAATGTAAACCCACGCTTCTCAAACTGGAATTCCCATTCCACTCACTTGGGGTTGCTTTTAAAATGTGGATTGTAATGCAAAAGTGGGTGGGGTGAGGTCTGAGACTCTGCATTTCTCACAAGCTCTCAGGTGGTGCAGATGCTGCTTTTCCATGGATCACAATTCGAGTAGCAAAAATCTAAGCCATTTTAGAAACAGATAAAAGAACCAAGGTGAGAATGAATGCTAATGTGGTGTTGGAGACCATCACTGAACATAAGGCTAAATTGGTCTCTATACCTAGTTCTCCCTTCTCCACCAACTGAATTGAGGATAGCTGTGCCTTCAGTTCAGGGACATCCTGACTCAACCAGGATCCCAAAAGGAGAAAATAGGAACAAGAGGGCTGAGCCTTGGCTAGGTCCACTGTATCAGTCAGGATAAAGTAGGCTATGCTGCAGTAACAAACAATCCACAAGTCTCAGTGGCTTAGGAAACTAACATTTCCTTCTCACTCACGAAAAACTTGCTATGGCTATGGGTGACTCTCCAGGGATTTTCAGAATTCCAAATTAATTTCCATCCATAGGATAGGAAATGTGCACCTCCACATTGACCCATGCTCCCATGAACTCCATGATAGGAGGAATGGGCTGGAAAGCTAAACACTGGCAATGAAATGCTTTCATCTGGAAGTGACATGTGTCATTTTTGTTCACATTTCGTTGGCCAAAACAAGTCACACAGGGAAAAAGCAGATAAGAAAGAGAAGAGGAAAGGACACAATGAACTCACTTCCTTCTGGGGAGAGAAGGAAGAGTAGAAACTTCCTGCCTGCATTCCCCCACAGCAGTTTGTTTTGAAGATGACTCATGTTCTTATAAGGAAGCATTTTTTATAAAATTATATTTTTAAATTTTCATAATCTAACATAGGTCTCCTCTTGAGGAGACCTAGTATAACTTGTATTTTGGATTTTTCATGTGTTCCTAGGTTCTAATCAGAGGAGCCCCAACCAAGGATCCAGGGGATTTCATTTCTAATTCTAGCTCGGACTCTTCTAGTTATATTAGTCAAATGATCTTCCTTTCTTCTATGAAATTATACTATATGGAAACTAGGGTGGTTATAAAGATGCACTGAAATAAAAGTACACTGTTTCAAAAGTGCAAATATGCCAGGCTATGTTATATGCATATGCCTGTCATAAGAAATCTCTTTAGTCTTTCTCTAACATTTTATATGAGGATATTGGCAGTCCTCATTTATTTTTGAAAGAATTCTGGGTTTCCCCATGACTGTCTCTTAAGTCTTTTCAAGACAGTCTTCAGACATTACATGGCTCTATAGCAGTGTGGTCTTTACCTGTCTTCTTCCAGCTCACGGACGGAGCAAGAGATGGGTTGAAGCTCAGAAGCTGAATGCAACAGGCTGCATTCTTAACCTTGCCACAGCTAAAACTTTAATAGCTTATTTTAGGTCCTTTAAAAACACAGGTCAAAACCAACATGGCCAATGTCAAAATGTTCATGCTTTAATCTGATAAAGGATATTTATTTATTTTTAAAGATTTTGTTTTTAAGTAATCTCTATACCCAACGTGGGGTTTGAGCTTACAACCCTGTGATCCAGAATCCCATTCTCTGGGAACTAAGTCAGCCAGGCACCCCTGATAAAGGATATTTAATAATAAAACAAAAGCATATCAAAAGCCATACAAAACATTGTCCTTGATGGTGAAATAATGAATGCTTTCTTTTGGGAATGGAAACTCCTCAGAAAAAAAGGCTAATAAAAGACATTAGAGACAAAGAATGAAATTTTATTGCGAGAAATTAAAGAATACACAAATAGATGGGTTTGTAAGATAACATTGTAAAGATGTAAATTCTCACCAAGTTAATCTGTAGATTCAATGTAATGTCAAACAATATTCCAATTGCTTGTATGTGTATCAAAATTTGCAAGCTGGTTTTAAAATTATAAATAAATTCAAAGGACCAAAGGGAACAAGAGGGATAATGTTGGATGATTTACTCTCCCAGATGTCAAAAATTATTATCACCTACAGTAAATAAGTAAACATAGACTGAGCAGTGGAGCTGAATACAGGTAGGAAACAGACCCATGCATAGATTGACACTTGATTCGTGACAAAATTTGCAGTACAAAGCCATGAAAAACAAAGGACTTTTCATTAAGTGAGACTGGACCAACCGAATATCCACATGGAAGAAAATGCTTTTAAATGTTTTTAAATGAAATATTTATGTCCAAATGGAAACAATAAAGAATCATGTACAAAGATCAATTAAGAGTTCCTACAAATCATCAAGTAAAAGACAGAAAACTCAATGGGAAAATGGGCAAAATATTTGAGCATGCACTTAAGTTAGGAGGATATGCAAACAATCAGTAAATACATGGAAAAGTAAACACATGCTAACCTCATTAACCAAGAGATTGCAAGCCAAAACCACAAAATGATACCTCCACACACTCTCCAGAATAGTTAAAATTTTATTTATCTTTTATTTTCTTTTTTTTTTTTCATTTAACCAAAGATTTAGTGCAGAGTTGATAGTATAATCAAAATTATATGGAATACATCAAACAAAATACAAAACTTAGCTTTCCCAATTCTAAAACTCGCCTGGGTGGTTCAGTGGTGGAATTTCTCGCCTGCCAATTCTAAAACTCTACCTTTCCTTTTTGTTGTTGTTGTTTTTTTATTGGGTGTTATACTATATGTTGGCAAATCAAATTCCAACAAAATTTTAAAGACTGATAATACCAACTGTTCGGAAGGATATAAAACAATCAAAATTGGTGTGAGAGTAAAATGGCACACCCACCTCGGAAGATTATTAGAAGTATCCATTAAAATTGAACATATATTTATCCTATGACCCAGCAATTCCACGTGCACTAAAAAATATGAATAACAATACTCGTGGCAGCATTATTTGTAATAGTACCAACCTGGTAACAACACAGATGTCCAAAAACAGTGAAATAGGTAAGTAATAATGATATACTCATGCAATAAAATACCATATAGCAATTAAAATGATCTACGTAGCAATATGCATGACTCTCACAAACATAATATGTATCGAAAAAAGCCAACAACAAAAGAGTATATATTGTATGATACATTGTATGATATGTGATAAAAAAGGGAAAATTATGATGTTTTAATTCTGGATAATAGTAACCTTCAGGGAGAAAGGAGGGACAGGGCATGAGGGGACCTCTGCAGTGCTGATAATGTTCTACATCTGGACCTGGGTGTCAGATAGTCAAGTGCCATTACTTTGGAATGATTAATTATGCTAAATATTTACCATTTGTGCACTCTTCTGCAATCATATTATACTTCAATAAAACATTTATTATTAAACATTTTAAATGTTTAAAAGTACTTTGTCCCCTAAAGGATTTAGGAATGAAGGAATGAAGGAGAATCAATAATCTGTAAGACAATATCTCTAAAGAATTTTTTTCCTAATGAAGAGAGGAAAAGATGTGCAAAATTGTTGGGAAAGTAGAGTTATTTTCTTCAAAAGGAGTAAGGTTTTGCAAGCTTTTGTGATAGCTATTATTTGTGCAAAGATAATAATTATTTCACCCATTGAAAGAAAAGTCACTGGGCCAAAGAATGGAGTTCATTGTTTTCCAACAACAAAGACTTAGAAAGGTGAGTGACTCCTTGCATATTTTTATCTAGAAAGGTCCATATGAGGATACCACTGGCCTTGTCAAGAGTCAAACAGATGGGATGAGGACTTCGAATCTCCTAGAAGTACCATACTTAATTGCTAGCTCTCATGTCTTAGAATTCAGTGTTTCTCAAAAGCATCCCTTCTGTCCAGCTAACACCCAGCACACAACTTGGGGCCTTTATTTATATTGACAAACTTGAAGGGCACCATCTCTCACTCATCAGTCGGGGCGAAGGCTGAGATTCCCACAGAGAAACTGAGGAGGGCCAAGCTGAGAAGCCCTTTGTTCTTCTGCCAGTACAGATATGTCTGTGAGGGTTGAGGATGCATGTGCACACGGCCTTGAGTCCCGTGTGCTCAAATCCTTGAGTTTCACAGAAGTGTGCTGTATGGAATCAGGATCTGGGATGATGATAAACCAAGCAGAAACACTCTTGTCATTCCCAACAACTTCCCTCCACCCACAATTGTAATAGATGGAGGTCACAAATGGGAATGTCTTGATACTGCTTTTGTGAATAACAATGCTTCAAATATCTGGAGTACCATTCCCCAAGACACTCGAAATGCTTCCCACTTGGTGCTTTCATGAGCTTTTATAGCTCTTCGGGTTTCTCAGACACCAAAAAGTAAGCATTTCCAAGAACCCAACTTAGGGTGAAAATTACCAGTATTGTTAAATACACAGGTACATACTCCTGGAACACTTGCCATGTATGGCCCCACAAGCAGCAGAAATACATTTCAAACACTCATCAAAATGAGAGTTCAACGGCAGACTTCAATCTAATTGTGTCAGTGAGAAGCCAATAAAAATCGTGCTCTAAAGACAAAAGATGTCACACTCTAGTTTCCTTGGAACTGCCTATTTTAGGGGCCTTGTTACTTCTCCCCCAGCCTGCTGCAGCAGCCTGCTAATGCACCTCAATACCAGTGCTGTTCAGTAGAACTTCCTGGAATGTTGGAAATGTTCTCTATCTGCACCATCTGACATGGAAACCAAGCCACATGAGATGAGTGAGAAGTCAGAAAGTGGTTCCTGTGACCGCAAATTGAGTTTTTATTAATTTAGTTTAAATTTAAATAGCTGCCCACAGGAGTGCCTGCTTGGGTGGCTCAGTCAGTGTCTGACTCTTGGTTTCAGCTCAGGACATGATCTCAGGGACCTGGGATCAAGCCCCATGATGGGCTCCATGCTCATTGCAGAGTCTACTTGTCCTCTCCCTCAACTTCTGCTCCTCCTCCTGTACACTCTCTCTCAAATAAATAAATTTTTTATAAATAAATAAATTAATAAATAAATAGCTGCCTGCATCTGCGGCTGCCGGATTGGACAGCACAGCCACAGCCTTCCACACTTCCCCTAGCCGATGTCCTCAGCCACAGGGCTCCAGGGATGAGGCAAGTGACAAAATGCACCAAAGAAGGGAATGAAGGTTGTATAAAATTAGACAAATGTGGCCTAGCGTTCATGAACCTTCTCTTCTTCTTTTAAAGAATATTTCAAAGTCTGAATAGTTTTTATAATGTTATCTGTCATGAAAAAAATTATTACCAACAAAATATCTTCAAACCAAACCAACCCTTTCCCCCGCCTGGCCCAATTCCCTCTGTGGGCCACCAGTCTGCAATCTCTACTCTAGTTAACTTCTGAAGGTAGAATTTTGTTTACCTCTGGTTCAAAAATCATTCTCCAGCTCCTATAAAGCCCAGACTCCCCAGCTGCCACTCGAGGCCTTTCCCATTGTGGCCTTAGCCTCTCCCAGTTTCTCACACACCTGGCTATTAACTTGTGTTGGATTGATCTTGGGTTAGTTCTGCACTTTACCTTCTGAAAGGGTCTTCCATTTCCCCCAACCCTTAACTAAAACTCATCTCTCCCTCTCCTATGATGCTCACTGTCTGCCTTGCCACAGAGCCAGGAGTCAACACCCATGCCTCTCAACTAGGTGTTAGCCTCTGGAAACCATAGTGATGCAGCCCGAGTATAAGGCTGCCTGCATCTGTGGCTGCCGGCTTGGACAGCCTACAGGCTCAGCATTAAATGGCCTGTAGGGAATACTTCATGGATGTGTGTTAAAGTAAGATGGGCTGAACAGGGATTCCTTACTGCATCCTTCCATTGCATTTTCCAGAGCTCTACAGATACCTTAAATACTTGGTATGTTCTGGAATGAACAGGCAATTCGCACAGGGAAAAACAACAAAGCTAAATTAAGAAGGAGCATCTTGTTTGACTTCTTGGTCATGTGATAGCACAATCCTTGGTCCAGAAGGAAGGAAATCACATCCTAACCAACCACCAGGAAGATAACAAAACCACTCAGTCAATATAGAACAAAAAGGTAAATAACATCGGTCGTTATTTTTCCAGAGTAAAAGAATGAAGAATAATTCTAAAGTGTTATTCTTCCTATTTTTAAATGTTTTTAATAAAAAATGTTATTTCTGAATATATACAGAAAAGCAAGCATAGTTATTGAGAAAAAAAAAAGAAAATGGCAGAAGTAAAAACTCACTGATAATCCTATTATCCCAAAAATAACAATACACGCATTAGGCTTTTTTATGTTTCTGGGGTTTTTTGTTTTCTGCCAGTATTTGGCATTCCATTTTAAAATTATCATTATAATAGAATTCTTACTATTATCATACACATAAACAGAATTTTGCTTTTTATAATATTCCCTCAAGTGGATATATTATTAACTACTCCTCTTCTATTGGTGATTAAATTATTTACTATTTGCATTCTATAAATAAACTTGAGGAATATCATCATGCATTCAGTTTTTTTTCCATATTTATATGTATTTTAAAAGATTTTAAAAAGAATTTTGGGGGCAGAGTATGACTATTTTTTTAAAGATTTTATTTATTTATTTATTCATGAGAGACAGAGAGAGACAGAGACAGAGACACAGGAGAGTGAGAAGCAGGCTCCATGCAGGAAGCCTGATGTGGGACTCAATTCTGGAACTCCAGGATTGTGCCCTGAGTCAAAGGCAATCACTCAACTGCTGAGCCACCCAGGCGTCCCTGAGTATGGCTATTTTAACAGTTCTTATATATAGTAATAAATTCACCACCTTTGGGTTGAGATCTCAGATATGGAAAGCAAATTTAATGAGAGGAAAGGAATATTGACTAGCACAGTCTTTCTTGTGAAATGTGATGCCTGATCTTATGGCAGTATTGCATGCTGTGGTGGATTATAAAGACCGCCACAAATTCCCTCCACTCTTATGTTCCTCTGCAATGTAACTTTGAAGATCCTCCCATCAAGCTGTAGGGTCTATTTCCTTTCCTCTTAACCATATGACCTGATTTAACCAATGGACATCACTACACATGATGCAAGAGAGGCTTGTGACATGCTGGCTCATGGATTCTTGCCCTCTGGCTGCCTTTAGAACAGAGCCAATACGGGAAGAAGCCCAAGATAAAAGACATGGAATAGAGATAAGGTGCTCCATCTGAGTTCCACCAAGACCGACTAGCCTCCTGATCTCTAGGCACATAAGTGAGGCCATCCTGACCATCCGGCTCCCAGCCAGCCACAAATAAATAAAAGAGCCCAGCAAATATTGATGAAACCATCCATACAAGCCAAAGAATCATGACCTAAATAAAATTGTTTTTAGGCCACTAAGCTTAGAGGTAGTTTATTATGCAGCAAAAGCTAATTAAAACACATGTAGAGTCTAAGTAGAAATAATACTCAGCACATCTGTATCACCAAGACAAGAGGAAACAATTTCTCCACTTAGACATCTATGGGACTTCAACCTCACAACTAGTAGTTCCCAGCTCCTTACTATGTGACAATATGTCCTTACTATGTTTCATATACCAACAGATTCATTTTTAGTAGGGTCTAAGCAAATCTGATAACTTCTCCCCTACAAATAGAATTTTCCCTTCAAAAACATGACCCTTCATTTTGTAAATCTCAGTTTCATATAGAACAAAAGGCTCTGTTTTTCTCTCACTCTAAAGAAAATCTTCTTACCTGTGAAAAGAAAGGGACAAAGAGGTGTATAGAATCATAACCTGAACCCATTCAACAAAACTCTAGCCCACACGCTTGAACACAGATAGCATTCCATCTCTCCCCTCCTCAATGTCCCACCAACCACCAGATACTGTGAGCCAAAGGAACCTATTATGTTATAAAGGGGAAGGAAGAAATATGATTTGGGAATGGGAAACATCTAGGCAACATGCCGTATAGTAGAAACCGCATTGTAGAATTTATCCATTTCTCAATATATCACTACAAAGAACGTTGTGCTTGCTGTTTCCTCATGAGATCCCAGAATATCTGGGTGGGAAG
Organism: Vulpes vulpes; assembly: GCF_048418805.1. Lineage (NCBI taxonomy): Eukaryota > Metazoa > Chordata > Mammalia > Carnivora > Canidae > Vulpes > Vulpes vulpes. Next base: position 40,961,547 of record NC_132793.1, read on the forward strand.
GGCCTTCAAATAGGTTCTAGTATAATTGAAAGAGGCAGTAGTACTGCCTGCCTGTAAACACCAGTTATAAAGGAAAGTCTCCTGTCCCTTTGGCCATATCTCACATAGACTAGCAGCAGGAGACCCTGTGATTTGGCTGAGAGTTACCATTCCTATAGCCCAAAGAACAGCCAGTGTCCTCCCTAGAACCTGACAGTATTCCTGGAAAATAACAGGAGTCCAAGAACTAGCTTTCACTTAAAGACTTTGTGACTTGAGGCAAGTCACTGAGTCCCTCTCCTTAACCATTTCACTGATTTCCCTAGGTGGTTGAGAAAAGACACAGACAATTTTCAAATGCAGAATGTTAAGCCAATTTTACACTAATCTAGACAATTAGCAAAGGGTAGTGCTGAACAGATTCTGTCTCAAGTCTTTCATCAGATTCCAAAAGGCTCCAAAATTTCCAAAGTCTTTACCATAAAATTTTGTGGTGTAGGAGATTACAACATATAATTGGCTAATTTTAGGTGTTGTATATTGAGATTTTGCTTTAATGGGGATTTTGCTTTCTGTGTTCTGCAACAGTTGGTTGAGCTACGAAATATGGAATGTAGCTTCTGAGAAGCTCTAAGACATGTATTTTTCAGAATCCGTGTTAATCAATGGTTCAAAATTGTTCATCGGTTCTATAATATCACAGAAGACACCAAAACCTTCCCATCCTTCTTACCAGACCTCCATTCTAATTCTTCATCTTCATGTTCCCTAAAGTCTGGTCAGAGACATCTACTCATGCTGTTTTAATACCATTTGTCTTAATTCTGTACTGCTGCCATAGCAAGTGACCAATGAATCTTAGTGACTTAAAACAACACAGAGTTATTATCTGTTTGTACTGTGGACCAGAAGTCCAACATGATCTCACTGGGCTAAAATCAAGGTATTGACAGGGTTGTATTCCCTTCTGTAAGATCTAGGGGAGAATCCATTTCCTTGCCTTTTCCAGCTTCTAGAAGACACCCACATTGCTTGGTTTATGGCTCCTCCCTCCATCTTCAAAACCAGCAACAGAAAGAAAGAAAGAAAGAAAGAAAGAAAGAAAGAAAGAAAGAAAGAAAAAACCAGCAACACTGCCTTTCTGACTCTTCCTCTGTCATCACATTTCTTTCTGACCACAACTGGAAAGGATCCGCTGCTTTTAAGGAATCATGTGATTAGATTGAGCCTACCTGGACAATCTAGGATAATCTCCCCATCTCAAGACACTTATCTTTAACCACACTGCAAAGTCCCTTTTGACTTGTAACATTTTCACAGGTTCTTAGGGTTAGAAGCCTAATCCACAAATTAGGACCAGGATTTGTGGGGCCATTGTTCTGCCTTCCACACTTTCCTTTTCATTATGCCTCCTTGGCTCGTGTCTGCTTCTGAATTCCTGACAACTACACTCCATCTATAAAGCTTCAAGCAAACCCTTTAGTACTCCAGGTGCCATCTACTTCAGAAACCTTTCCCTGCTCAGTCCAAAAGGAGGTATTACCTCCTCTAACCTCCTTTTAGTACATTTCTGCCCTAATCCCTTGGCCATAACCATTTTGAGTTACCTTTTTAACTCTGCATTCCTTGATTCTCCAGCTTGTCATAGGGAGCCCTGGCCCCCTACCAAAGAGAGGAGGATATACATGTGAATATTGCCAAGACCCAAAACTGTGCATTATACAATTTTTAGAGCCACATAATATTTGGAAATCATAACTGCTTAATTGATTAATGAAAACTACTTAATGCTAAATATACCTAAATGCTCAAGGGAGCCCCCCCCTCCCTTGAAAAAAAACCCTATAAAGACAATTTGTAATAACTTGAGAAATATCTGGTTGGAGTCAAGAAATATCACAGGAGGAAGTAGTGTACCAGCTTAAGCTCATAAAGCACTATGGTATTGATGAAGGCTAATATAGATCACAGAAACCCCTTCTCCCCAACCTTGGAGATGCTCTGTATCATCTTCCCTAGAGCTTTACATTCTTTATAATCCTCCTGGCAGATAGCACCTCCAGTTTCTGCCCTCCATCCTAGACTTCCTGATAACCAAGACTTCATCCCATTTAAAGATCCCAGGCTGACTTAAATTCAATATAGTACAGTAACATCTAGCTCCCAATCAAGGTTATAAAATACTTTGGGCAAATAGGACATGAAAAAGAGGGATTAGAAGGACCCCAAACAATTAGCTGGACAATGGAGGAATACAGGGCAGGGGTCTATGTGGGTTTCTGAGAAATCAGGTGGTTTGGCCTCTCTGAAGTATCCACAGGTCCTTAGGAAGAGTGAGGCTAGGGGAAAATTTTGATGTGTTCTCATTTCCTGGCATTATTTCTTCTACTTTGCTTTAATAGTTAGACTATGCTTGGGGCATCTGGGTGGCTTAGTCGGCAAAGCATCTGCCCTTCAGCTAAGGGCATGATCCCAGGGGCCTGGGATCAAGCCCCACATGGGGCTCCCTGCTCAGTGGAGAGTCTGCTTCTTCCTCTGCCTCTCCTCCTGCTCGTGCTCCCTCCCCATCTCCCTCCCTCTCTCATAAATAAATAAATAAATAAATAAATAAATAAATAAATAAAATCTTTAAAAAAATTTTTTAGACTATGCTTACTACAAGTTATCACCTAAAGTGCAGCTTCCCTTGGCAAGCAAGGCTGTGCTGCCTGGGTGCAGAATGGCTGTGTTGTGTGTGTGCACGATTCTGATGGGGAGAGTATATAAAGCTGCTTCTGCAGAATGTCAAAGGATGGACCTAGAATCAGTGGGTAGAAGAAACAGAAACTTCAGCTTCATGATAGGAAGACATTTTTAAGAGTCATAAATGTCCTCAGATGAAGTGGACTACCTCTGGACAGGTCACTGTGTACTTGACGGTTGCACAAGAGATGGCATTTGATGCCATCTTCTTCTTCTAGGCCTTGATCAAAGGCACCATTGCTTTGGAGGGGAAGGAACACAACTGTAGGGAGACCAGAAAACACAGGTTTGGGGTGAACTGAAGATGCCCTGAGTTTGAGACATGGACCCTGAGGCATATCTAAGGGAAAGTAGAATATAAGGCAGTGGCTGCAATGGTCCTGATTGTGGTGTTCTGAACTTCAGAGCTGAGCCACCAGTGCTTACACATAGTGATGCCAGGATTGGAGAACAGATACCTCCAGGGAAGACCAGCATCTTACTGCAAGGGGAAACAGACTTCACCAATAGAATTCTCAAAGCCTATTAGAGGGTGCCAGCTAATGGCTGTAGCAGATGGGAGACGGATGTGGAAATGAAGAAGATGTAATCAGTGGATCGAGCACACAGCAGTCCTATTTAAAACACCACTGACTGAAGTTGCTTTAATGAGGGAAACCTCACCAGCAGAAGAGGAGATGACACAGGACACCCATATAGAAGATGCTAGAGGGAAATCTCCAAATGATCTTGCTAACCCCAGCACCTTTGTGCAATGTTCTTGTTATTTTTTTACTTGAAAAACGGTTTTTCTTGGGCGAAGATGCCGCATCCTTGAATGAAATTTGGGTCGGTTATCTATTGCTCAACATAAATCATATCTATAAAAACATGCAGAGTGACTTAAGGCATATTGTAAGTGCTCAATAATTGTCATATAACATTGTGATTACATTCATCCCGAGGGAAAATGGGTACAACTGCAAATACCCTGAAAAACACTATTTAAGGAACCTACTTGTTCTCTCTTTATATGTACCCTTTCATAGATCGTTAAGTGAATCCTTGACCTTTCTCATCTCAAATAAGGCAAAGGTAAGATATAATTGCATTTCACTATGAGCCTGTGATTTCTATTCTTTGGAGTAGAGAAGAGAGTTGCTGCTGGAGGGAGATAGAGAAAGACATATTTTCAGCTTGGTCCTCCCTCCACAGACTTGGCTGCCGGCTGTGTATAAGGGCTCTGTCTTCTCAGTCACAAGCACTGAGTGAACAACACTCTCTAGGGCTCAGGATAGTTGAGATAAATGATGGGCTGGAGGCAGTACAGATAATACTCCTAAGTTCTTTGGCTTTCTGTTTGATGGTGCATGTGCAAGCGTTTGGCTTTCTCTTGGAGTCTTCAATGTGCAATGTATTGTGATCAAAGGATCCCCCAAATGGCCTAGCCAAAAGGCCCCTCTGAGTTTGACATATTCTTGAGCAAAACCTGCTTGACATTTCCCAAGGAGATATGAGCACTGGGAAATTCTTAATGAGGAGTGTTGTTTCATGCCAGCCTTGGCCTATCAGTAGTCAGTGTTGCGGTTGGACTGGCCCATAAGCACAAGATGCCCTTCAGCAACAACTAGGAAGCTGTGAAAAAAAAAAAAAAAGGTTTATTACTTACAAGACCTGGAAATTACCCAACATGCCTGGGGCCACACAGTGAGGTCACGGGTAGAGAAAGGGAATATGCAGGCTGGGAGTTCTGCTTTTATTGGGGCTGAGAGTGGGGGCTTAGAGCTTTGCAGGCTCACTCTTTATTGGTGAGTTTAAGATGTAAGAGCAAAAATTTAAAGCACAGGACAGAGTAAAGGCAAGTGGCCCAAATGGTCAGTCATCAAAATCAGCAGCATATCTAAATCAAAAGAGCCACAGCCCTGGGAGGTGGCCTGGTGCTTTATCCCATTGTGTGGCTGGCACTGTGCTTATTCCAGATAGCCATCTGTGAAGTGGATGCTTCTTTGAAATGGATGCCTTGGCAGTCAAAGCTTCAGCCAGGTGCTTGTATTACAAAAAAGAAAGAAAAAAAAACCCAAAACACTATCAAAGCTTACACTACAAGTGTTATCTGGACTATTACTGGTGTGTGGTAACTAGCGATCAGGTTTCCAGGGCAAGTTTAGGATAGGGAGACTGAAGTTTTTATTTTTAGCATCTGCCAATTTCTGTGGTGTAAGTAATTCCAACATAACCAATTTCAGGCTATCAATGAGTCACGATATTTTTCATAATTTAACCATCAGCTCTCCTGAGCTGGGATGAACTGGTTCACACTAATGCTTCTATTCTGGTTTTGTCTATGGCAAAAGACAATGTAACTCGGTTACCTGAGAATCTCCTCACCTACACACACACACATTTTTTTTAAATAAAAGATCCTTGTTTGAGGTGCCTGGGTAGCTCAGTTGGTTCAGCGTCCAATTCTTGATCTCATCTCATGTTTTTATCTCACAGTCATGAGTTCAAACCCCACATTGGGCTCTGCGCGCTGGGCGTGGAGCCCACTCTAAAAAAAAAAAAAAAGTCCTTTCTTCTACATTGTGGATATTAATTAATCTAATTAACATATTCATCACTCCACATAGTCATCTTTTCTCTGTGTGTTTTGTTTTGTGGGTTTTGTTTCTGTTTTTGTTTTTTTTTTAATTTTTGTTTTTGCTTTTGGTGGGAACATTTAAGATCTTAGCAAAGTTCAGGTATACAAAATAGTATTGTTAGCTAAAGTCACCATGCTGTGCATTAGATTTGCAAAACTTATTTATCTGCATACCTAAAATTTTGCATCTTTGACCAGGATCTTCCATTTTTCCCCACCTTCCATCCTGTGGTACCACCACTCTCTGCTTCTAAATGTTTGATGCTTTTAGAGTCCACATATAACTGACATCATGCAATATTTGTCTCTTTGTTTCATTTATTTCACTTAGTATAGTTTTCTCCCAGTTAATCCATGTTGTCACAAATGACAAGATTTCCTTTTTTTTCTAAGGCGGAATAATATTTCATTATTTTTTTCAGATTTTATTTATTTATTTGATTTTATTTATTTATTTATTTATTTATTTATTTATTTATTTATTATTTGAGCACAAGCCGGAGAGAGGCAGAGGAAGAGGGGGAAGCAGATTCCTCACTGAGCAGAGACCCCAACCTGGGCTCCATCCCACGACCTTGAGACTATGACCCAAGCTGAAGGCAGATGCTTAACTGACTGAGCCACCCAGGTGTCCTTAATATTTCATTATATATATATGTACACACATACATATGAATACATATATACAATTTATACAGAGAATATGTATAATATAAATATATTATATATATTTTCTATATTATATAAGATATACTACATATTATGTAAAATATATAAAAATAGATATATAAGAAATATAAATATATATCACTTTTTTTATACATGCACTCATTAGTGGACATGGGTTATCTCCATATCTTGGCTATTGTGAATAATACTGCAAAGAACAGGAGAGTGCAGATATCTCTACAAGATCCAGATTTCATTTTCTTAAGTTAAATAACCAGAAGTGGAATTGCTGGATCATAGGTAATGTTATTTTTGGTTTTGTAAGGAACCTCCATACTATTTTCCATAATGGTTGTACCCATGTTACACACCTTCACCAACACAGTTATCTTTTGTCTTTTTGATATTTTGCATTCGAACAGGTGTGAGGTGATATCTCCTTGTGGTTTTGATTTGGATTTCCCTGATGATTAGAGATGTTGAACACTTTTTCATGTACCTGTTGGCCATTCCTCTTAAGAATACATCTCACTTGCTCCAGCTATGCCTGGTTTAGCCCTCACATACATGTGGGAGTTCCCCAGGTTACAGAAAGGATGCTCTTCCCAAGAATTTTGAATTTCTTTTGGGCAGAGTTAGAGGTCACTTTATTACACTATATTTATTTTATATAAAAATGAGTTGAGATTTTGATGGTGATCAGGTTAAGGATAGAAATAAGATCAGAAACCAGCATTGTAGATAATAAATGCTTATAGAGTGAAAGAATGAACAAATGAATGAATAAATGATGAAAGGATGTTTTAAAGAGGAAGGATCCTGTCAATTATACTGCCTATGTTGCTGTCTTCTCTGTTTTTCCTGTAAGGGCAGCATAAATGGATTTTCCACGCCCATTCAGAGCATACTCAAAGAAAATGGACTTTGATGTTTGGGCTAGTGATAAGAGGAACCTCTTATTCTAGAAAATGGAAGGCCTATAATATTCTTCATGAATATCTAAATATTCTCTGCTCATCAAACATGGAACAGTGAACATTATGACAATAAGATGTTCTTAAGTTAGCCTTACTCAGAGACAGTAGCTGGACCTCATGACCCTTGGAGGCATTACTAGACCTGCTTGGCTTATAAGAAGCAGTGGGGTATAGCATAAGGGGCAGGTGCTTCCTGGGTCTGGATGTTTGAATATCAACTGGTTGTGTGTACCTGAGTTATTTTATGTCCCTGGGCAGCAGGCTTCCCCCTCTGTAGGTAGGAAATGAAAGCAACACCTACTACACTGTAATAATTAGAGATTAATACTCATAAAGTACCTGCCTGATTCAAAGAACCTGTTCAGTAATTAGTGGTGGTGGTGGTTACTAGAACTGTTTATTAAAACTCTAAAGAAAAAACATCATTGTTCCTCAGTCTCTTGTCAAGCCTGGGCAAGAAACAGTCAACTGGACTTATCACATGCAAAGTTCTCCCTTCTGTCCTGTAGGAGTTGTACTGGTTACAATGCTCAGAAAACGGCCAAGGTAGATAAGAGCTCTGGCTGCTAGGTGAGGAGTCCTGGACAGTTTCTGACCAACAAACATCTGAAGGCCACCAGAGATGACCCAATCTTGACTCATTCTCCAATTCTTGTCACTGCCCTTTCAACTTCCCCAAGATCACCCTTGAGATGCTAAATTCAGTCTCATGTAACTAATCTTAATATCTCTTCCCCAACTCTGGAGGGTGAAAAAGAACAGAGGCCATTTTTCGAGGCTGGAAATAAAAAATCAAATTGAACTCATTACTGCTTCTAAATAGCTTCTGTGTAACAGCCAAGCCACCTCTACTTAAGTCTAAAATGATGATCTCTCGTGAGCAGTGCTTTATTAATCATAAAGTATTAATGAGTATTAATCAATCATTCTAGCTAGGATTTATTCTGCAGTCTGGAGCTGATGAGCAAGATTTCATAAAGCTTCATGGGATGTGTATAAATGCTCAGACTATGAACATAAGGCTTACTAAGTCCTGGCAAAGGTTTCTCCCAGAGGTTTTGATGCATTCCTCTGTATTCCAGTGAGGCCCAGGTTTCTGAGTCAGCAAAATTCTGGTCTGCAGACACAAGGACTTCTTGTATTCCTGTAGCCAAAGGGAAGAAGAGCCAAATTAGTCCTTTTAGAAGTTTCACTAGAGTTCTCAGTCTCTGGGGAATTGGTGTTTACATTATCTATAGCTATGTAATAAGCCACTGAAACTTTGTGGCTGAACACATCCATTTACTTTACTCATGGTTCCGTGGGTTTGGAATTTGGGCTGGGCTCAGCTGGCTGGCTCTTCTGCTTGTCTCAGCTGAGCTCACTCATGCATATGAAGTCACCAGCAGGTCATCCGTGAGTCGATTGATTTAGGATGACCTCTGCTAAGATAGTTCATCTCTTTACATGTTTTATCTTCCAACAGGGCTGGCCCTGACTTGCTCACATGGCTGCTCAACAAAGGTCCAAGAGTCACAGAGAATGCACAAAGCACTCTACAAGTCTCAGTTTGTATTATGTTTGCTTTTATCCCATTACCCAAAGGAAGTCACATGGCCAAACCCAGCATCATTGTGGGAGGGCATCATGACCCATAGACATGCATACAAAGAGATGGGAATGAATTGGGGTCAATAACTCAACCACAAACTGAAGTTGATGACCTTGATTTTTGAGCACAGTTTAAATGTACCCATGCATCCTCATTTCAGCTAATTTTTGAGGGATGTGTACTTGAGTTCCTGCTTACCATCTGTTATCAAAATACTATCTCTTGATTATCTACCACATAGCGTGCAAGCATGTTTGGAGTCATATTATTGTGTCCGCAGATGAGGGAAATGAAGTTTAGACAGTGAAGTGACTAGTCCAAAGTTTGCCTCTGTTCCACTAACGGCAGAACTGAGATTAGAACCCAATTTTACCTGAGGCCAAATTTCAGACTCTTAACAATGTATTATATAACCATTACCTTTCCATAAACTACTAAACATTTCCTTAAATGATTTAGTGTATTCCTTTTCAATTATGAGGCATCAGATACTTTGTTAAAGAGGATGGTAATTACTCTGCATACATTGCCAAAGGCTGATGTGTCTGCTTCCAGAAGGTTCTTCCTCAAGGGCCAGGGAAGCCCAATGGTGAAGATGATAAAAAGGCCTAGCTCTGCCCTCAAGCCTCTTCTGAAATAATGCAGGTGAGCACCTGGGAGCCATGGAGGCCAGAGCAGCTGTGGGCCCTCCTGGCATTCAGGGCTGCTGAGGGCCCGCCTGAGGGTATGACAGGGCATTCTGAAAACAGAAAAGAAAAGAGAGAATAGAGTAATTTTCTCACTTTCTAAGATGTCAAAGCCAGCTTCCTGAAGTCTCCCTACCTCACAGAGGGCTTTGAAAAATTGCCATGATAGGTAGAGCTTGGAAACTAAAGGTGCTCTGGGCATGCAGGCTCTCAGACGAGAACCCCTAAAGACAAGAACCTCAGATTCCAATCTGCCTGGTTCTGTCTGCAGAAAGGAAGCCACTGTTGGACCAATGTTTCATTCTAAGATGAGCCCTTGGGGTATCCCCTCTTTGCTCTGCCTCTCATAGGCTTGTGTCAGCAGTGGCCAGCAGAATCAAAAGCCACTGATTTTTAAGAAAAGTCTAGAAAACCAGACTGGTTCAACCTTTGGAAAAGGGGTAGGTACTAGAAGCAGAATAGGTTTGCTGCCCTAATTCATTGCACCAACTAGGAGACTTTGATTAGCACATTGCAGCATATAAAGTATTTGACTTACAGCGTCTTTTAAAAAAAAGATTTTATTTATTTATTCATGAGAGACACACAGAGAGAGGCAGAGACATAGGCAGAGGGAGAAGCAGGCTCCACAAAAGGAGCTCAATGCTGGACTTGATCCCAGGATCCCAGGATCATGCCCCAAGCAAAGGCAGATGCTCAACCACTGAGCCATCCAGGTGCCCCGACTTACAGCATCTTATTATACTTTTATAACAGTCCTGGAAAGAAGGTCATGAAGGGGCACCCACCTCTATAAGCTCAGTGGATAACTTGTCCAAGATAACTCAGTGATCTGGTGGCTTGGTTAGGAACAACAAGCCGTCTTTCATCATCATGGTTGATGTTTTATTTTGCTTTAAATTTCCTCTTGTGGTTGGCCTTCCTTACATGCACTTGATTCTTGAATAATTGGAGGAAATGTGTGTTTCTTTTTTTTTTTTAAGATTTATTTATTTATTTATTCATGATAGACAGAGAGAGAGAGAGAGAGAGAGGCAGAGACACAGGAGGAGGGAGAAGCACGCCCCACGCAGGGAGCCCGATGTGGGACTTGATCCCGGAGCTCCAGGATCGTACCCCGGGCCAAAGGCAGGCGCCAAACCGCTGAGCCACCCAGGGATCCCTGAAATGTGTGTTTCTATAAATCTAAGCACAGCATCATCTATCTCCCTACTTCAGTTGCTGTAGTCACAAACAAGACCCCCAAAACAATTCCTGCTGTGTCTCATGGGGCCAACACGGAATACATGAGAATCAATACAGTAGCAACTCCTTGCTTCTATTTTTAAGTAGTTCAAACAGTACTTTTGGATATCTCTCAAAGAACATATCACTAAGCAGACTGGCCTGAAGAAGACATTCTGTAGGAAGTGTTTAGAGTCTCACTTCTTTCCAAGGCTCTAAAGTTCTTGCTTGAAAATTTCCCATTGTCTTCTTGTGCACAGAAGACAACCTTCCTGTCCACCAGCATGGCCCATCTGCCACCACGTATCATGCAGTTTTGTTCATTTTCCCTATATCCTCAGCTTTGACCAGGTGAAGATCTCCCCAATTTCTCTTTGTAGGAAATGGACTTCCATTTAGAATTCCCCATAGCCCCTTCTTAGAGAAATCCTGTCCACTCTCACAGTACAGCTCAGAACAAAACCTCCTTCCAGAATACATCACTCAGTGGCAACTTTATTGGTCTTATGGCTCAGGCCAAACAACCAGAATCATCCTTGTTTTTTTTTTTTTTTTTTCTCTCACTCCCCTTATTCAGTCCACCTGCAAACCCTATTAGCTCTACCTAGTGGGTCAGCTTTTTTCATCATCCCCCATTACACTGTGGCTGGTCCAAAGCTCCTCAGTGTTCATTATTTGACATGATCACTTGCTACACTTTGTGGTGGCTATTTTCACTACATTGGGTATTTTTAGAGGAAAGGAACCATGATTTATACATCTTTATATAATAATGCTATCACCTCACATGTGAATGGCAATGCAGTTCACAAGCATTTTTATTCTCACTTATTAACCCCCCCCCTCCCCCAACACACACACACATACCATTGCACAGGTGAAAAAAGCAATTCAGAGAGGTTCCCTGTCACAGCCAAAAACAGATCTTCCATGTGGTAGAGCCAGGCCTCTGGGTTCTGAGGGCATTTCCTTGTACCCAGCAGGCCCTCATTAAATAGCCACTGAAAATGTGTCTTTACCTTTTCCAAACAAGAATATGGGAAGGTGGAAGGATCCATAATGTAAGCAGACTTGAACCTTGTATTTATGCAGGTGTACATTTCCAAAGTGTGCTCTAGGGCAATGTATTAATTTAATTAGCATGGTGACCAGTCAAGATACTACCCAGGCTTTTATTTGCATCTTTATAGATTCTTCAAAAAGAACTAAAGAATTTTTTCACCCATAGGTTTATTCATAATAGCCCCAAACTGAAAACAATCCAAATTTCCAGCAATAGGAGAATAGATAGATAAATAAATTGTAGTATAGTCACCCGATGGAATCAATAATACAATACAAAGTAATAATAATAAACAAACCACTACTACATGCAGAAGCATGAATAAATCACATATACATGGTGTTGAGTTAAAAAAAAAAAGAATTATGTACACATAGAGTGTATGATTCCATTTACCTAAAATCCAAGAACATTTGAAAAAACAAATAAATTGTGACAGATGTCAAAATAGTAGTTTCCTCTGGATGGATAGGGAGGGTTACTATTGATTACAAAAGGTTGCAGGGGAACATTTTGAAGTGCTGGGAGTATTCTATATCAAACTACAGCAGGCTATGGCCATGAGCTAAATCTGCCCCACTGTCTGATTTTTGTAAATGAAGTTTTCTTAAAGCATAGCCACAACCCCCATTTATTTACATATGTCCATGGTTGCTTTCAGACTGCAATGGAAGAGTTGAGTATTGCCACAAAAACAATATGGCCTGCAAAGCCTAAATTATTTACTATCTGGCCTTCTACAGAAAAAGTCTGCTGATTGCTATTCTATACCACAATCTAAGTAGCGGTTACATGCAAATTTATCTATGAAAAATTTCATCAAGCTATATATTTTACTGCACTAAACACTAAGGAAGAAAGAGAAGGAAGGAGAGAGAAAGGAAACTCTAAAAATATAGAAATATTCCCTAGAGCAAGTCATTTGTAAAGGTCATGTCATGTATCACACTGGTGGATAGGAATAGATACAGCTACCTGATGAGTGAGAACCATATCTTGAGCTACCAGAAGTGGGGAATAATGTTATTTTCCAAACAGGCTCATTCACAAAAGGTGTTGCAACCTTTCTTAGGTCACTGAGACTCTTGTGGTACAACCTGACCTTGAATCCTTGCTCTCTTACTTCTTCAATGTGTGACCTTCACAAGTAACTTCCCATCTCTCCAGCCCTCAATTTCTTCATCTGTAAAATGGATGTAATAAGAACACCTACCTACTGGCTCATTATAAGAATTAAAAAGCATAAATGTATGTTAAGTGCTGAGCATAGCACCTGGAAAAAGCCTCAGTAACTGTAAGAGAATATCATGAAAGCCACAGATGTTCTTGCCAGGAAAATAACTCATTTACATTCACAGACTTTGAAAAAAAAAATAGGGGAGTCAGGGCTGTCCCTTAAGCCCGTGGTGGGACCCAGTTCTTGCTGTTACGACATTACAGAGGCATGGCAGGTCTGTGCTGGCTACAAAGCCCCAAGAATGCTCAGGGCTGGCACACAGCACCCCTCTCATCACAGACACCAATCAACAGCCCTAAGGGGACCCCTGCCAGCAAACTGACATCTAATTGTACTGGCTTCAATGCTAACTTGCCAGGTGACAGGATCCAGGGAGTACTGTGAGAAAAGCACTGAGTGGCACCTGCTGTGGGATGAAGCCAGTCCTCCACCTGGAACTGTGCCTTCGAGTGTGGAGATGCAAACTGTAGAGCCCGCAGCAGCAACATGGAGACTAAAGCAGTGGGGATAATGGCTCCTCAGATTCATTCATCTCTATCACCTTCAGGGACTGTCTGTCATTTGCTGGAGCACAGCTGGCCTCCCCCGAGGTACATTGTTTGTGAGAACAAGGGGCAGTCATGTGCCAGACAGCTGGAGAGGCCCAGTCTCCTCCAGACAGGTGCAGTGATATATTCCTTGGTGAGGGTGCACAGACTCTCTCCACACCCCACTTGGGGAAGGCATGAGCAGGTGCCTGGTGGTGCACCTGCTGCTGGGAGATATGCATCTGATGTTCCCTGGCACTGTGGGGAATCACATGGGGATGAGAGCACTTGCCACTCCTGCAGCCAGGCCTCGCTGGCATCTGGCTGAGGGCCCTGCCTGACATGCCGTGGAAAGGCTGGGAATCAGACAAATTGCTGCCCAAATGCAGGGAGAAGGCAGGGAAGGCTTTGTGATTCCTCTCTGAAGGACAAGACAGTCTCTTATCTGCTTACTGTTTTCCAGCAGGAAGACAACCTAGATTCCTTACTGTATTCTGATGCCTTCTTCATATTTGAGCAGCAGGAATCTCATATTTTGCTATCTCAGGAGGGTTTCTTTCTAAGAAAATGTTATCTTTCTGTTCCATTTGGCTTTGGAGTTCTTCTAAGAGTCACTACCTAGTGATGAATCTGTTTTCAAATCCACTCCAGTTGGTGGCAGAATTCATTTCTTTGTGGCTATAAGACAAAGCTGTGTGCTGAAAGCCACCCTCAGCTTCTAGAGGCTTCCTGCAGTACCCTGCCATGTGGCCCTTTCCAGGGGTTATGTCGCATAACATGGAGCTTGATTCTTCAAAATCAGCAAAGGAGAAAAAGCAAGTCTAGTACCAAGACAGTCTTACATAATGTAACATCATAGCAGTGACATCCCATCACTTTACCCTGTTCTACTGATTAAAAACAAGTCATAAGTCCCACCCACATTCAAAGGGAGATTATATAGAGGCCTGAATACTGAGGGGGTGGTGGGCAGGAATGAGCGAACCACTTTAAAGTCCGTTCATCACAGAGAACAAAAAGAGAAGTCCCAACTTTGGGAGCTATGGAGATCAAGAAGTGGTTAGTTAGGTCTTGAGACCCAGAAGAAGAAAAGATCAGTACATACTGGTATTTACTGAACTGCATCTTCAAGTGTAAGGTTAAAAAAAAAAAAGGAGTATCTTCTTATGTGCCAAGCTCTTAGAGTTTATAATGCAATCTCACACATCATTTAGCATTCGCATTTATCCTATAATGGAGCTTCATTTAACAGAAGAGAAAGCTGAGATTCTGATAGATTATAAAATCTCCTATGTAATCTCTACCAAATTCCTAGCTGGATTTTTGCAAAAATTAACAAACTAACCCTAAAATTCTTACAGAAACGCAAAGGAGGGCAGCCCCAGTGGCTCAGCGGTTTAGGGGTTTAGCGCTGCCTCCAGCCCAGGGTGTGATCCTCCCACCTCAGGCTCCCAGCATGGAGCCTGCTTCTCCCTCTGCCTGTGTCTCTGCCTCTCTTTCTCTCACTGTGTGTCTTTCATAACTAAATAAATAAAATCTTTAAAAAATAGAAACACAGAGGACCCAGAATAATCAAAACTATCTAGAAAAAGAGCAAAGTTAAAGAACTCACACTTCCAATTTCAAAATATACTATAAAGTTACAGTAATCAATACTGTGTGGTACTAGCATAGGTAGACATATAGATCAATGGAACATAAGTGATATTCCCAAAATAATCCTCTATATTTATGGTCAACTAATTTTCACAAGGATGCCAAGACAATTTAATGAGGAAAGAGTAGTCTTTCAACAAATGGTATTGAGAAAATTGGATACTCACATGCAAAAGAATGAATTTGGACCCCTACCTCACATCATATAAAAAATTAACTAAAAAAATGGAACCAAGAGCAAAAAATCTTGGAAGAAATCTTAAGAATAAGTCTCTTGACCTTGGATTGGGCAATGGTATAGATGACACTAAAAGCAGAAACTACAGAAGGAAAAACAGATAAATTGAGGTTCATCAAAATTAAAGTATTTTATATTTCCAAAGACACTATCAAGAACTGGAGGGTATTATGCTGAGTGAAGTAAGTCAGTCGAAGAAAGACAATCATCATATGGTTTCACTCGTATGTGAAATATAAGAAATAGTAAAAGGGATTATAACAGAAAAGAGGGAAACTGAGTGGGGAAAAATTAGAAAGGGAGACAAACCATGAGAGACTCCTAACTCTGGGAATAAACAAAGGGTTGCAGAAGGGGAGGAAAGTGAGTAGATGGGGGTAACTGGGCAATGGGCACTAAGGAGGGCACTTGATGGGATGAGCACTGGGTGTTGTACTATATGTCAGCAAATTGAATTTAAATAAAAAAATTTTTTTAAAGAAATATATTTGGGGGGGGGGAAAGAAAGTGAAAAGACAACCAACAGAATGGGAGAAAATATTTACAAGTCATCTATCTGAGAAAGAACTTCTATTCATATTGTATAAAATACTCTTGCAATTCAATGATAAAAATACAAATAACCCAATTTTTAAAGGGATAAAGGATTTGAGTAGGAATATTACAAATGGCCAATAAACACAGAAATGATTCTCAACATGATTAGTCATTGGGAAATGATAATCAAAGCTACAATGAGATACAATTTCAATTTCAATAGCTAGTACAGCTATTGAAATTGAATAGACAGGTTACAGGTATTGGAAAGAATGTAAAGAAATTGGGACACTCACACACTAATGGTGGGAAGGTAAAATGATGCAGCTGCTATGAAAGGCTGTCTGGCAGTTTCTCATATGGTTAAAGATACAGCTACCATACCACCTAACAATTCCACTCCTAGATATACAACCAAGAGAACTGAAAACATATGCCCACACAAAAACTTGCATACAAACATTTGTAGCAGGATGATTCATAACAGGCAAAAAGTAAAAACAACCTAAATGCCCATCAGTTGATGAATGGATAAGCAAAATTCAGGATATTTGGATGATGGAATGTCATTGAGCCATTTAAATAAATGAAGCGGGTAGGCCCCGTGGCTTGGCAGCGGTTTGGCGCTGCCTTCAGCCCAGGGCCTGATCCTTGAGACCCGTGATCGAGTCCCACGTCGGGCTCCTTGCATGGAGCCTGCTTCTCCCTCTGCCTGTGTCTCTGCCCCCCCACCTCTCTCTCTCTCTTTCTCTCTCTCTCTCTGTGTTTCTCATTAATAAACAAATAAAATCTTTTAAAAAATTAAAAATAAATAAATGAAGCGCTGATACGTTCTACAACATGAATGAAACTTGAAAATATTAAGCAAAGTGAAAAAAGCCTGACACAAAAGGCTCTTTATTATATGATTCCATTTACAAGAAATGTGCAAGAGAGGCAAACCCATAGAAACATAAACTAGATTAGTGGTTGCAGAGGCTGGAAGAAAAGAAGAATGGGAAGTGACTGTTCCTGGGTACCGGGTCTTTGGAATGATGAAAATGTTCTGGAGTTAGGTAGTCATGAAGGTCGCACAACTTTGGTGTTATAGTGAAAACCACTGTATCGAGCATATTTAAACATGTAAACTTTATGGTATGTAAATTATAGCTTAAATTTTAAAATGATTCATGAACCAACAAATGAGAAAGGATCTTGAAACATGAGAAAAACATAGTCACAGAAATAAATCAATGTGTTTATTCCTAGCATTAGGAACATTTTTGAGATTGCTAATTAAATATTTGTATGAATAGAACATGAGTATACAAAATACTATCTACAGATGTTTAGAGCATCATAAACAGTATGTCTGAGTGAAATGGGAGGGCAGACATCTCTAATTTAAAAAGCTACTCAAGCACATCTACTTCTTGTTGGAGTATAAAACAGTACACTTTTTGATGACTTCTTATAAAATTAAACAATATATATCTACCCTATGTTCCAGCAACTTCACTCTTAAGTATTACCCCAGAGCAATGAAGGAATATGTCCACAAAAAGACTTGTACAAGAATGTTCTTAAAAGCCTTAGGAAAAATAACTCCACACTGGAAGTAATCTAAATGTCTATCAACAGGGGAACAAAGAAAATGTGCTATTCATGCAGTGGAATACCAGTCAGCAATAAAATAATGAATGAACTACTCACAACAATGAAAGTGAATTTCACCAACATTATGTTGAGCAAAAGACACCAGGCCCAAGATAACACATACTGTATGGGAAGCAGCTAAGTTATTGTGCAAGAAGCCAAAAAGTGGTGGTCTCCAGGGAGAAGAGAATTGACTAGAAATAGGCATACAGTAACTGTCTGGAATGACTAAAAATTCCTTATCTTATTTTGACTAGTTTTAATGCTATTGTATAAAATAATCCAAACCCATCAACTGAATACTTATTATCTAATACATTTCATCGTATGTAATTTGTATCTCAAAAACAAGAATGTTGTGCTCGATTCGGCAGCACATACACAAAACAAGAATGTTACACGATTATAAGATCTTTTTAAAAATCTCATAAATCTGATGTGCAACCACATTTAGAAAACACTGGCTTCATCTAAGAATCCTTTTTCTTTAAGTTTCAGGAATAGTGTATGTAGAAATTTCTGTTCACCAACATTTCTTATACTTCCAAGGCTACAGAAATGAGCTCTCAATACAATTTGCCATAGCAGCCTAAGGAAGAACTGTTTTAAAGAATTAAGTGGTACTGTAATTTATTTTAAAATTAAAAATCCAGCTTTCTTCTAAACCTTTAATTTCAATCATCTGTCTTTGCAGACCAGAGCCTGGCTCAATTTTGTGCCTATGCTGTTTCTCTCAAATTCCTAGCATATAATTCCAAGACATGATTGATACTTAGGGAAGCATGCTTTCACAATCTCTGTTATGACTACAGAAGGTACACTTAAAATGGAACATGAGGCTTATGGTTACAAGCTTGCCAGAAGAGGGGCCCCTGGGTGGCTCAGTGGTTGAGCATCTGCTGTTGGCTCAGGTCATGATTCCGGCATCCGAGATCGAGTGCCACATCAGGCTCCCTGCATGGATCCTGCTTTTCCCTCTGCCTCTGTCTTTGCCCCCCCCCCCCCCGTGTCTCTCATAAATAAATAAATAAATAAATAAATAAATAAATAAATAAAATCAATCTTAAAAAAGAAAACAAGCTTGGCAGAAGAGAACATCAAAGTGTCTCGGATAAAGTGGCAGTTCACATTTATTTTATGGAGAAATTGGTGGTACCGTCTGTGTACAGAAATTTCACTCTATAGCAGTGAGCCCTACATTTACTGCATGAGACGCTTCTGTCAACAGAGGCTCACAGGCAACCTCCCACGCCTCAGAGCTTCTTTGGAAGGGAGAAGAATAAGCCTTGCTCATAAAATACATCCCAGAGAGCATGATAACTATACACCTGGAGAATTTAAAACCAAGAGAATTTAAATCCAGTGTGAACTAACTCTGGAGCTCAAAGTGACAACTCGGACCAAGAACACTGAACAACTGGAAAGCAGAACCCCTAAACTTAAGGAAGAAGATTCAACGCTCCCACAAAAAGTAAGGCATTGACATTACTATCTCCATAAGCAACCAGACACTTCTGCTCTTTGGTTTTCCCCCTGTGTAAAAAAAAGAAAGAAAAGAAAGAAAGAAATGAAAACAGGATTCTTATATGAGCCCTTGTTGGGGGCACAGGAGGGCACCTAGTTGGCTCAGTCAGTACAGCATGTGACTCTTGATCTCAGGATTGTGAGTTCAAGCCCTATGTTGGGTGTGGAGTCTACTTAAATATATATATATATATATATATATATATATATATATATATATGCCCTTGGTATGGCAATGCAGCAACCTCTGAGTGATGCTTGGAAGGATGGTGGTCAAATCGGTGCATTTTCTAATAAAATATTAACAACTTTGCATACTCTGTGATGTGTACTCCTCTGAGAGCTTTATATATAGTAAATCATTTCTTTCCCTAAAATAACCCTGTGAGTTCCGTACTAATACCATCATCAGCATTCTGTAATTGAAGAAACCAAGGCCTGGGACAAAATTTACTGATTCCTGAGGTCAGGAAGCTAGTAAGTGTGCCAGCTGTGTTCTGAAAGGTGTTGGTCTGGCAAATTTGGTGGGAATTTGAAATCTCCTGGGGATCATTTAAAAATCTGGGTGTCTGTGGTCCTGCCTTCAGAGATTCTGATTTAGCTGGTCCAGGGTTCAGTCTGGATAGTTTAATTTTTAAATCTCTCCAGATGATTCTAATGAGCAAGCCGAGTCAAGAACCACTGGTCCAGACCCTTCACATTTTATGCCTCTGATCTCCTGCCTTCTCTGACTCAAAGACTCAAATACTTCTAAAATAGGTCTTTGTAACCCAGGCTAGAAATGTATCCAAAATTTGGTATTTGAACATGTACAATTTTCTTAGCCAAATGATTTCATCAGACTCTCTGTAATAACCTTGACTCAAAAAATGTTAAGAACTATTCCAAAAGGTAATAAAAATCACAAGACATTATAGCAAATGTCTCAGTGAATATTTAATTTGGTTTTGTCAGGGGGAGTTAAATTTGTCTCTACTTTGGTGACAGAGAAGCCAGAAAGTCGCT
Organism: Vulpes vulpes; assembly: GCF_048418805.1. Classification (NCBI taxonomy): domain Eukaryota; kingdom Metazoa; phylum Chordata; class Mammalia; order Carnivora; family Canidae; genus Vulpes; species Vulpes vulpes. The sequence goes on from NC_132793.1 coordinate 40,981,457, forward strand.
TAGTTGTTTTTAGGAGTCAATCACAGTAGAACCACAAAGATGTCCTTTTCCCCTCAGAAGGAAGTAAAAGCCCTGAAAGCAATCAGGATAGCTCTATGGTCTAGAAAAAGGGGTAAAATGAGAGTTTAGCATCCTTGAGGGAGGAGAAGCAGCAAGGGAATGGGGTCAAGAGGCTACAAGTACATGATGGACTGACAAGCAATCTATCTGCTGACTTCCTGGGGATCCTGGTTATATTTAGGGCTGAGAAGCTCAGCATATTAAAATAAAGAAAGAATATGCCTGGTTCTGATAGGGAAGGTGCCCCTCCACCACTACCACCCCAGGATCTCTTGTAGCTTGAGCTAGCATTGTCCTCCAAGCTGAGAAATTCTAAAAAAGGAAATGATACTGAACCTGGTATAACTGGATATTATCAAAGAATACTGGCAGACATAATACAGAGAGCACCTCAGTTCTTTTGAAGGATCTATAAATAAAATACTTTTCCTTGGTGGCCCAACCAACTGACAATTGCCATTTTTTTAAGTACCAGTCAATCAGCCTCTTACCCAAGGAGAGAGAAACAAGGAGGACAGTGAGGTTTCCTGGAAACTTTCAAATTGGGAAGAGCACAAAGATCAAGAGCTTTCTCTCCAGAGTAAGGTAAATCCAAAATCAAATGTCCTATCAGCCAGTGACAAATCACAACACTTTGAAAGAAATTTTAAACTGCCTGAGCTCTCATCTGGGAAATGGGGGTAATAATATTATTGACCTCCTCAAGTTGTTAGGAACAGTAATGAGATAGGCATCTGAAGTGTTGACGGTGTCTAGCACAGAGCAAGCCCTCAGAAAATGATAGCTATTATCACTGGGAGGTGTTTGATGTGGTGCATAGTTGGTACTCAGTAAATGTTTCTTTCCTTCACTTTTTCCTTTCTTCAACTTCCCTTTTTGTGGTACTTTAAAATTGCCACCAAGTCTTTGCAGCTGTTTCCATTAAATGGTAGTCTATTCCTCTACAGCTTGACTCCAGGTTGGCCTTTTAACTTGCTTTGATGTCATGCAGCTTCTTAGTTTTAGCTTCAAGTGATCTCTCAGTGTCTGCTCTTGCTCTTCTGGAATACTGCTGCCACGTGGAGAACCCCGCTGGCATGGCAGACATGTGAGGGAGGTCATCTTAGAACTTCCAGCCTCGGGCAAGCCTCTAGATGACTGTGGCCACAGAGAAGCAGAAGAAACTCCTGGTTGTGCCTTCCCCAGAGGGCTAACCCTCAGAATCATGAACAAGTACAATAGTTGATGCAGTAGGCCACTAAATTTTGAGATGATTTGTTAGGTAGCAATTATAACTAATACATCTGCAATACCAATGATTCAATACAGGTGATTCCAGTTCATTAGAAAGAGTTGAGAGCTAAGGGTTAGAAGACAATGGGAGATGCCAGAATTTTCTAGTAAGAAAGACTCCAATGCTTCCTGGCAGCTATAGGAGGGCTGCTTCCACTGCAGCAATGGATGGATGTGTTTGTTCAGTTGCCTTAAGCTCAGTAACTTCCATCAGTAACTCTGCAATTGCTCAGTATCCCAGTTAAAAAGCAAAATGTAGAACTCAATGGAAAGCAGTCAATTTAATTGTACTGTATAGACATAGGCTATAGATAACAGCAGCTTAAAGAGCAAAATGCCAAAGTGTCACTTAGCACCACAAAAGATGTGCACTGTGCAATTTTTATGTTAATCAGTTCAAAACTCAAGCCCGGTTAAGCCTATATCCTTACCTGATCATGAATAGCGTAAACAGTATTTATCAAAAACTTTGCATCAGACACTACCTAAATGCTTTATGTGTGATTAGTTCTCCCAATTAACCCTAAGATGGAGGGACTCTTTTGTCCATTTTACAGATCAGAAAACTACGATATGCTTCATTTAACCTACTTCCCAAGCTCTCATGACTAATCAGTGGCTTAACTAAAATCCAAACTATCAGATTTTTTCATTAGAGTTCTGGATTACCTCTAAATGCTTTGACCTAAAGGTCCAGAATTGAAGCTTTCAGGTTATTGGGTGGTTAAAAATAAAGATGTTAGGACCATACCCTCCACAGATGGGATTGGAAAGACACTCAAGGGCCACCTTGCTACCTCTGCCCTTGTCCAGAGATACCACTATACACACTTCACTATAAAATGAATTGTTGGTAAAATCTCTGCCTCCAATGCTCCTAGCCTGCTTTGAGAGATGGCGGCAGGGATACAATGGAAGTGATCCTCTAAAACTAGTCTGCATGCTTACAGGAGATCCATTTCCCAAGACTAGACCCAATATACCCTGTGGATGTCTCTGGGATCTCTGAGTAGATGGTGATTTTCCTCAGGCTCTAGTATATCAAGGATATGAAGGCCTCACTTTCCAGAACAGTGGCTCTTAATCTTGAGTGAACATTAGAATGACCGCGGTATTCTAAAAAAAATACCTGAAAAAATGACTGAGTCATTTTTTCCCAACAATTCCTAATTGACCTAATTACCAGTTTTCCACTCCAGTTAATGTCTTAGGTCATGGTCAGTCCATGGATTATTTGCCCATTGGTAGAGAGCCTAACCTTGATGTAATGAGTTCTGCCTTTGGAGGTGAGAGAAAAATGCAGCAGAAAACATGGCTATTCTTTTAGACATGCTGTGTCCTGGGAAGGATGCACATTTCCTTAGGAGAAACTGTGGACTTACCAGGCAAGGTACTGAGTAAGACTGGATGATATCCATCTTCCTACATCTCAATATACAGCTATATATCATGTGCATCTGATTTGAAGAACAGGAAATCCCATATTGCTAAGGAACCTGAAATTCGTGACACCCAGTGGGAATTGATGGTCATCCTTGTAGAGTATATCTAGAAATTGCTGTCTGAATCTAGGTCTCTAAGGAGAGATCTATAACCAGATCTCCTGGCATGGGTCCTCAACTTGCAGGAATGCTTTGCTCCAAACCAAATATAAGTTCTGCATTTAGCCCAGACCCAAAAATAAAGCCCCACAATTGTACAAGCACTGACACATAATTGGGCAAGCCTACATATAACCCACACATCTTAATTTATTATGGTAGACTCCTGAGTTCTAGTTAAGAGACATTAACGATTTAGTCAAGGCCAATTGCCCTATCGTCACGGTCCTCATTCAAGTTCAAGTGGTGCCATAACACATCTAACGCCTGATATTTAGGGAAGCTCATGGAATTTTATGGCCACTTGTGAAATCAAACCAGAGTGTTTTCTCCATCTGTCACCCTATCACACAGTGCTCAAAACAGTAGGCATCCCATAAATATTTATTGAATTAAATACTATTGAATGACCATACCACAAGCAAAATTATGCTGCAATCACCAATGTCTTGAACACAAGCACCACAGCATCCCTGGGTACTTTGTAGAAACAGCTGCCCCTGTCTAGAGTTCAGCAAGGCTCACTCCTTCACAGATGCACAGATGACATTATTTCAGATTGTGAGCTCCTAATTCATATTGCAATTTCACTAAAACTTCTTTTTTATTTTTCAAGGTTCAATACCAACCTCCCTCTCTTCACAAAGAAACCAAAAGAAGAAATAACACCTTTAAATATCCCTTTATGATTATACTACTCACTACAGAATATTCATGCCATTGCCCAGAATTATCCATTTACCAGCTTGCTCTTGGTTTTTCAATTGTCTTGGATTATTCTAGTCTATGAGGTTCCATCATTTTGCAAAGATGCTAAGGACATTTCTCGAGACTACCCTGCTAATCAGAGACAGGATCAGATCTAGAAATAAGGCTATTTTATTCCTAGTCCAAAGATTCTTTTGTCAAGATTGCAATTTAATGATCACTTGGAAAGTGATAAAATTTAAAGTATGTGATCAGGGAAAGCCACATGTAAGATGGTTTTAGTTGTATCTCCCGTTCTATTGTGGAAGAACATTATTAACTATTAGCTCTCATGCATACGGCATGAAAATGAATCATCTTATAATTAATTCTCTTATATAAAGGGAAAAAATGATCAACTCAAGAACCTAGCTTGAGTACAAGAAAATAAACAAAGTCTAATGTAGAAATGATCCATTTGATCAAAGAATTTTCCCATGGAAACCTTTCATTACTATCTTATTTCACGGGCAAATAAAAAGAGCATGTTATTGCATGCTCTAACAAGTGCATGTTATTGAATCCCTAATATGCGCCAGCCCTGTTATAAGTATTTTAGACATATGTACTCCTTTCTCATTTTATCCTTAAAATAACCAATGGGGTGGGTACTATCATGATCTCAATCTTATATATGAGGAAACTGAGGCATGGATAGATTGTCTAGCTAAATTAATAAAGCCATACTGCAAATTCATGGTAAAATTTGGATTAAAATTCAGGCTATTTGGGTCAGAGTGGTATTCTGCTGATACTGCTTCATCATGTCATAGCAATATTAAAGTCAAGGCAAATGAATTTTTAGAGACAAGATATATTGTTTCTCCTGGATGTATTTTGTTCTAGCAACACAGTCAAATATGGGATTTCCAACATCTCATATCCTTAAGATATGAATCATGGTGGCTTCCATCTGACAGAGCAGATTGCACTGTCTTCCAGAAATATAGTCTGTAACAGGTTTCCTGGAGAACAGGATAGAAACCACAGATGCCCCCATCCTCTTCCTGCTGCCCACTTGGGATAAATTCAGCTGGTGCCATCTTGTCCTGTGAACTTTTCCAGCTTGGATTAGGAGTGGGTGCCCACTTGTAGAATCAGTCCTAGACCCTGCCAGGCATGCACAGGCCTTCCCATTATTCATTCTCTGTCACTTTTAAGCTTCAAAGCTGAAGCCAGGGTTAGTTCTATTATTGGTTATTAAATGTATTGGAAACAAAGTCAAAGAGAAAAATAGCATCTTTCTGAAGGGCGATCCTATAAAATAAATTAGAGATTATCTTGAGAAATAATGGCTTGCATACAGCGTGGTAGGTTGAAAAAATTGCTATAATTTTGCAATTTCTCCAATCAAGGAATGAAATCCATTTATCTACCTCCTTTAATCTTGGTTGTCTGTGTGACATATTTTAGGACAATGGAACATTAGTAAATGTGACACAAATTGAAGATGAATATGTGGATTGAGTCTTGTCTTTTCTGGTTGTGCTTGAAATCTTGAGACCACCATGTAAATGAGTCCTAGCTAGCTTGATGAAAATGGAGAACCACATGTAGGAAAAACTAGCCCCCACCCACCCCTCCCCCCCCAGTCAATAGCCACCAAAGCATCGAACATATGAGTGACACCATCTTAGATGAACCAGCTGTCAGATCCACCAAATGACAACAGATGCGTGACAGAGTCCAGTAGAGACCACACCAGCTGGCTCAGTTCAGAAGAAACTCTTACCTGACTGACCCACTAAATCATGGCTGAAATAAAACTGTTGATCTTGGGACACCCGGGTGGCTCAGCGGTTAGGTGTCTGCCTTTGGCTCAGGCTCTGATCCCAGTTCGGGTGATTGAGTCCTGCATTGGGCTCCTTGTGAGGAGCCTGCTTCTCCCTCTGCCTGTGTCTCTGCCTCTCTCATGAATAAATAAATAAAACCTTTAAAAAAGCCTGTTGATCTTTTAAATCCCCAAATTTATTTGTTGCATAGCAAACACGGATACATGTGAAAAACCATAGGAAGATAGTTTAAAAAATAAAAGTGCACAGATCAAATCACATAGATTTAAAGGACACACAAGAAATGAGAACGTAGTAAATTTTGTTTGTCTACACAAATCTGGATCTGGTTAAAGGGCAGATAATGCATTTCCTAAAGCAGCATGATGAAATGATAGAAAATTTTATAAAACAGAGCTTTGGTTAAAAGAATCAGTGGTCTTCACAAGTGTAGCTACCATCTGTCCCATTACATAGCTATTATAGTATCATTGACTATATTCCTTATGCTGTGCCTTTTATTCCCATGACTTACCCACTCCACAACTGAAAGTTGTATCATGACATAACGCATGAATTTGTCAAAACACTACATTGTACACCTGATGCTGCTATAACATTGTGTGTGAACTATGCTCAAATAAAACTACTTTGAGCATAAAAAAATAAAATAAATAGATATAGCTTATTTTATAAATTAAAAAAAAAAGAACCAATGGCCTTTTCTGGAACAAACAAAGTGAGATCCTATAGCCATCTTGTAGATTGTCAAAAAGTCATCTATGCTATTCTAAACAACACTATACAGCATATGTGACTCATTAGACCTTGCCTCTATGAAGTTTACTCCTTGAGGAGTAAACATTTATCTGGGCAGAGCAATCAACAGACACGAAGGCGCTACCTCCCCTACTGGAAGAGAGGAAGTGAGCAAGGATGAGGGACTGGAAAAAAAAATCAGGATGCCTGTGTCAGGGATTATCAAAGGTCTCAACTCAAGAGAAGCTTAGAGAATAGTATTGACCTTCAACTTAGGTAAAAGAGGCCCCAGACTTTAGAAGGACCCAACTTTAAAAGGCTGAATTTTCCAGCCCCATCCTTCTCTATGGACCAAGGGGCTTCTGGGGTTAAAAAGATGTTGATCTCCCAGAATCCATGCTTTTCTCTTTTCAGACCACTCTTCAGGTACAGGATGCATAGAATTCCCTCTTCAAAAAACTCTCACCCTTCCTTCAAGGCCTGACTGGCATCTTTCCTGAGTCCATACTTTTGAGGATTAACCATGGTGCCGGGAAGGTGTCTCTAAGCCTGAAAAATGGCCACAGGACAGCTCTCAGTGGGGCTATGGACAAATGTTGGATGGGTGGGTGGGATGGCTATTCTTGCTCAGAGTTTTTTTGATATGTGATGGCATGGAGATATATGATTCCAGGAATCCTAAAGGAAATCTAGCTGTCTAAATCATTACGAAGGTGTATTTTTCCAAAATAGAAAGCTAGAAAATATTTAACAGCTGGTTTGATTTATTTTAAAATATTTAGGTTTATGGGCTTCTGTTTTTACTCTTGCCCAGAAACCCACAAATATTAGGCAGATTTGCAAGATTGGTTGGTATTGGCCAAAGAACACAAAACCTTGCAAGACCATGTCTCTTAAACTTCAGTGTACTGGTGAATGACCTTGGGACCACAAAAAAATGCAGGCACTGAGTCTGCATTTCTAACAAGCTCCAGGAAGATACCTGGGTAGCTGACAGAGGGACCACAGTTTAAGAAGTAAGGTTGTAGACTATGTTAAGTTTTTTATTTTATTTTTTATCCAAAGAGCCATTAGATGTTCTTGAGACATTGCAAGCAACAGATTTTCTTTCTGAAAAGAGGACCATAGCTGGGACATAAGCACAGATGAAAGGGCGGAGGTATATGCTGACTATACTGGATAGGAGAGGAAATAGACACGTGGAGAGAGATTTAGAAGGTAAGAAATGCTGAACTAGGTAAGGGAGGGAGACGGTGGTATAACTCAGGAAGGACAAAGGTTTAAAAACTGAGTAACAGAATAAATTAATGAAGTGCTTCAATGCCATGCTCTTAACCAAGGTTTCAGAAGAGCAGGACTTGAGATAGTTGTTATAGTTGTGTGTGATTTCAGAAAACTGAGAGGCATTTTTTCTGTCTCCTTGTAGAGTTGGAAGCCATTTTCACCTAGTCTTTTACCTTCCTCTTCTCACTGCCTGCCACCACCCCCCGCCCCGCCTGCCACAGAGATCTGCAATAAGAGAGGTTAATAAGAAATAATACCAGTTATAATTATAACCATAGCCATCTTCAATCATCTGCATTTCTTCCTCATTTAGTAAGGCCATCTACGCAGTTTCTTCCTTTAATTAAGTGATTATAATGGACATATCTCCTTCTCTAAGTGATTTCTCCAGTGCACGAGAGATTAAATGTAGAACTTTGTTCATTCTACCTTTCTTTGGAGCAATACTCTAGACCCCTGAGAACTCAAGCATCCTAAAGGAATATGTTTTCTCCCAGGGGGCCGACCTCCCCAGAGAGGCTCACTTGCATCCAGGTGGGGCTCCTGGGAATGTTCCCTGACTTCAGAAACCTCCGCTTTCTTTGGGGCATAGGAATGGCATTCAAGGTCCTGCTGGGCTAATCACTCAACTCCACCAGCTGCAGGAACATGCTGCCCCAGGGGGACCAGTGCCTCCAGAGAACTGTGGATATCTCCAGCAGCACACGGCCTCCCGGGATACAATGCCTGCAAAGGTTTGCTGCCCTGCTAATCCCACACCCACCTTCCCCTTCTCCAGAGTTCTGCTGTGACTCACAAAAGGCATAACGGGTAAGACTGGGAGGAATTTCCAGCCTAAATTCAGGAAAGGTGTCTTAGCTTTCTCATAAATACCCAAAGAAAAATTGAAATTCGATGCATAGCCTCTCAGGCTCGTGTATCACTTTTTTCCCATTCTCACACTGTAATGGTCCCAAAGATGGCTGACTTGATTTGCATACATTTCAAGAGCATCTTTATCTTTTTTATCTTTATTTATTGTCCTCTCCCTGTCTTGCTTGCTGCTTTAGAACTCTGTATCAAATATTTATATGTGTTTACTTCCAGGCTTTAACCCACTTCATCATCCCCTTCCATGGAGCTTCATATTTCATGAAATCTGCTGCCTTCCCACAACCCCCGCACACACCCCTGCCTTCTCCCTCCACACTCACCATGGGAAGCTGTTAGTTGTGAGCTTAATCTGTGGGAGTCTTTGTTTCTCCCTCATTCTATAGTAGCCTCAAAGAAGGCATCTTCAGCACTTCCTTTGCCTAGTGGTGATGATTCACAGCCTGGCCAGGTGCTTGGTGCTCACAGCTCCTAATGCAGTGTGGAGCCCATGGGGGCAATGCAGCAAGGAGTGCTGGGGCTCATGGTAAGCCAGAGAGCATGCATCTCCCCAGATGGCAACAACCCCTTCTTAGGTCCAGCCAATAATGTCATGTGGAGAGTTATTCTCACACCTTCCCCTTTTCCACCAGGAATGGGAAATCTAATATTAACATGAAATCTTCAGATTTTTGTTTTCTGGCCCCATTAAAATAAAAAACAATGAAATAGCACATCTCCGGGCCAGCAGTTTATGCCCTCCTATTTGTAGTTCACTTGACTTAATCCCATAAACACATTCCCACTCCCAGTATTTGGAAATATGCTTCATTGGCTCACCTGGCACTTCTTACTCATTGTGTCCTGGACATCAAAGGAAGATGAAGTAAAAGAGCTCAAAGTGTTAGTCTGTATCTTCCAACATGCCTTCCCCCAGACTGTAAACTGAATTTGAGCTAGATGATCTTGAGGCTGTTCCTTGCTTGTCAGTGCATCTAACAACAATGGAATCTGCCCTTAAAAGCTCAAAAAATAACATTTGTCTTTCGATTTCCTTAAAAGGATGGCATAAGAGCATTGCCAAGGGCATTGCCAAGGGCATGGGATTCCTCCCCTTACAACTAATCTTTAGATGTCTTTTTTTATGCTCAGTTTCCCACTCAGCAGCATCTTCCCATATCTCTTGCTGCCTGAACGTAATCCCAAAATATGTTTCTCCCTTTTAGTACCCCACTGCTCAGCACATGAGCTCTTCTCCCATTCCAGGGAAAGTACACTGCTTTTTTTCTCAAACAAATCAGGCCTCTGGCCCTAGAACTGTGGCAAGAAAAATTTTCTGCTCAGAATATGAGTTACTGGGGATCCCTGGGTGGCGCAGCTGTTTGGCGCCTGCCTTTGGCCCAGGGCGGGATCCTGGAGACCCGGGATCGAATCCCACGTCAGGCTCCCCGTGCATGGAGCCTGCTTCTCTCTCTGCCTGTGTCTCTGCCTCTCTCTCTCTCTCTCTCTCTCTCTCTCTCTCTGTGTGACTATCATAAATAAATAAAAATTAAAAAAAAAGAATATGAGTTACCCTCATCCTTCAGATATTCCAATGCTTTTCCACACAACCATGTGATCTTGGAAGAGTTTGTCACCAACATACAATATCCCACCATCACTCAGAATCCCTGGGGTGTTAGCCACAATTGCTTGCAGCTTCCAGGGAATCTTTTTGGACTTGAGCTAATTCTCCCTAAAGCTGAGCTTCTTAATGACTAGTCATCTAAGGACCACTATATCTAATATTTATTCTCTCTCCCTGAATCTCTTCCAGTGTCTATCCTTTTTAGAAATCTATTTGGCTTTTTAATCATTTTTGAACAAATTTGTTTATGACCACTTCTGAATTATTCTTTTACTTGTTTTTAAAGATTTTTTATTTATTTATTCACGAGTGATACAGAGAGAGAGAGAGGCAGAGACACAGGCAGAGGGAGCAGCAGGCACCATTCAGGGAGCCTGAAGTGGGACTCATCCAGGGTCTCCAGGATCACGCCCCGGGCTGAAGGCAGCACTAAACCGCTGCACCACCAGGGCTGCCCTTCTTTTACTTTTAAATACCAAAATTGCATCAAGTTTGCGCTATTCTATATAAACTTGCCCTTTTGTGTCCTTTGCCATTTTATGTGGAATTTGACATCTTAAGGATATTTTAGCCAACTGTTTAGAGAACTTAGTTTTTTTAAGATTTTATTCATTTATTCATGAGAGACCCAGAGAGAGAGAGATGGAGGACACAGGCAGACGGAGAAGCAGGCTTCATGCGGGGAGCCCGATGGGGAACTTGATCCTGGGACTCCAGGATCATGCCCTGGGCGGAAGGCAGGCCCTAAACCACTGAGCCACCCAGGGATCCCCAAGAACTTATTTTTGTATTTAACTGATACCTTATATTTAAGATCAAAAAGTTTTGGATTCTAGATGATCTCTACATGAAGTGATATGCTGTTGAATTTTCTATGCTACCAGGGTGACCGGCTGCTGGGTGTGCCCTGTCCCCAGTACCAGTTCTGCTCACCAGGGCCCTCCCAGGCTTACCCCTGCAATCATAGGCTTCTCCAAGCTTCTCTCTTCGGAGGAAATTTCCTGTCTCTGCTAGAATGACATTGGTCCTATAATCTGCATCCCCCAATACTCTCCCTGGGAAACTTGACCCTTGACACTCATGTGGGGAACTGAGCCCTAACTACCAGAAGTAGCCAGGTCCCCTGCCTTCAGCATATAAGACATCCCATATCACATGGATTTGATGCCCATTTCAATAACCTAGCAGCTGGTGGCCTTGAGTAGTAACTAACCTCTATGAACCTCTAGTAGAGGTTCTTGCATCTCTAAATGAGAAGAATTATAACAGACCTCATACAGTTATTGTGAGAATTGAAAAAAAATCTACATAACACGCAGGATACACAGGAGGTACTCGATGAGAGAGAAGCAGGAAGCGAAGGCATCGTTGTTCTACAGAAAAGAGCATCTCAAATAGAACCGGCAAAATGCTAAGAATTAGGCAAAACTGCTCATATCCACAGGCCCTATGACCTTATGAAAAATACTAATCATTCCTTGACATTTTCTCTGAAAATAAGCAGAGAGAAACCACAAAAGCAATCTGTAAAATGTTACTGCTAGCTGAATTCAAATGTGAAAGAAAAAGTCCAAACTTTAGCCCTATCCACTATAGTTGTACAACCCCCTGCATGACAGCCCATGTTCTTGGAAGTATTTTTGTCCATAGTCTTGTCCAGGAAACCCTCTGAATTATTGAGTGAGGCTATAAGAGTTTGTTCTTTCTTGGCTCCTTCAGCCAGCTTCCCTCTCAAACTGTCCCAGTTCTATCCGCACCTGCCTCAGGCAACCCCTCTTTATTAAAAGAGTCACAGGTGATAAAAGAAGGTATGAAAGGTTAGAAGCATCTATATGAGGCATTTGCCCTAGTGCAATGGAACTTGAAAGTAAAAAATATGGAATATTGATGGTAAAATACTTTAGTCTTGAATTCTGATTTCAGAGATCTGTAGAACATTGTGTCTCCTAGTCCACAGGGAAATATTTTAGGGATAGGATGGACACATTCTTTGGAAGCTATACCTCTAGATGCCCCAGTGCAGTCTGGCCTCCTAAAACTAGCTTTAGAAACTGAGTATCTGAATTGTGGGGCTCCTCCTCTAAGCCATCCCTAGAGTTAGATGGATCCCTCTCATTTTCCTCTTAGCCAAGGAAGATCACTGTTGTTAAGCTTCTTCCCAGTCCTCTCTCAAGTTCAGCTTCTTTCAGAATAAAATTGTCACCTGTCATTGGATATGACCAACGACTGCTAAGTTTATCGCAACACTCAGCTCAATTTCCATAAAATCACACTCTGCTTTCCCAAGCCAGAAGCTTTCACACATCCTCATAGATACAGTGCCGCAGGCAAGACGCCCACTGGGAATGGAAATGTCTCAGTCCTTCGTGTAAGGCTCAGGCAGCGCTGCTTGTCACTTCATTGACAATGGCAGCAGGTTGGGGGGAGTGGTTGGCGAAGGGACTGAGTGGCCTGTGCTCCCTGCCAAGCCCTTCTGCTAGCTAGCTAGCCATTGACTTTGCACAAGTCTCTCCCCATCTGATTTCCTCCTCCCCAGAGCCAGGGCCTGCACATAATGACACAAAGGTTCCTCCTCCTACACGGTAACCCTCCTATCTGCCCCACCAGTTGCCCTCGAGGCTTCAGAGGTTCAGACTACCCCCTCTTCCTGCACACACACACATATACACACACGTGTGCACAAACAACAACTTGACCCAAACAGTTTCTTGGTCTTTTGAAACTAATGCAGATGTTTTCGTTTTTCCAAACTCCTCCTTGCTCATTTTTTTTTTTTACTGATTACAAAAGCAGCATATGCTTATTGTAAAAATATTCACACATATGGATAAGCAGAAGAAAAGAGAAATCATCCATAATGCCAGATTCTTTCAATCTGTGATTATATGTAGAGGTTCTACATACTAACTTTAACTGTTTCCAACTTCTTAATATATTGACACATTTCTCCTTATCTTTTGTTTATCACTTGAAAACATAATTTTAATGACTACAACTGTTATATTGTAAGATTGTGCCAAGACTCAGTTTACCAATTTAGATGTTTTTCTTCTGGTGTTGTGGTTTGTGTCACCCTGTCCTCTCTTTGAATGCCATACCTCCTTGCTCTCAAGAATATCAATACGTGAATGAATGCTCTTTACTGACTTGTGACAGCTGCAAATTCTTGGAAACTCTTCCAGTTGAAAGGTAGAGTGTCACTCCTCTCCTTTTTAATCTGGGCTGGATTTATGACTTAATTATAACTAAAAGAATAAAGTTGAATAGGTGCTGTGTGACTCTAGGACTAGTTTGGAAGAAGTCATGTAACCCCTACCTGATTATCCTGGTAGACTTCCTTTCAATACACACTTTCTGGGAACACAGCCACCATTTTGAGGAAGTCAAGTCATACCCAGCTGAGCCTTCAGTCATCCTGGAGGCAGAGAAGAGTCCTCCACTTTGTCAAATTTAAATTCCTGACCCACAGCATACATGAGCAAGGAAGAGTTGTTGATTTACACAACCACCTTTGAGCAGGTTGGGCCAGCAATAGTACGCAGAGCATCATTTACCCTAAAGCCAACATGATTGGGAGGTATGGTGGAAAGTGCATTCTGAAGAACAGAGTTAGAATAAGGAAGTAGACAAACAAATTTGTCTTTACCACCAGGGGAAACAGGAAGGTTACAATTCTGGGAGTAGCAACCCTTAGACAAATCTGTCTCCTTGTAAATCCATCATCCGTGTCATGTTCTATGCTTGAAACAGCCAATCAGGAATGCTTAAAGTATATAACTACAGTTTTTAGAAAAGAGAAACTTACAAAGAAAAAAATCACGATGAATTCAGAAATAAAAATAACTTCAGCATCACTATCTGGAAGGAAGACCATGGCTTACTCAAAAAGGGGCAGCATTAAAAGCAGTTCAGAGCAAAAGTTTGGAAGTCAGATTCACCTGAGTTCAAATCACAGCGCACTGCTATCACCGTACCAATTCCTTCATCTCTAAAACAGGAAGGAGACATCACTCCAAGCTTGTGGGAGGAGTAACAAACAGATTGGATGTCATGTGCTCAGCACAGTAGTACTCAGTTGACTGTTACTGTTATTGTTGGTATTCATGTTGTTATTATTATTACATTATAAGTTTTATTATTGCTAGAGTGGCTCCAGCCTAGCAGAGGGGGAAGGATGATTACTTTGGGTGGAGAAAGAGAAAACACAACAGAGAATACATTATTGCATCTCTGACTCAAGGGCCATTTTTTGATCTAGGGAGAGAGTTTATGGAGTAAAGGGAAAGAGATGGGTGGATGGTGAAGGGAAAGCCACAATGTGCAGTCCATGTAGAGCCCTAAGAGATTTACATTCAAATCTGAAAGCTATGGAGGCTTGAGTACGTTCCCTGTCTTTACTGCACTGGTGAGGTTTAAAGGTCGCTCATTCAACCACCCATTCATTTAGCAGAAACTTGTTAAGTATGATTATGTGCTGGGATCTATGGTAGGCAGTGACGACACAGAAAAATTAACAATAAGTAGGACCCAACCCTATGGAGACCCTCTCTATTCACCATTAAGCCTTGTAACTCATTTGCAGTGTAATGTAAGATAATCCTTATCACCTCCATAGTCAGCGTTTGGAAATCCTGATTACAGGTTGAAAAAACATACCCCCCAGGCTTGCCTTTTTTTTTTTTTTAAGATTTTATTTATTTATTCATGAGAGACACACAGAGAGAGGCAGAGACATAGGCAGAGAGAGAAACAGGCTCCCCACAGGAAGACGGATGAGGGACTCGATCCCAGGACCCCGGGATCACAACCTGAGCCAAAGGCAGATGCTCAAATACTGAGCCACCCAGCTGCCCCAACTTTTCTGTTGTTGTTGTTGTTGTTTTTAAGATTTTATTTATTTATTCATGCGAGACGGAGATAGATAGACAAAGAGGCAGAGACACCGGCAGAGGGAGAAGCAGGCTCCATGCAGGGAGCCCGACGTGGGCCTGGATCCCGCGTCTCGGGTATCATGCCCCGGGCTGAAGGCAGGCGCTAAACTGCTGAGCCACGCAGGGATCCCTCAACTTTTCTGGTTTTAAAAGTGTAAGCCCTGCAAGGAAGATAATATCCAAAAGAATAATTACAAAGGGAAATATTTCAAAATATAGTCCTTTTTATAGAGTTAGGATCAAATATCCATGAAGTGGATGTGGTCTTTCAGTGAGGCAAGGAATCCAATCCCATATGCTATGGATTGGTACATGGCTAAAAATTTGAATCCCATTTGCTATGAGGGTGTTATGTAGATAAAAGTCCCTTAGGGAGAGAGACATGGCCAGGTCTCCACTGTGACACCAGTGGCCTTTGTGTCTCTCTTCTCCTCATATAAGCACTAATCCTTGTTAAGGGTCTAAAGAAGACATTTACATTTTCAGTAACTTACTGATTTATCAGGGGATATCTCTCTGAGAAGCTGCCCTTGCCTCCCTGACCTCCCATATACAGCACCAAATGCTTCTCTGTATTAGTGTGTATTGTATTGTATTCCTTGATTCTGAATTAATTTATCAAGGGGAAGTTCTCCATTTTGACTCACTACTTAGTCTTCATGCTTAGAAGAGCAGTGACTAGAACATCATAGGGACTCAAAAAAATGTTTTTGAGTGAATAACATTTGCAAATAGAAGGATTTATAAAATCTTTAAGGAAAGTCTACTATTCGTCTCCTCCCCCATTGGCCTGCCCCTGGATTGCATCCTTAGGGGAATACTTGAGAACTCCAGCAAAAATGCAAATATGTTTTCTGAGAGGATTAAGAAAGAAAGCTATTATCCATAAAACCCATGCCATTATAGTAAATACCTAAGAAGACTACATCCAAAATGACCCACAGAGAGTCAAGGAGCTTATGGAATCTTACTTACTCTTCACAAGGAAAACCAGGGATAGACTGGTTAATACTAAGGGACCAGACCCCTGGTTCTGGAGATGGAAACAAAGCCCCTCACTGGAGACAATGGGAAGTGGGAGGAAGGGGCAAAGGGGAGAAAAAGTCAGAAATAAATACTAGAGAGCCAGTGTGAGGAGAGTCAGGAAGGTTGTTAAATGCCAGGGTAGCAGTCCAGAATTATACATCAAAGTCTAACCATGAATCTAAGAGTTAGTATCTGGGAGGTGAGAGCAATCAAAACAAGGTAAAAGTTGTGTGGGGGTGGGTGGGGCTGGAAGGGAAGGAAAGAGCTCTCTAGAGCATTATCACTGTGATACCATGTTTTTACATCAGGACAGCAAGGGCCACTGCCCTGGGCCCCTTGCTTTAGAGCAGCACTGTCTGAAAAAGTCACAAGTGGGAGCCATGTAGGTAATTAAAAGTTTTCTGTATCTTCATTTAAAAAATTTTAAGAAGCAAAAGAAAAGACAGCAGTACATTTAGTGAGAAATTTCACAGTATTTTTCTTTGTGCTGAATTTTTAATACGTACTATGCATTTTACTATCAACTCATTCACCACACCTCAATTTGAACCAGCCACATTGCACATGCTCAAAAGCCACTTGTAGTTAGTGGCTGTCATATTGGATAGCACAGTCCTAAGGGACTCCACTCTGGTCATCTGCTGGGTATACCATGGGGTGAGGAATCTGTGAGGCCAAAGAGTTCTATGCACCTAGATTACCAATACCTCCTTCTAGATCACACACCAGCTATTTGAGACTTTTAAATTCCCTGCCCAGAATATCCACAGTCTCCCTTCAGGGTCCATCATAAAGAAGGGCTCACCCTTCTGAGGGTGAACTGGGTTGCTACTATGTGCAATTCCAGACTTGAGAGGGCCCCAAGGGATGGCTGCTTGTGGAGACATATGGACACAGCATGGACATGTGGGTTGAGATTCCTATGTAAGACAGAGCTGGAAGTGGGGAAGAGAAGAGAGACAGGTCATCCTCTAAAATAGGGAGCTTGGCCATCTCTCCCCACATTGCCATATGCCAGTAGAGATTTCTGAAATGTCTGAGAATCTTGCATTTGAGGCTAAATTTGACAAGCTAGGAGAATAGAATATATTTTTATTTAAGAGTTTATTATCCTAACTTGTAACTTTAAAATATTTAGCCATCATATGGGAGCCTCTGTTTTTACTTCTGCCCTGGACCACAGGAATGCTGGAAGCAAACCTGATCCTGGGTTTTTATTACTTACTGTAATATCTGGAATTTATTTATTTAAATTGTTTGCCTTTGGGGAGAAGTGTGAGGAAATTGGCCCATCTTAAAAGATCAGGGATACAATGAATGCTATGTAATACAAGAGGAGAAACAGATTATCTGGCATAAAGGTTGCAGGCTGCTTTACTGAAGGTGGTCTCAAGGAGACAAACTTATATGACCTCCACTGTGGAGACTACTCCAATTCCAATTAGCATCACTAATCATTTCTTTCTCTTTTTTCCTACAGAGCACTTTATTCAAAGTGTCTTTTTTTGTAGAACATACCACGTGTCTATATTTTCTTCTGAAACATTTATTCTTTATTTTTGGGAATCACAGATCCTTTTGAGAATAGTATAGTGAAAACCATGACTCCTATCTCTAGGGGTAGGGGCAGTGGATATGTATATATCATATACAAAGTTGGGGCTCTGATTTCAATGAGCTCATGAACTTGAGGTTAAAATCCCTAAGTTTAACTGGACTACATGAAGGAAGGCATTAATTCCATTCTGCATCATTTGAGTAAGCTCCCAAATCAGATAGGATGAATAAGCAGCATGGTTCAGATATCTACTACAGTACAACAAACCACCTCAAAATTCAGTAACTTAAAAGAAGAGCCACCATTTATTGCTCAGAAGTCTACCATTCAGGCAAGGCACAGTGGAGATGTCTCTGCCCCATGTGCAGTCAGCTGGAGGGGCTAGACTGGGGAATGGAGGAGCTAAGAATGGTGTTTTTCACATGCCTTATTTAGAACCACTGGGTGCTGGCTCAACTTCTCTCTCTGTCTCCCTTTCACTTTCCATAAAGTCTCATAGCCTCCAGGGCATCTCTTCACACAAATTTCTTCATGGTGGTCCAAGGTTTCAAGAGGGAGCCTCTATTTGGGTCCTGATTGCTAATTTCCCATTGGCCAAAAGGACCAAGTGCAATTAGTGTGGGAAGGGACTCTGAAAGGGTATGAACACCAAGATATGTGGTTTATCGGGGGGGCACCAAGTAAGCAGTCTATGACACAGAATTCCTGCCCACCCTCAATAGGCAATTATTCAAAAAGCAAATAATCCACTAAAGATACTCCTCCACTAAGGATGGGGTATCTACTTAATTCCTCATGTAGTTTAAGGCCCCCAGGCTGAAAGTCTCTTTCTCACAGGACCTGAAGTCATATCTTCCTGTTAAACACTATCCAAGAACCCCTTGCCTTTCTTCCTCAATACATAATAGCTTGTAATGATGTATTAGTGTTAATATGATTTCCTATTATGCAGATGAAGTTATGTACTCATTGAGGGAAGGGATCATAACCGGTTTTTCTTACTATTACATCCCAGCTCCTGGTGTAGGATCAAGCACATGATAGACCTCCATAAATATTAGAGGAAGGAAGGAGGGAAAGAGAAAGAGAGGAAGTCTGACTTAGAGCCTGTACTCTTAATCACTCTTCACCATTAGATCAGCTCTAGAGACTAATATTTAGAAACAAAACAGAAAACTTAAGAATGCAAAGTGACTTGTGTGTCTCCTCAAGGACTTTCTGAGAAAAGATGAACACAGACAAAAGAAAACTAAAGAAATGCTTGCTACTTTGTGGGGCAAGGGGGGTGTTTCAAACGAATGGTGGAGATCAAGCAGAAAAATGGAGTGAAAAATGAAAGCATCAGGGAGATAATGAGGCAGAAAGGACTGACAGGGAGGAACACTCAGGTGGGCGGACCCACGTTTCATTAGAGAGGGGGTGATGCAAACACCTCCCAGGTGGGAAGGAGGATTAGCTAGTTAAAGTATTCAGATGGCTTTACAAAAAGCAGTCCTTAGGATGAGTCATAATTTCAAAGATTATGGACAAAAAATGTGCAAAATAGAAAATTTAATAGCAGGTGCAAAATTTTATTAACCGCAAAACTCTTATATGAGACTGCTGGTTTTCTGCTACAAGAAGAGATAAAAAAATATATATCTTTCTTTATAGAAAAATCAAAAAGGCATAGCCCACACCCATCAGACTAGCTAAAATGAGAAGAGATGGATAAAATCAAGCACTAGGAAGGATTTGGAACAATGGAACTCTCAGACCCTGTTGGTGGGCGTGAATTCCAGTATACCCACTGCCGAAAACTACCAGCATCCATCAAAGCTGAACATACATGCATATTCTATGACCCAACAATGTCATCCTGAGCATATACCCAGTGGAAATGCACCCATGTATTCATCAAAAGATGTACTAGAGGGGATCCCTGGGTGGCTCAGCGGTTTAGGGCCTGCCTTTGGCCCAGGGCGCAATCCTGGAGTCCCGGGATCGAGTCCCGTGTCGGGCTCCCGGCATGGAGCCTGCTTCTCCCTCTGCCTGTGTCTCTGCCTCTCTCTCTCTCTCTCTCTATGTCTATGAATAAATAGTAAATTTTAAAAATCTTAAAAAAAAAAAAGATGTACTAGAATGTTCACAGCAGCACTATTCATAATGGGCTCCACTAGAAACCACTCAGATGCCCATCAAGAGTAGAGCACATAGGGTTGCAGGCTGGCTCAGTCAGTAGAACACACAACTTGATCTCAGAGTCGTGAGTTCAAGCCCCATGTTTTCAGTGATTATATAAAAAACAAAATAGAACTGTAGAGCAGATAAATCATGGTTACTCACACACTGGAATATTACACAGTAATGAGCATGAACAATGTGCAGTTAAGTACAGAACTATGTTTGAACCTCACAGACATGAACATTTAAAGTGAAAAAAAGAAAAAGTAAACCATTCTGGGAAAGTCAGGATAGTGATTACCCTTGTGGGAACAGGGAGAAGTGTCTGTATGGGGTCTGAAAGACAGATTTCTTGGGTGACACAGGCGCTTTTCTGTATGGATAATTTGTTTTAATTGAACATTTCAAAGAAGCTATAACCATGTTCAAAAGCAAGATAAACACCTTCAAGAACTTGAAAGTGAGTTGTCTAATCACTATGTTGTACACCTGAAACTAATGTAACATTGTGTGTCAACTAGACTTCAACTAAAAAAAGAAGAAACTGAGTAGAGACATGCAGAGATAAGACTGAGAAGCAACAATGGGCAGGGAAAAAGTCAATGAAGTTGTGTAACACCTTCCTCTTCATGATCTTCTTAGAGGACACAAGGTGATCATTCTGGGGGCTTATGGAGGAACGGTGAGGCTGGAGATCTTAGAGCATTCACATGCCTCTCTTACAATGTCCTTATTTGAAGTCACTTCTAAGAAAACAAGAAGGTACATGTGTCTCCTTGTTCTTTTCTTCAGCTGCTGGCATTCTACCTCACACATGGGGGGTTCACAGTAAGAGTATGGCAAATGAGTGATCAAGAAATACAATTCGGTGTCTCTTTTTGAAGGTGTCTTTAGTTGGGTTCCTCTAGTGGCAGACGCTGACACAGTAGTGTCATGTACATATAGTTTGTTTGGGTGCTGCCCCTAGGAAGTACCTGTAGCAGAGTAGGGAAGTGAGACCAAGGAGGCAAGGAGCCCGTACTGAGTGAGGTAATGAATAGAACCCCACTGTGGGTAACTGGGGCTTAATCTCCCCAGGGATCTCACAATGTCAAAGACCTCAGAGCAGTCCCACCCAGGGTGTGAGAAAATGGGGTCATGGGTCTTCCATTTTGCCATTGTCTTTGGCCAGAAGCTGCTCCTGGAAGGCTAACTCCCCACTGTGTCTTGAGAATCACAAGTCTTTCCAATAGGATATCTCGGGATGCGGGATGCTGAGGGGAGGAGTACAGGAGGGGAAAGGATCTGCCACAGCTGGCCATGAGAAATCTTCCTGGGAAACACTTTTGTGTTCCTCCAATGATAGATGTGGGCCATCAGCTGAAAATAGGGTTCAAGAGCTAAAAGTAAAAATCATAACAATCTCAGTAGAAAAGCACTTTAAGAATTTCTTCTCTGAACACTCTTGAATGTTTAAATCCTTCACACCTTTCACTCAGTGAATATCCCTGAAGCAACCTACATGAAGAGCTTTCAGAAAACCAGCACTAAATTCCATATGTTCCATGCCCCTGTTTCCATCTACCTGGGGCCTCATGCTTTGTAATAGTCTCTCTTGGAAGGGATGTGGACTCTCTGGTCTATGTTATCATATGACTAATGATGTGAGCTTCTATATAGTTTTCAGCAATGAAACTCTGTGCAAATTGGCTTTCTGTCTTCTGATTCCATTCTGGGATCCATTAGAGGCTGGAATGCACACAGGATTCATTTTGAAATCGCCAGAAAAGTCATGCAGATGCCAAATTTTAAGATCAATGTTTAGAGGATCTAAGTCCCAGCTACTTTAGAACCACAGACACTCCTGCCTTATTTTCACCCAAACTCTTCAGTCTCAGAATTCTCGTTTGGCTATGAATACTAATTCCATAATGACAGTGGAGTATTGACATAAAATTTAACAGTTCCTCAGTTAATCATCAAAATTAGTCTCTCACGGTAAAGAGAGGAACTTTTACTGTTTCAGTGCCACGTAATCACAGATAATAAGTGAGATGATGAAAGAGGATTTTTAATGTATTATAAAGCCCAGAGAGGGCATTGAACCTCCTTGCATGGAAGTTTTGAAATTCCAGAAGAGAGGGAAAAAAACAGTGACAAAAACCTACCTCTAAGCAAAGTCCATTTGGACAGTTTCCAGATGTAAACATCAAGGGCTTGAATATCTGACAAGGAAAAGTTATTTGGAGATTTTTTTTTATAACTGCTCCTCAGAAAAAAGCAAAGATCTTGAGCAACATTTTGGCTCATAATATGGTGATAACATAAAGCCACTGAAGCTAAGATCAAATTTCTACGTTGAAAATATTTATCACCAACTGTTTATCCAAAAAAACATATAGTATAAGGAATATCAGTTTCTTAAGGGAACCAATCTTACCTAAGTAGCAGTGTTATTATTTTTTGATTATTATTATCTGCAATGATGTCCAGCTCAGTAGTGGGTACTTAAGAGGTTCTCAATAAACTATTGATTAGAAAGAATATTTTAAGGTATTTTTCAGGTAGCTACATTCAAAAAATTTTTTATCTAGAAATTATTTCCAAGCTTGCAAAGTTTGCAAAATGAGCTATATCTTTTTGAAAATCAAAATAGTGTGGTCTATCTACGGAGTACACTAACAGCTGCAAAATCCAGGAGCACGTTTATAAAGCCACTGTTAAGAGCTCCTTCTCCATCCCACATAGACTGGATGGTGGGATTGGAAGGAAATGGTTTAGAACATACAGCCTCCCTAGACAGCCCACTTCCAATCCTTGTCCTCATGTCCCATCATGTGGGACGCTGCATGTGAGCAACATCTCTTTTCTTTTATTTTTAAAAGTAAAAATATTGAGCTTTTGCCCTAGCTGAGTGACATTTCCCTAGTGTCTATAGTCCTTGGGTTTTCTAGAAGTTTTAAAGACTTTAAATCAGTTCCACACAAAAGATTTGAAAAATATGTAAGACAATGATGTGTGCAAGGTGGATTCAGTCTGCGTGGCCTCTCTCAGCAAACATCTTCCTCATGGAAGGCAGCTGGATTCAAAAGGCTATTCTGATTAGTAGCTGATTAATAGCTCTGTTTTTGTTCTTTGTGACAGGTTTGTTTTTTAATTTTATTTATACTTTTTTATGCTAGTGTTCTCCCAGACTTCTGAATTTTCTTGTCTATTAAGTAGAGCAGAGCTACTCAGTGAACAGCTGAAACCCCTTTGGTCCTAGACAACTTATTTCAACACCTCTGCTCTGGCTGTCCTGTTGGGTTTTTTGTGCTTCGTTTTGTAACTTGTATCTGGACACTGATGGAGGCAAGTAGTTGGGGAAAAGAACCAGAATGATAACACTGTCAATTCTATTAAATTACTTTTATTCAGTCTGCCAGACATTCATGAATATGGTAACATATTATACAACTGATTTTTCAAACAGGAATTATTCCCAGTTTTTTTTAAATTTTATTTATTTTAAAGAGAGGGAAGGGGAGAGGGAGAAGGGAAGAGAGAATCTCAAGCAGACTCCCCACTGAGTGTGGAGCCAGACACAGGGCTTGCTCCCAGGACCCAGAGATCAGGACCTGAGCCAAAAACAAGAGTCAGGGCTCAATTGATTGAGCCACCCAAGCACCCTCCCCAATTTTGATAGCCTGAACTCAGTAGGGACTTGGTTCACTTGAGTTGGATGTGCTTGGCTCAACTACCAGCTTATGCCCTGTAACATAGAGGTCTCAAGATTCCAGGAGCAGCAAGAGACAGCAAAGCACAAGTATCCTTCAAGCCTCTGCTAACATCCCCTGGAACAAAACAAATCCCATGTCTGAGTCCAGGTACAAGGTGTGAAGTACAGGCACCATCTCTTAATGAGAAGACAGACAAAGTTAACATTTCAAAGAGGCATGCATTCAGGAAAGGGAGGAATTGGGGCCATTTTTGCAATCTGCTCCAGAGAGCTGTTCATACTCATACCATGAACCTATAGAAAAAATCTGAGAACTGCAGCCTTCATTTCTTTCATGAGTTGCTGCTGAGAGGATACGGGAAGCAAACAAACAGTCCCGCCACCCTTTTCAGATCTCTAATTGCCTGTCATCTTCTGAAAAGGGCCAGAATATTTAGTTCTGGGTAGTTAGCTCTAAGACACAGAGCATAATATTTTTTAAACACATAATGATACTGATTCAATATAACAGCTGTGAAAAGATCATAAAAGGAGAAGTTAGGGAAAGGCCCATCAGAAATAAGATTAGAGATGATGTTTCAGCTCTGCAGCTTTCACTGGGCCCTGGGAAAAGAAACACAGCAAAAAAGGTTAGTTAACTTTCTCCTTCCTAATGAACATTATGAGGACAAATATTCTGTTCACATGTACCCTTTTGGCAGCCTGGTTAATTTGTTAAGCCCAACTGGATACATAAAGAGAGCCCCTTTATCTTCATTAAACCTGATGAGAATGAATGGCAAACAGCAGCATCATTAGTCTGGCCTGATAGGTTTTATCAAAGGGCCTGGAAAGCTCTTAAAAACCCAGATGCCTTTAAGGTTGGCTGGGTTAGGGCTTGTTCATCTCTTATAACAAACATGACCATAGACTCAGGCAAGCCATGATTGGCTTTCCAGTATACACAATATAGAAAAACATAGGTGCACAAGCACACAAATGTACGTGTGTACACATTCACTCACACACACACACACACACACACACACACACTGATCAACCAGCAGGATAACTGGGAAGGAGCATAAGAGACACAAGGAAGGTGGAAGACATAGCGTGGCCTCTGTTCTGTCCTTGGCCACATTGACTGGATGGGAGCCCCTAAGGATGCATAAGAGACCATAGTTAAAAGAATGAACTTTTGGGGCACATGAGTGTTTCAGTTGCTTAAATGCCTGACTCTTGGTTTTAGCTCAGGTCATGATCTCAGGGTCATGAGATTGAGCCCTGCATCTGGCTCCATGCTCAGCAGGGAGTCTACATGAGATTCTCTTTTGCTCTCCCTCTGCCTTTCCCCCCCTCTCATGTGTTTGCTCTCTCTCTTTCTCTCTCTCTCTCTCTTTCTCTCTCTCTCTCAAATAAATAAATAACTAAATAAATAAATAAATAATTTTTTTTTTTTAAAGTATGGACTTAAGAGTAGACTGCTTAGATTTGAACCCTGGCTCTACTACTTCCTAGCTGGGTGACCCTGGGGAAATTATTCCAACTCAGTATCCCTACCTGTTCAAACAAAACTCAATAAAATTCATGGAGCTGTCATGAAGACATGTCATTAAGTAAGTTAACATTCTTGAAGTGGTTAGAATAGTCCTGCACCCATAGTAAATGCTCTGTAAGAGCTACTGAAAAAGTAATGGCTACCAAGGCTAGTATGAAACTACTAAAGAGAGGCTTCGTGTCACCCTGAGCTGCTCAGGAGCCCAACTGACAAAGCATGACCAAAAATTAGGGACATAGGTCTCTTCCTGCTCCAACATTGAGTATTCACCAGACTTGTAATCACCAAGTACTGAAAGCTTTAGAATCATTCTTCTTCAGCAAGACCCTTGAAATGAGAGTGGGGAGCAGAGGGCAAAAGCAGGGATGGGAATCTCAGGCAGCATCACAAACAAGGGAAGAAAGACAGTGACAATGATGGATCGTGTGACAAGAGCAGAGACAGCAGGCAGAGACCACTCTGTGAGTACATGTGAGAGACTTTCTGCAGACTTCCTAGAAATAATACGCTGAGGTTGATCTGATGGAGTTGGCATCAGGATGCCAACACATCAGGATGTATCTTCATCCATGTGCCTGATAAACTTATGCTGATTTCCATCTGGGATCTTCTCTTGAATTATCAACTGGAGGACCCATATGTGGTCTCTCCATTAACCTGAGCTTCCTCACAGTATGGTGGCCTCAGGTCTTCAGGCTTACTCCATGGCAGGTCAGGGCAAAAAAAAACAAAAAAAAGTCCCAGCTAACCTGCTAGCATGGTAAGAGCAACATTGCTTTTATGATCTGGGCTCAGAAGTCACACTGCCTCACTTCTGTCACTTTCTATTCATGAAATACAAATTTGCCCAGGTCTGAAGGAAGGGAACAGAGACTGCACATCTTGATAAATGAAATGTCAAGATCACATGGTAGAAGGACATGTGGGATGGGAGATATTGTCGCAGTTAAAATGCAATCAGCAACAGGAGACATCAAGCCAGAAGATATTTGCATTATATATATTTTATTTATAATCACTTCAACTTTATATGGATGAGTTAATAATCTACTTAGCCTACACAATCTTTATATTTCTCTATGGCAATATTACAAAAGATAATCACAGTATTATGCAGCCATTCTGTGTGCTTCCTTATGGAGTGGAAATAAAAACCCAGGAGTTAACTGTGTTCTTTGAAACACAGCAATTCTATATGGTGAAAGTTTGGCAAAGCTTGGGAAAATTGGATTAACAAGCACAAAAGGAAGGTATTGGTTTTTGTAGCAAGGAAAGATGCTAAATGGCTCATAGATCTGAAAGACCTACAAGACTCCGGATCTACAGGACAGCAACTGGGCCCTCAGTTCTGATACCAACTCTTTCTCTGCCATCTCTCATCTCTGATGTCTCTTCCTTTTTGTATATTGTCCATGCTGTCTCCTACTGAAGACGTGGGACCTTCTCCATAAGATTGGGAAATGACCAACCAGCAACCACACAACAAGCAGAGCTTGTTTTTTCCAGTGTTAATACTGACCTGCTCTGCTTTAGTTGCATGACTTCTTTGAAATTACTCTTGCTGGGCAGCCCGGGTGGCTCAGTGGTTTAGCACCGCCTTCAGCCTAGGGCATGATTCTGGAGACCGGGGATCGAGTCCTATGTCAGGCTCCCTGCATGGAGCCTGCTTCTCCCTCTGCCTGTGTCTCTGCCTCTCTCTCTCTCTCTCTCTCTCTGTCTCTCTGTCTCTCATGAATAAATAAATAAATAATATTTTTAAATGAAATTACTCTTGCTAGGGGATAATGCTCTACACTTACCCAGGAGGTCACATATTCTCACTCCTTAGCCCAGGGGTTAAGATCTTTCTTTGTCTAAACATATGTGTGTGTGTGTATGCTTGGTCATGAAAATAAACAGCCCTAAAGAAGTCAAAATGTTGATACAAATTTGCACATACCAATGTATCCTGTTTTCCATAGCAATCTTGGTTTGGGAGAAACAGCTGATTATCTTAGCTGTAAGAACAGAGCAGTATTCCTATCTGGCAAGGGCTGATTTCCTATCTGGCAAGGGCTGTTTAGGTGAAAACACCTAAAGACATTACATGCTGCTGGCTGAGACTCACAGGCAAAGGAATTAGTTGATGCACAAGTCTTCAATTCTAGTACCTCAAATCTCAGACTGTCCCTTGTCCTATGCAAAGTTGATTGCAGGTGCAATATCACCCCCTCCTTCTAGGAGAGCAGTAACTCCTGGCCTCAGCTAATTTGTTGGTAGGCAACCATGGAAGATCTCCCAGGGTCATTCATTGGCAATGAGAGGGAGTGATACTGGGAAATGATAGCCGGGCCAAAATAAATGGTTTAGCTGCCTAATGGAAACTAATAATAATTGTTAAGATTTTAAAAAAAAATGACATGTATTTATCCAACCCAAGGTGATAAAACAATGCCTCAATATTCAGTGTGCAGCAAGAAAGCTCCCTAGAGTCCTTCTGGAAGATATTAAGAGACTGACTTCAGCTCCATATTGTTTGGCTTCAGCAATGTGAATTTGGTTTTAATTAGTTGCCTCTTTCAGGGACACCAGACAGATGAGTGTGGAAGCCTGATGATCAGTGAGGACCTGCGCCACTCCATGGCATCACGTTGCTAGCATATTGGCTTATCCTAGTGTCTATAGCATATGTGACAACCAAACTGTGGACAGTGGGATTGCTGGGGGAAAGACAACATGTCTGGGCTCAGTTTCTCTAAGTTTAGGGCTCAGAGACAAAAGGGCATAGCAATAACTTCCAAGGCTGGTTGAACATTCAAAAGTGACTAGAGTTTCACCACCCATAGTAGATTGTCTCCTAAGATCACCTCATTACTCCTTCCCATCCGTCATGCTCTTCACAGTGTGAATTTGCTGCTCTCCTTACCAAGAGGTGGGGTCTATTCCCCCTTGCCCTGAGCCTCGTTGTTCCTGTGACTTGCATTGACCAAAAGAATGTGGCAGAAGGGAAACTGGGGAGCCTCTGAGGCTAGGTGTGAAGAGGCATGGCAGCTTCCCTTTATTGTCCTCTTGCCGTGTAATGAAGTCCAGTATCCTGACAGACTGGGAGGCCTGGGAAGCAAGAAGCCCTGGAGGAAAAGAAAGGATACAGTGAGGAGAACTAAGGCACCCCAGCTGACAGCCAGTACCAGAACCCCAGCTGTGTGAGTGGGGCCATTTTGGCTCTTCCAACCCCAGTCAGAGGTGACCATGGAGCAGAGATGAGCTATCACCCTTCCCCTACATGCTCTCCCCAAATCCCTGACGTACAGAATAGTGAACAATAAAATAGTTATCATTTAAAGCCACCAAGTTGTACATCAGCAGAAACTCATCCACCCTCTTGTTCAACTTGGAGAAATTCGCCCCCCAAATTGGGAAGTCTTGCCAGAAATTGGACTATTGAAAAGCTCAGAATATGTTTTGTGTTATTATCACTGGATACAGAACATTTCCCTCCAAAGATTAAAGCCAAAACTAAATTAGTTGCTTTTCTGCAGAGCTGGGCCACATTATTCAAATCCAACCATTTCATTTGTTCCTAAAAATTTTCCAGGGGCCTGTGTGAGGTCAGGGAGCATCCCCCCAGTTTTCTGAGAGCCCCTAGATGCATTTTAGTGACCCTGAATCTCTTTAGCATTTGTCACTCTTTTTGCTGAGCTTGACAAATGGCTGTTGACAGAATTTTTTTTAATTGAGATTTTATCTCCCACTGAGTCTAACTGCAACAAAGTTTCTATTACATATCAACAGGAACATTCAGACCGCAGAACTGATCATTTCCCATATTAGCACATGCACCTTAAAGTGATCAATTCTGCCTATCGGTCTCCATAGACTGAGACCTTTCCTGCAGCTCATGCATGTTCCCTCATTATCCTACAGTCAAACAATTATTTGCCTAGGTGCATTTTATGGTGGTCGTCCAGTACACCAGCATAATAAAAGTTTGAATTAAGTAATGCTCCTTTTTATTATCAGAAATGAATTACCTCATGAGGCCAGCAGATCCACAAATGCAGTGTGTCCTTCCACTAATTGGAAGGCTTTTTTCAATCTGTTTCTGACAAATGCAGAACAAAACAAAATAACCACATTCCAAGATTGCTCAGTATCAATATTATAGATTTATTTTATTGGACTCATTGTTGCTCTTCATTCAATAATGAACAATACCATAATCTCCATAGCAACCATGGCATACCATTAGGGCAATGCTAAACATAAATTCCAAATTTTCAGGGTTTCTTCTGAGCCCAGAATGAGAGGCTTTCTGCAGGGCATGGTGAAACGCTCATCCTGGAGAAAAGTTTCATTTTTGTTCCCACTAGACCTGAAATGCTGGCAAAACAGCATCTCATGCTAATAAATATATGCAATATCACTGGCATTTATGTTCAGCATAAAGGAAATATCATGCCTTGATATATGAGTGGTGGCATATTCCTATGACTCTAAAAGCTCATGTTTCATTTTTAACTTTTAAACAAAATTCATCACATAATAATTACATGCTTGCTGCATATAAGGGATGGTCTCTCGATTTTCTCAGTCTTTGCAAGTCATAAACTGGGAACAGACCACTTGGGTATCCAGTCTGTGTGCTCCTTGAAGGTGAAGGCTGAGTCTTTGCCTCAGCTCTGTTTCTAATACCTGGCATGCAGTAGGCAATCAGTAAATGCTTATAAATGAACAAATACTCTTGCTGACATGGAGGAGATGGAAGGGTGGGAAGTATTCCTGGAGCAGATGACCCATGAATGTAGTTGGAAAAGATGGATAGAGTTTAGTTCCATAAGGAAAAATAGGAGAAGGACATGAAACATGAGAAACAATGAGGAAGGGGGCCTGGGCAGGAGAAACAGGAGCTTGCAGACTCTGATGACCTTGGAGGTCCATGTCTGCAGTAGGGCTGAGGGCAAAAGTGAAGCCAGAGAGGGAGTGACCATCCAGGTCAAAAAGCATCATAGATCACAGGCTTGAGTCTGTGCATCACGAGGAGCATTGAAGGATATGAAGCAGAGACAGGTCGTGGTTGGATTTCTGATTTAAAAATATTATTCAGGCTTAGTACAGAGGTGGATATTCAGAAGACACAGCAAGAGTGAAAAAGACAGTTTAGATGTCCAGTAGACTTTTGGCCACCCTGACACCCCTTAATTGCCACCACAGGTACATAGCACAAGCTAGCTTTGGCACCGTTTCCATACCAGTGCCACCTGAGATTCTCCTCAAGTTCCAGGCCCCAGTTCTTGAGGCATCTCAAGTCTTGGATCCTGTGTTTTGAATGAAGGCTTTGTTCCATAGTCAAATGCTACCCCCTCACGCCTTCTCTCCACCCTGCTCTGTGTAGTGGGCACTTCCAGGAGGATGGGCAGGGTGGAGAAAGGGGGTGAGGTGTTGCCATCTCTTGCCTAGTTTCAACATTTATGGGGACAATCCTCTCTCAGGAGACAGAGTCCTGGTCTTGAGCCAGCATTGAAAGGACAGACCTTACATGGCTGCATTTGCCGACAAAGAGCTTTCCACCAAGTGGGGGGCATGAAGCCACTTTATTCCATGATGATTTCCATTAGAAACAGACCCAAAACCACAGGCATTCAGGTTCACAGACTTTCCCAGACCAAAGCACACCATGAATCCTCTTGAGCACCAGGCATTGCTTTCAAGCTGCTTTCCAGAATCCTGTAGGTTTTAGAAGAGAGGAGCCCAAACTTTGTACTGTTTTGTAAACATCAGAAACTGCCTGCCTAATGTGGGCCCTTTCCAGACTCATCTGTGAAAATAGTAAAAACTTTCTGAAGGAACATTCAAAAAATGAATATTACTCAGAGTAGATGAGAAAAAATGTCAGCAAAGACTCACTGAATCCTTTGAATCCAGGTTACTGTTCTTAATGTGGCAACGGGAGCTTAATTGGTTTGTCAACTGCATCAAAAACCCAGACAAGGAAACATTTGCTTTATAGCAGAGGGATTTAATTAGAACTGAGGGAAAACCTACTGATAGGAAAGGTTGTTAGGGACTGTAATGGATGACAAAGCAAAGCCCCTTCAAATCCATCCTTTCTGCAAATATTTATGAGCACCCTCTATGGGCTAAGCGTTGCTCTGTAGTAAAGGAATTAATTCATGAATAAAACTGAGACTCCTGCCCAAATGGAGCTTATGTTCCATCCCAGGGTCTAAGGAAGACCAAACAAATGAAGCTCAGAGTGGTTGAGAGCTGCCAGACACCTGAGCCCAGTGTGGTATGGTCAAGTGTGGGTACAGTGGGTACAGTCCAGGGAGGTACCTCACAGTGTGGGGCAGTGCAGTGTAGTATGATAAAGTATGTCTATTATGGTAGACATAATCCAATTTAGGTATAGTCCGGTCAGGAACAACCCAGTGTGGCACAGCCCAGCGTGGCACAGCCCAGTGTGGCACAGCCCAGTGTGGGAGCCCAACATGGGAAAATCAATGTGTGGAGCAGTCCAGCATAAGGCAGCCCAGTGCAGGACAGCTTGGTGTGACACAGTCCAGTATGGGACAGCCCTGGTTGGGACAGCCCAGTATGGGTACAGTAGTCACAGCCAGATACAGTGGAAAGAGGACATGGCTTACCTATAGGAGCAGTAGTATGTGAATAAAGCATTCAGATGGGCTAGGAGGCAGGGAGGACTGTGAGCCTAGAAAGGAAGTTCCAAGTTAGGGCAGAACATGAAGAAGTTTGCAGGCCATCCCAAGGAATTGGGACTGTCCGGGACAGAATAGCACTGGTGGCAGGAGCAGGGAACTGACTGGGGAGATGAATCAAGGATGCATGGAGAATGGCAAGACAAGAAACCAAGCAGGCTTCTTTAGAGACAGATACCACCAGTGAGAAATGACAAGACCCCAAGCAAGTAGCTAAAAAGACAGGATTCCGTAGCCATCAGATGGAATCTGTGAGAAGCGGGGGCCAGGTCTTGTGCTCTGGTGATGGAAATCAGGTGGTGGCAGGAACACTCATGGGAAAGAGGGCAGGAGAGAGTGCTGGACCAGATTCAGTGCCACTTCTGAAGTGCCTCCAGAGGGTTGAGCAGCCACGCCCAGTGTGAGAAGGCTATCTGTGAGTTTCACTATGTGCCACGTATGGCCCCAAGTCAGGCAGCTCCAGGTATGTGAGGCCCATGGATGTGGGTTAATGAGATGACAGCCACAGAAAAAAGCAACGTGAGCCTCCTTCTGATAGATTGTGAATGAGTTGATGAAATGCAAAAGTGCCATTGCCTACTGTCCAGCCAGTGCCAGCTCAATCCTGGGGTACAGTGACATTTACTAATCAGAAGTCTCCTAACCCCTTACCTGCAGTACAACTTGAAACTCTAGGCTCTGACCTTCCCAGATGTTTAACAATTTCTTCAGCCCAGGTTCTCAGAAAGATTGAAGGGGGGGCGTATCTGAGGATAGGAAGCTCATCCACATCCCTGCTAGCTCACTCTGCAAGTAATTAGATTAAGCTCTCTCTTGACACCCAAGCTCTCCAAGCTGATACCTGGTTTCAGGGGCACAGTGGATAAAAGAGAAGCATAACAGTATGCCTTATGAGGTCTTCAGCAGGTCTTCCCAGTTCTCAAGGTGAGGTGATTTATAGCCTGGGCTCTCTGCTCTGTGGTCCCCCTCAAGTAGAAGCAGTGGCCAACACTCTGGTGAATTCTCCAACTAGCCCTGGTAACCTGGCCACTGCTGGACTTCACTCTTGCTTATGTGGTAGGAAGACCACAGAGTAAGGTTGATTACTGGTGTCTCCAAGTCTGGTCAAGAAAAACCCTTATTCACCTTCTCCCTCCAGCTTGGCTCCTTGACACTGTAGTTTTAATTCCTTGCTTTTTTTAAAAGATTTTATGTATTTATTTGAGGGAGAAACAGCATGTGCACATGAACAGGGGGGGAGGGACAGAGGGAGAAGCCGACTCCCCACTGAGCAGGGAGCCTCACATGGGGCTTGATCCCAGGACCAAGATCATGACCTGAGCCAAAGGCAGGTGCCCAACTGATGGGGCAACCCAGTTGCCCCTCAATTCCTTGCTTCTTGATGTCAGAAGTACAGGTATAGCATCTTGCTGGTCAGCAGTTCTGTTCTCCAGAATCAGAAAATCTCCTATTCTTCATAAACTCCTAATAAAGGCCTAACAGAAACCTAATAGGTGTCCTCATTGACCTTTCCATACACATCCACCCAACATGTGGATATGTTGACACTGCATATGAGACATCCCAAGGTATCATTCCCCATGAGATGCTTCATGAACTTTTCACAGTAAGCAGGTCATGCTTTTATTTGAAAAACCATGTAATTTCAAATAATAGCAGACATCAAAAGATGATAAACAGAATGCAATAACGAGGTACTTTGGAGCCCTTTCATCCTTCTATACAGGGGCACAGAGTAAATATTTTAGGCTTTGTGGACCAGAAGGTCTCTGTTGAAACTCTGTTCTAATCTGCCATTATAGCGGCCACTGACAAGCCAGAAACAACTGGGTGTGGCTGTGTTTCTGTAAAATTTTATCTACAAAAATAGGCAGTAGGTCACATGGGGTCTGCAAGCAACAGGCAGTAGCTTGATATAGTGCAAAGAAGCAGAGTAGGAGAGAAGAGAGGATAATACCTCTAGTAATAGCAAAATGTAAATCATGGGCAGTGGAGAAGGCATAAAAGCCAGATCACAGTGGGTTAGAGAGTCATGATTACATTTGTGTGTGTAGATATACACATCTTATACATCTATAAAAACGTGTGTACATGGATGTGCAGATGTACACACATATATATTCCGTGTGTGTGTGTGTGTGTGTGTGTGTGTGTGTGTGTCACACATACAGGCTTGGAGATTTTTGTTTCTGGCAGTTTAGAAGATTGTATATACTGAATAAGCCCCTTACTGAGAAAACAATTCTGGGGTGTCTCAGTCACCTTCGCCACCTTCAGCTCAGTCATGATCCCAGGGTCCTGGGATCAAGCCCCATGTCCAGCTCCCTGCTCAATGGGGAGTCTGCCTCTCCCTCTCCCTCTGCCCCTCCCTCCCACTTCTGTGCTCTCTCTGTTTCTCAAATAAATAAATAAAATCTTTTAAAAAAAAGGAAGAAAGAAAGAGAAAGAAAGAAAAGAAAAAGAAAAGGAAAGAAAAGAAAAAAAGAAGAAAAGAAAAGAAAAGAAAAGAAAAGAAAAGAAAAGAAAAGAAGAAAAGAAAATTTTGAATAAAATACATCTGTGACCTGGATTAGAAGAAAGGAATCCTCAGAGGAATCCACAAAGATAGTAAAGGGAGGAGCCCTGTGTGTTTGCAGCAAACCATTAAAGACATTGAGATTTCCCTACCTCAGCTGCATGGAGTTCTGGGAAAAGACACTGAAGCTTCGCCTAAACAAGGTGGAGAACCCGAGAGGAGCCCCCACATGTGTTTATTACATGTCAGTCACCTTGGGTGCTCCACTTCTGGAAAAACTCACAAGATTCAGTTTAAATTCACAAAACAGCTAACAAGCAGTTCAGCATAGCAGCAGCAGCTGAAGACATGCATGGAAAGAGGTCAGGAGACCACAGGGCCTTTTTTTATGTCCTTCTGTGGCTGGGGTTCACAGGAGAGCTTTGTATCTAGGCTGTAACAGGAACTGATATGTGTATACATGCGTGTACATGTGTGCTTCTGGATGGAAGGTTGGGTGGGTAAGGCACCCTGGGACCTTGGTACCAGGAACTGTTTATGGTGGGGGTCTCCAGTGACCAGTCTTAACCATAAAACCCAACCCTCCTCCCCAGATTCCACCAAAATCAGGAACAAAGAATAAATCCAAATATTGTTACTAAACAATACCAAGAGGCTGCTATGTTCTGCTCTGAAATGACTCACCAATCCATAATTACAGAATGTTATTTATTGTTAGTGAACAGACTCCAAAGCCTTGGCCAAGGATCAGTAGCTCAGAAACCAGCATGTTCAGTACAGTCCAGGAAGTGATCTCCATGCTACCTACCACGTCTAGCTGGGGTGCCTCAGTGTCAGGAATACCTTTGTGGTGCAATAAACCTCAAGAAACCTTAAAGTGGCCCCAAATTGGTGGTGTCCCAGGTGCTAGGCAGGAACAGATGTACATCCTTCATGGAGAAAGTCAACTTCAACCAAAATGCCAAAGAAATCATACAGGTCAAGCTACAGGGTAAATGGATAGTTCCCAGACAAGCTGCCACAAGCAGAAACAAATCAGGGTGGGTACCAGATCACAAAGTCTTCAGATATTGGAATCATCAGGCTCACAGGGGAAAATAATGTGACTTTAAGAACTTAAAAGAAACTTAGATGGGAGTTTAAGAAATTAAAATATGAAAACATCAAAAATATTCAGATACTATAAAAATGGTCAAAATGGTCAAGAATTTGAAAAAGAATCAAATACAATTTCTCAAAATGAAAGCTATAATAATTGAAAATTTTTTAATGAATTAAACAAAAGATTTGACACCCATGAAAAGAGAAGAAATGAAGATAGGTTGGAATTATCCATTATTTAATTTGAGATACAAAGGAATGGACAATATGAAGGAAGAAGGTGAGATGGATCATCTTTGGGAACAGGTTAGACTCTCTCCAGGCATTGCTGCCAGGTTGGCCCAGTTCCATTAGATCTTCTCTTTTGCTTGGGTTTCAATGAGCAAACAAAAATATGACTTTCCTGTAAAATCTTAAAGGTTGGACACTAATAATTAAAATGAATAGGTCTGTAGGCGCTACAGCTCATCTGTAACCAATTTGTGCCTTTAAAGTTTTGATGACAGCAAGGTGGGAGTTGAACTCTAGGTGAGGAGAGAGAGAACCAACAGTGGGAGATCACTACAGGACAGGCGGGATGCGATCTTGAGATTGAGATCCTCTTGAGTCATGGGCATTAAGGGTAGCTGGCTATCCTCCAAGACAGAAGGGACAGAGCTACACATAGATGTGAGTTAAGCTTAGTATATCCCAAACAGCTTGAGGAGTTTAACCTAAGGTCCTTATATCCTGTGAACAAGCTGGCCTCGACTTTTAGCCAAGGATATTAGAGGCAGAGAGTTTCGGAAACAAAACAAAACAAGCAAACTGAATCCCATGTCACAGCACTGGGACAGTAAACGTACTAAGTAGATCAAACATTGGATATTGCATTTCTATGACCATGTCAGAATTGCCAGAAAGAATCTTGGAAACATCAACCTTTCTGCTGCCAGGCAAGTAAACAGAAATTTCCAATAGGAAAAGCATCCTTAAATTGTCACCAAAGAATTAATGGAATCTGGGAATAATGGAACAGGGAAATAGCTTTTCTGATGCTGATTGCCAAAATAAGACTGCCAGAAAGCCAGAAAACAAGGAGCAGCAAAGAAGGTAAAAAGAAAGAAAGGAGAAAAAGGGAAGAGAATGGATAAAATATCACCCTGATGTTTTGAAAGGAATGGAAAATTGGCAAAGTAGATTCTGGGTTCTCAAGCAAAATGGTGGCACCATTCACTGAGGTCCTCAAGAACTTCCTGATGACTTGGGAACCCAGAGGAGGCAGAGGTCTGGTTTCATGTCCACTTCTACTCTTTGGGCAAGGAGTTTAGCTTTGAAGTTTCAATCAGCTTGCTGCCCCCTGTATGTGGAGCACCCTGCATGGTGGGCAGCAAATGAGGTCTCCCAGAAGGGTTTTTCTCTCTCTTCAGCCTAGACGTCCCCACGGCCGAGTATTTACGTTTTGCATGTGTGCTCAACCTTGACAGCTACTGACCTCTCTTTTCTGTTGTTTCAAAGAACCAACATTCCATGTAAAAAGGCTGTGTGCTGCGCCGAACTCGTACACTTAGGATACAGAATGCATATTTGATCAAGATCTATGTAAATTCCACCCACCAACAGTGTGAATATTTTCCTTCCCTTTGAAAACACAGTTCACCTCTGTCTGTATTTGTGTTTCTACAAGTGGCAAAGCCTCCATTTATTGTTTTTAATCACCCTTTTACATTCAACCTCCCCCTTGAAAAAGTAATGTCTCCCTCAGTGGATACAACTTTGTGCCCCCCCAAAATCACAAAGGAATTTTTTGTACCTTGTGTCCTATATATTTGTGTGAAATGCTTTCAAGGGTATCACTAAGCCAAACAAAGCCCAGTGCTTGCCATTTATGGAAAAAATTGTCTTGGCTACAATTTTGAATCACATTTTGACTGCAAAATTATTAGGCAGCACCCCCCCCCCCCCCGAGTCCAAGTGTAATTTTTAATTTGAAGTGTTTATGTAGTGTTTTTTTAGCACATTAAAAAGTGTGTGAAAATATGGGAGTCATTTTCACTCTAATCTGTCACATTAAGACAAAAAATATGGATTCCTCTATATTCCCTGCTCTGAGAAGCCTTGTTACTAGACTGTCCAAAGAGACAATAGAAACGATATGTAGATCTTGTTAAAAATGCAGATTCTGACTCAGTATGTCTTAGGTAGAACCAAGATTTTGCATTTCAGACAAGCTCCCACAGGAGGCCAATACTGCCAATCCAAAGACCACATTTGGAGAATCAATGCAACCAGATGAGTGGCTCTCAGCCATGGCTCAACATGTGAAACCCCCATGGAGTTATAAAAGCAATTGCCCAGGTCCCACTCTAGAGATTCCAATTTAATTGACCTGGAAGGTGGCCTGGCTCTCAGAAGTATCTTGAGTGATTCCAAAGTGAGGCTTAGTTGGTGAATCAATGGTTTAAGGTGAAATCCAGCTGGTAGACATTCTGTGTGGTTAACTATGAGCCCCTGCTAGGCAGTCTGTGGCTCTGACATCTTTTCCTCCTTGGGGAGGTTGTATCTAGATCATTATGAAATCACAGCATAATTCACAATGTCATCAGTGTGCTTAGCATTAAACATGGCCCCTTGGGGTGAATGATTAGGGTCCCCATTAACACTTAAATAAAGAACTGGTACATTTGAACCAGTGGCTGCCATGGATGCAATATGAGTGGCCCAAGATAAGAGGTTCTGGAACTTTGTATCTTGGATCTCATTTAAGAGCACACACAAAACATCCATGTGTAAAAGATAGTCTTCTAGGTAGGAACAGAGGCCAAGGTAAATTAAATATTTGGATAATTAGGGGCTAACCTGAGGCTGTGTTTCCTGAAAAGAAGCGATATTCTATCTCTGCCTTACAGGACAACATAAGCATACTAGATACTTTGGCAAAGATTTAAGGTAAGGAACTTAGGTCCCTGAGGCCATCATAGTCAACCTGTAATTTTCAAAGAGCTATCGCCCAGCTGATATTGAAGATGGGCAGGCTGGGTTATGGTCTCGCCTGGTTTAATGACCCACCAGGGTGTCCTCACATGTGCAGAGACCCCATCTGTGAAGATAGATACTCTGTGACTATCAAGGTTCCAATATATGTTGAAAGGAAGACAAATAAAATAAAAGCGATGCATTGTGAAACAGATTTGGCAGAGATCATTGGTAAAGAAAGAGATTTGGAACATTCCCTGGACAAATTTAAAAAGCCTCCAGGCTTCTATTCCCCTGCTTTGGAATTGGTGATAGTGACACCCCTTCAGTGATACACTTTGGAAGCTTATCTCAGGTCTGCAGTTATAACTAACTAGTGGCAGGAAAAGGCCAGGCTCTGGTGACTTCTTCTAATATAGTTACACTTCTCTATGAAAGGTCATCATTTCCTCCATTTTTGGTCTCCTTTCTTTGACGTCTAGGAAATAACTCATTAATACTATTGAATTATGAGATGGCCTTGAGGACACCAAATGAGTGCTCCACTGGCCAGAGTCTGCTGGATCAGAAAGGATTCAGAGGTAACAGTCAGGGCAAGGTTCCTACCACACATATCCCTAATCTGCCATACTGATATGTTGGCAAACCACCAAAAAAGGACTGTTTAAATAGAGACTATAGGTATACAGCTCATGGTGAAGGCCATGTGTAACCGGTCAGTGGCAGCACATGAGTGCAGATGGGTATCCCAAGGTTGGGGTAAATAACCACTGGCATGCATTAAGACTTCAGCAAATTTCTCCATGTATTTTGGAGTCTCCCAAGGGAGTTCCTGTTCCCTCTGACATTGAGCCACTAAGTAGTTCTGGTCTGCAATCTTGCCCTCTGGGCACCAGGGTAAATGCACACTGAAGGGATCCCCAGACAGGGCTGCTTGTGTCCCAGTGTGTTTCAGTATTTCAGTCCATGTATCCAGAAGCCAGACATCTACTGGTCTCTCTGAAACAAACACAATTTGAGTCTTAGCCGCCACAACTATTCACAATGTCTACTCTTCTCCCATGTTGTCTAAGACTCTTCCTATAGCCCTTTTTTATGGTGACTTCTTCTGGCAGATGTTGAGCAAATAAATGTCAGTCGTGCCCACAAGTCATGCCCAAAACTTCTGGGCATGAGCCGTGGGCACGGCAGAGACTAACAAAGAGCAGGCAAAGCAGAAAGGTGTTTGGCTGTAGATCCAAGGAATAAATGGAGAAAATGCCATTTTTACTTACAGTCCCTTTTTCAAAGCCAGCAAGCACATGTTTTGGCTGGAAAATGATGGGTGGTTCGTTGCATGTGACATTTGAAATGAAGACCAAAATTTCCAGAACAATAGGAATCAACCATGTGGTCTCGTTATAGATGTCACTGTGATCAGAATAAACTTGCCAAATGGGAAAACCCAAATCAAATTATTATTCACGTAAACAAATTGAATATGAAGGCTTTCCCAGATGCTTTTGACAAGGGGCGAATGGACTACTAAATCAAACATTTCATAAATAAATTAGGAAAATGCATTATGTAACACTAACATTAATGACACACACCAGATTGCCAAGGTTTTTAATCAAATCTTTTCAATCTAGGCCCTTATGTTGGGAAAGGGTTGGTGCTTACAGATAGCTCGTAACACAAAGCAAGTCTCTCCAATGACGCTTCTACCATCACTGAATGTTTTCCTCTGATCTGTCTCCAGGCCTGACATTTTTGCAAATTAAACTGGATTACATTATCCATGATGGCTTAAATTCAATTATCCAAATAACTAAACAGCCAGCTCCATGACTAAATTACCCACCTGCTGCCTGAACTTTTTGGGTTTTGACAACAGGCTGGTTTCATTTCTATTTTGAAAAGTAGAAGTAGACCTGGATTTCTCCTGGAAAAAAACTCAACATGGTCTTTCCTTTATCTATCTATATCTATCTATCTATCTATCTATCTATCTATCTATCTATCTATCATCTATTTATTTGGGTTGAGAGTTCTTCCTTTTTAAATTACGATAGGGATCATGGTCATATCCTCACTTAAAACATTCAACAATGCCAAAGGGATCAGATGTCTCCACACCCCCTCTCCTCTCAAATATTATTATATGCACTATCTTGGCCATTGATTTAGGTTTCCAATTTTACACAATCTCAAACAATGCCAGAATAGACATCTTTACCTTTGTGTACATCTCTAGATCCAAGAGAACCATACACCATACACTATGCTCTAAGGAGCCTTGGCTAAAACACTTCCATTTTAGAATTCCTCCAAATGACCTTTCCAAAGTAGGTCCAGAAAAAAGCCTTGGGAATAGCAAAGCACATAGAACATGGCTAACTGTTGGCTTCCTAATAAACATTAACATCCCAAAAGGTGGCATATGCTTCAATGTAGCAGAACTGCTAGGACTTTCTGTCTGGGGATGAACCTAAAGATTTGGGCACCATGATCAGACCCTTGTGTGCACTAAAATAGAAAGCTAAGTGAGATGGTATTTTTATACAAAAAAATTATTTTATCCAATGCTAAGAAATGGAGTTGGTCTAATCAACTCAGAATCCTGGGAAATTGAGATAACAAATAGAATCATTGGTAAGGCTCTCACAATCTAATGCTTACTTACTTTATTTTCACAGAAAGTAAAACTCAACAAGAGCCAATGATTTACCCAAGGTCATGCAGCTAGTTCATATAAAAGTTGGATCACCAAATCCTATTATTTTGTGACATCTTTTTTAAAAAAATTATTTGTTTTAGAGAGAAAGAGAGAGAGAGAGAAAGACAAAGAGTAGGAGAGGGGCAGAGGCAAAGGGAAAAGGAGAGAAAGAATCCCAAGCAGATTCCTGCTGAATGTGGAGCCCAATGTCATGCTCCATCCCACTACTCTGAGATCATGCTCTGAGCCAAAATAAAGAGTTGGATGCTCAACCAACTGAGCCATTCAGCCACCTCTATTGTGCTGTTTTTTTCTCTCAC
This sequence comes from Vulpes vulpes, assembly GCF_048418805.1. NCBI lineage: Eukaryota > Metazoa > Chordata > Mammalia > Carnivora > Canidae > Vulpes > Vulpes vulpes. Next base: position 41,022,627 of record NC_132793.1, read on the forward strand.
TCATAGGTTACTGATATTCTATGAAATTAACAGGCTTTGGTTAAAGATGACACATGGAGTAATTCTTTTAGATTCCCTTTTTCCCCAAATTCCAAATGAAGCATCAGTAAGAGGGGAAGACAACAGGGGAACAAATGTTGGAATTTAAAAAGCAGATGTATCAGTGTTAATTAACTCTAGAAATCCAAACCCTTAAGGCAAGGAGAACCTGAAATACATTATAGAATTCTCCCAAAGTTTCAGGAATTGTTCACACCAAGTAATTTCGGAATTAGAAGTGTTGGTGGAGCATAGAAAAGGAGAATCAGCTGAAAATTTACCTAAAGAGGCAGTAGAACCCAGATCTCTTCTGTATGCCGATGTAGCAAAGCCACCAGCCTTCCCTTACTGCAATGGAAGAATGGGAGCTGCCAACTGAGTTATGATTTACATATACTGAAGACCAGTTTTGACTGAAGAACCAAAGGCTGATGAACCTGACAGGATCTGGTATCCAATGACTATCACTAATTGTATTAATAATTGTTTCTTAAATACTTGGTAGGTATCAATTCCCAAATTAAACACAAGTCACAGAAACAGTGAAGATCAGAGCTACCCCTGCTATGGACCCACATTGGGTATGATGGCAACAAAACTCCTAGGTCATCCCCTCTTCTGGCGACTTTGAGTTCATCAAAAGGTGGTTATCCTGGGTGAGACTGACTTAATCAGAGGAGCATAAGGAGACATGTGTCCTGAAACTATGAAGGGACTCTAAAGCAGTCTTGGTCAACAGCTAAAAGAAGGGGGCCTCAATCCTATAACCACAAGGAAATGAATTCTTCCCAAAACCAGTGAGCTGGCAAAGGATCTGAGCCTCATATGAGAATCATAAACCTAGCCAACACCTTGACTTCAGGTCAATAAAATCTTGAACAGAGAAATCAGCTAACCCATACCTAGATTTTTGAATAATGGAAATTGAGAAAGTGAATTTGTGTTGGTTTAAATCCTAAGTTTGTGGTAATTTGTTATGCAGCAATAGGAAGCCAATACCTCAGTGGGTAGTCTCAGTGTCAAAAAAAAAAAATGCCCAAGAAAGAATAAGGCAGAAGTAGGCCATGGGCCAAGTCCACTGCTACTTTAGCAGGAGTGAATTTTTCATCTTAGAGTCTTGACATTGCTGCCCACCCATACTTCTAATTGGAGAGTAGACTATGTTTCCCATTTTCCTGACTCAAATTTGAAACAGTCTTTGAAACTACTCTTCTCAAAGGAGGTGGTGAGTGTCCAGACCTAGCTATCATCACATTGACTCCTGGGTGGAATTGGGCTTATTCAAAAGTAACTAGACTCATAAATATAGAGAACAAATTGATGGTCATGGGAGGGGACGGGGTTGGGGGAATGGGCAACATGAGGGAAGAGAAGTGGAGATACAGGTTTCCAGTTATGGAATGAATAAGTCCTAAGAGTAAAGGACATAACATAAGGAATATAGTCAGTTATATTGTAATAGCATTGTGTGGTAACAGATGGTAGCTACACTTGTAGTGAGCATAGCATAATGTATAAAGAAGTCAAATCACTATGTTATACACCTGAAACTAATGTAACATTGTATGTTAATAATACCAAAAAAGTATTTTTAAATAAAAGCAAATTTTAAGTGACCAGACTAAAAGCAGAGTGCTCTAGACAATATAATCCTAAAATGAAGGTTGTCAGAAACATGAGTTAGAATGAGTATCCCAAGAGAGAAAAGGCAAAGGCAGAAAGAACAAAACCTGGAGCCCTAATTACAGATACACCAAGCCAAGAAGTGGAAATAGTGCTCCAAAGCAAAAGAAGCCTTGTGCCAGAAATGGCATAGTGATTTTGATAACATGCAAAATGGGCATAATGGGCATGCCTGGAGCCATGGAAGCCAAGTGGTGTGGACTGTACCAAGCTACCATGAAAGTACAGAGTTAAGAGTTTCCTGTGGGCTTTTACCAACTGCTCTCACACAGTTTGGGAAGGCTCTGAGGCAAGCTCTCACTAGCCTCTCTGGAAAGCTTGTACAGTCTGCTTGGAAATCTGGGGAGGCAGAGGGCAAAGCAAGCTACAATGAGCCTGTATACCATGGCTGGGGTCAATTGTATATAGGAAACTTTACCCCAGAAGCCACCCAGCTTAAGGCAGGCCTTGCTAGCAACACTGTGATGGAGGTCTCAGTGGATGTCCAATGGAGGCCTGGGATAGAATCATTATAAAGATAATTCATGATCTCAGACGTGTCTCATGTGGTAAGTCCTATCCTAAAAACAGTAAAATAAGAGGTCTAGAACATTTTGGCACAAACTCACCCTTTCAAAGCTCATCCAAGAATCTAAAAATTGGAAGGAACCATAGTGAACATCTGTCTCCACATCCTTCACAAGTAGGGAAAGTTCAAAGAGATTATGTGACTCTGGAAGAGCCAATACTCATCTTCAAATATCCAAGCACTGCTATTGGACAAAGAAAGCACTGTGGTGGAATCCCAACTCTGCATTCATGAGTGCTGTGATCTCAAGCAAGTCAGTTCACCTCTCTGAACCTGAGATTCCTTATCCACAGAAATGGATAAAGGAATTGCAAGGGAAATATAACAAGCCAATCGTGGAGAAAGTCACAGCATAGCGCATGGCACATAATTTTTCTATACATTTCCTTACGGGTCTTAGGACCAACTGCTCTTCCCTCTCTATTCTTTGTACCCAATTCCCCAGAATCATCCTGGAGGAAACAATGAGAAAATAAATTGTCTGAAAGTACTGAGTTTCTGAATCTGTAGTCCTAAATCTTGAATGTCAGAATGAACCCATTGCACTCTCAAGACCCAGAATTAAAATGCAGCTGGTATTTCCAGTGTCCACAACAGCCTTTTGGCCTTCTGAGAAAGCCCAGACCTGGTCCACAGAAGGGAGGCAGGAAAGCTCAAAGCCCCAGTTCCAATTCTGAACAGAGTAAAAGACAAGCTGTCTTGGAAGGATGAGCTTGCTCAATTGTGGATGCTTCAAACATGATCAACAGGACCTGAATAGCAACAATAGAAACAAGACTTAGGGCAACAGAAGTACAACCATTAAATGGTCATGATTTCAGAGCTCATAACATGTGTGTTCATCACTGTGGCACTTTTTAGATCATTGAATTTATAATGAATGTAACGGTTGAAGATCAGCACTATTCACAGCAACAACTTAGTGCAGGATGGCATTTGAGAAATTGTTATCAAGACTATTTCACTATAAAAACTACAGAAGCTTTAAATAAGCAAAGGAACCTGAGCGCTCTAGCACCACTACCATTTTCAATAGTCTAAAAAAGGTACACAGTTGTCAGCTAATGCTTGCTTATCGTAGTTCCTTGGTGGGGTAAGCAGGACCTTTTTTTTTTTTTTTTTTTTTTCAAGAAAGGAGCTCAATACAAAAAGTTTAGTAATTTGTTTAGTTCATGGGGACTGAAATATAGGCAGTCTTCCAGTTCATATGCCCCAGTCCAGAATCATTTTCAAAATACTTAAATCCTCAACCCACCATTACACACACACACACACACACACACACACATACACACACACACACACCACAATTTAATAAGAGGAATTCCTCAAGGGGCTAATTTATGTTTTCAAATTCTTGCTGCTGTTTTTCTATCTTAGGAGCACTGCTCTGACTTACCACGTATTCGCTCTGCAGCTTGAGGACCCTTTTTTCAGGTTAGGTTCTCCGAGACAACAGACCCTGAGATTAGGATTTGAGTGTAAATGGTTTACTGGGGTGAAGGATGACCTCAGGAACCACTAGTAGTGAGTGAGAAATGTGACATGGATGGGAAGGCATCCAATACAGGTGCTTTGATGAGCACGTTACATCTGGAGTCCTACTGCAGTCTACTGTGCAGTCCTACTGTGAGAATGTATAGAACACACCTCACGGAAATTCCTCCTCCAATGGATAAGACAACCGAGGAGGGGCAAGAAGGCGGAAGAGTAGGGTCCCCAAGTCACCTGTCCCCACCAAATTACCTACATAACCTTCAAATCATCCTGAAAATCTATGAATTCAGCCTGAGATTTAAAGAGAGACCAGCTGGAATGCTACAGTGAGAAGAGTTCGCACTTCTATCAAGGTAGGAAGATGGGGGGAAAGAAATAAAGAAACAAAAGGCCTCCAAGGGGGGGAGGCCCGCGAGGAGCCGGGCTGAGGCCAGGGCGAGTGTCCCCAGGACAGGAGAGCCCCGTCCCGGAGGAGCAGGAGCTGCACCAACCTTCCCGGGAGGAAAGGGGCCCGCAGGGAGTGGGAGCAGGACCCAGGAGGGCGGGGATGCCCTCAGGCTCCCGGGGACACTAACAGGCACCTGCGCCCCGGGAGATGCGCCGAGCTCCCTAAGGGCTGCAGCGCTCGGCGGGACCCGGACCAGCTCGGAGGGGCTCGGGCGGCGGCTCCGCGGAGGGGGCTGCGGGGCGGGAGCGCGAATCCAACAGCGCAGGCCCCGGGGCACAGGGCGCCGGGACACAGCCCAGGATCCGGCCTCCCCCGGGACAGGCAGAGGCCGGGAGGGCCCAGGACAGCGAGGACGCTCCTGCTCCGAGCTGAGCAGATCAGAGAATTGCTTTTCTTCTGTAGGAATTCTAAGTGATCAGTTCACATTTCTATTTGTTATCTATAGCAGCGATAATGTTGCCCTATAATCAGCTATTAGATATACTTCTCATTCTGTTTATTGTTGTCTGACTTTGGGTGGCCTAAGTTTATGTATCATATTCATGGTGCTTTTGTGTTTTCTACTTGTCATTGGAACGTTTTTCCTCCTCCAAACAGCACTATGGGCAGACACAAGTCTCCTGTTAACTTCTTGAGCTGAATCCCTGAACAGGCCAATAACCAGGGAGGAAATTGAAGCAGTCATCAAAAACCTCCCAAGACACAAAAGTCCAGGGCCAGATGGCTTCCCAGGGGAATTCTATCAAACGTTTAAAGAAGAAATCATACCTATTCTCCTAAAGCTGTTTGGAAAGATAGAAAGAGATGGAGTACTTCCCAATTCGTTCTATGAGGCCAGCATCACCTTAATATACAAATCTATAAAGAACTTATTAAACTCAACACCAAAGAAACAAACAATCCAATCATGAAATGGGCAAAAGACATGAACAGAAAAGGGAATCCTTTTACACTGTTGGTGGGAATGTGAACTGGTGCAGCCACTCTGGAAAACTGTGTGGAGGTTCCTCAAAGAGTTAAAAATAGACCTGCCCTACGACCCAGCAATTGCACTGTTGGGCATTTACCCCAAAGATACAGATGCAGTGAAATGCCGGGACACCTGCACCCCAATGTTTCTAGCAGCAATGTCCACAATAGCCAAACTGTGGAAGGAGCCTCGGTGTCCATCGAAAGATGAATGGATAAAGAAGATGTGGTCTATATATACAATAGAATATTACTCAGCCATTAGAAACGACAAATACTCACCATTTGCTTCGACGTGGATGGAACTGGAGGGTATTATTGCTGAGTGAAGTAAGTCATAAGAAGGACAAACATTATATGGTCTCATTCATTTGAGGAATATCAATAATAATGAAAGGGAATATAAGGGAAGGGAGAAGAAATGTGTGGGAAATATCAGAAAGGGAGACAGAACATAAAGACTCCTAACTCTGGGAAACGAACTAGAGGTGGTGGAAGGGGAGGAGGGCGGGGGGTGGGGGTGAATGGGTGATGGGCACTGAGGGGGGCACTTGTCGGGATGAGCACTGGGTGTTATTCTGTATGTTGGTAAACTGAACACCAATAAAAAATAAATTTATTAAAAAAAAAGACTGCTCCAGAATAATCCTGTGTACTTCTGGCCTGCCCTATGCACAGACCAGGCACACTCCTGCAGCCAGCAAAAGCCCTTAGGCTTTTCTAAGTGCTAGCAATAGGAAGCCATCAGTATAGCAAGATTGTTGAATGGCAAGCGAAGAGGGGCAGGGTACTGACAATGTCCTCTTCATGCTACAGAAAAACCTCTTCAATTTTAGACTCTCTCAAGTGACCCTGGACTTCTCTCCATAGACCTGCCTTTGTGTGCAATCCTCAGCAGGACCAACACAGGCAAATCAGAAAGGGACAGATGCATCCTGGTACCCAATGAGAGGCAATATATATAGTGGTTAAGAGTGTGGATGCTGGTGCCCCACAGCATGGGACTGGGATTCTATTGCTTCACAGATCTCCTATTTCTTGCTCCAAAATTATGTCAATACTGGACCCCAATATTTTCCATGAGCAAACCTTGTCAGCCAGATTTCTAAAAGACTCCCCAAAAAACAGCACTAAAGATGTGCCATATTAATACTAGACTCGCACAAACACTACCACAAATCCAGCAGGAGAGGCATGGTGCTTAGAGAGCTGAGCCATCTAACAAGAAAAGGCCATTGTTTTCTGGAAGAGCCTGTAGACATTCTGGGAGGGAGCTATAAAGGATAAGCTCCAGCTTGGCAAACTAAAAGCAATGGCAGAGACTTACAGATTTATTATAATCTCACAGACCACCAGCCACGGAAGGAGAGCCATGTGGAATTGATTGGACATAAGCAAGGCCCAGAAGATTTTAATTTAAAAACAATTTAATTATGAAAAGAAAAGAAGCAGACCCTGCAGGGGAAAAAAATGGTGAAGGGTGCATGTGTGACAAAGTTCTCATGTGTGTATGTCTATAAAAAGGTATAATAAGAGACACACAGAGAAATAAATAGAAGGAACTAATGGGGGGCATAAATGAGAAAAAATCAAAGGGGAAATGGAGGGAAATAATTTGTCAGCTGAGATTTTTAGTTCCAGGTAACAAAAAAATAATTCTGGCTGACTCAAATTTAAAATTACATATTGGAAGAATAGTTCAGAAGTCAAATAGAACGGAAAAGAGTTAAATAAGAAAGCTTCAGAACGGAATGAGGGAGCTCCTCAGATCTAGACAGAGAAGGAAATGGGTTACCTCTTCAGGGGTCTACATTTAGTAATCACCACCTTCTATCAATACCCTACTGAAAACTCAAATTCCCAGGAGAAAGATTCTGGCCTACTTTTGACCACATGACCTATCTTTGAGGATTTGGGGAAAGGGTCTTGATTGGCAGTCTCACATGCATCACATGTATGAAGGAGGGATATCTCCACGTGGCACCGAGACAAAAAACAAGAGATGTCAGGCAGGCAGGAGCATCAGTGATCCACTGCAGAAAGGGAACCTCAAAGAAAAGAAGGCAGTGGGACTCAAAGGGATTTAGGGGAGAATCAGCTACAAACCTAGGAAGACCAAGATACAGGAAAGGGAAGAGAATAATGAAGAGGGGAAAAAAGGGTAAGAATTTAAGGAAGTGGCACAGAAGAAAGAAACTAGATAAAAAAGGAAGAAACTCAGTTTCCATAGGAGAAGCAGGAGCCAGATAATAGGTAGGGAGAGAACAAAGTGGTCTGGCAAAGATGATAGCAAGGAATCACATAGGGCTTGCTCATAACTCCATGAGTCCATGACAATGTTAGCTACAGGCATACTACTTCCTGTACCTGTGAAGTGGATAGCAACTAGGAGGCGTCCCAGACCACCTCAAGAGAATGAGATTTGGCATCCATTCCACTTGACTGGCATGAACATCCACTAAGTGATTTGATTTCCATGATTGGTATTATTCCAGTTCTGTATTCCTCTACAATAAACCATCCTCCAACTTCGTAGCTTGAAACTACATATTATTATCTTTCACAGTTACTTGGTTTTATTGGACTCAGCTGAGGAGTTTTCACTTGGTGTATTTCATGCAATTCAGCTAGGGGTCAGCTTGGGCTGCAGTCCTCTGAAGGCGCTGCACTGGAATGTTCCAGTTGATACATTTACATGACAAGCAGTTAATACTGCAGCTCAGCTAAGGCTGTCAATTGAAATATCTCCATGTGGCTTGGGAGTTTCACAGCATGGCAGCTGGGTTCTGAAAGGGAGTGTCCCAAGAGTGAGCATTCCAGGAGGCTGAAAAGGAAGCTGTCAATCAAATCAAACTAAGTCTGAAACTGGCACAGCATCATGCCAGTCATAAGCTATTGATCAGGGTAGTCATGGGCAACACCCAGATTCAAGGGAATGGAAAATGGATTCCTTCTCTTCATGGTAAAGTCTCTTGATGGGTTTGGCAAAGTTACATTGCAGAAGAGAATTTGGGATGAATAGCCATCTTTAGAAAACGCAATCTAGGTATCTAGCCTCTTGACAATGAAGAATAATGTATTGTATTTTTACAACTTTTTGTGTTGTTAGTGAAATTTGAACATACAAACTTTGAACTTTCCATCCCATCTGACCTTCCAGAATATCCTCACTTCAAATGCAAGTTGGTTGGTTAAAGAAAATATTATCTTTTCCAAAAAACTAACTGCCGCATTCTTGAATATAACATCCAATTGAGGGCATACCCAGTCTGTACAGAGCCCACATAAGATGAGTGCTTGAGGTACCATCCTCTTTTCATTCTTAATTTGTTAATTTATTCCACAAATATTTTAGTCCCAGGCACCATGTTAAGTGATAAAGATACAGAGAAAAGCATCGTCTCTACCCTCAATAGTTGAGTACTGTAAGAGAGTTTCATTCATAATTCATTTTATAAAAGTCCTAGGGATTAGAGTTTAAATATATCAAATAAAATTGTGTATTATCAAAATCACTCTTAAAAATCTCTTAGGAAGTCATCACTGTGTATACTATCTTGCAACAAGCCCAATACAAACATTCTTCATCCACTATTGGAAAATCATTGTTTTATTTTGTTGAACATCACATAAAATAGCAGGTTGCTAGAGACCACTTTTCTCTCCCTCCACTGTTACCATCCTAGACCTTTGAACTGAAATGTCCTCCTAGGTGATCTTCCTGCTTTCACCCTAGCCCACATATAGCCAGAGCAGTCTTGCTTAAGCAAAGTCAAATCATGTTACTCCTCAGCTCAGAATTATCCAATGATGCCTACATTACTCAAGGCCCTAGATGATATGGATCCTGTCTACCCCTCCAACATTTCTCACCACATTCCCCTCCATACCCTATACTCCAGCCACATGGACAACTTCCTCCTTTATGTGAAACTCATGTCTACCTCAAGACTTTTGAACTTGCTGCTCTTTCTGTCTGGAACATTCCTTCCCCAATTAGTCTCATTGGCTCCTCCACCTCAGTCAGGTTACTGCTTAAAAGGAACTTGAGCAGAAACCTTTTCCCTGAGCACAGTATATAAAATAGCACCTTCTGTCGTTTTCTGACCCTTATCTTGCTTTGTGCTTCTTTCTAGTCTTTATCACTACTTGAAATTGAGCATCTGTTCCCCCACTGGAATGTAGCCTCCATGAAGGCAGCTCTGCACTCTAGTGCATCCCCAAGGAGAGTGACCAGCACATGGTTCTCAATAAATATGTGTGTTAAATGAATGGAATGCTGGATAGATGAATATATGAAAAGGAGGACAGATAAAGATATATATCCAGTAGAAGTTGTACCCAAATCCCTTTTTCAGGACTGAGGCACCTGTTTCCCAAATTCCAGAAATATTACTTGCTCTTGGCCCTCAGCTGTTTGCTCAAGGTTATGCCCCTTTCCTGGAAGCAGTTGCATCCACTGACTGAATGACAAGGAGGTATCCAGTAGGTATCCAGGTAGGCCTGGCCCTCTTGACTCCACTTGGGACAATTCTGAAGGCTTGGTTGCAAATGCACCACAGTTTAATTTCTCCATGCCTGACTCTGCTCCTCTGTCCCAAGATCTCACTCCAGTAAATGTCCTAACCACCAATTTCCATCACAGAATCTGTTTCCTAGAGAGCCAACCTAAGAAAGTGTGGTACCAAAAATACCCACATTCAAGCACTGGAATCACATGCAGTTCATGTAGGAAGTGAGAAAAACTGAGGAGCTCACAGACTCAAATCACACACTTTACCCTCTTTCCAAGACAGTTGCTCACAAATAGAAATGTTGGCAAGTCACAGGCATTCCCTTTTTCTTTCCCTCTGTCTCTTTTTACTTCTCTTTCCACATAGCTTATTTAGTTGAGTTCAGTTACATTATACAGATATAATGCAATTCCACAGTGTCCACTTTGACCAGAAAAGACATCAAACCCGAGGTAGCCATACCAAGGCTTATCATAGCATCTAGAAAGAAAATCTCTCCCCCGAAAGGGGTGAGTGAGGCTCTGACATCCCTGAACTCTGAACTGCTAATTGCAGAAAGATCGGAAAGAACTGAAAAGATGCTATAACCAGCTGTTAGAAGTGAGAGAACAAGGAAGAAAAATAAGACCAATAGAAAGGGGGTCAGGTTAAATAAATCTAGGGAAATTCCAGATTAGAAAGCCAGGGCTCTGGCTGCTGATATCCAGAGCTTTCTTGGATGCCAAGTGATGGTCTAGTTTCATACTCAGCAAGGCTCAGACATACTGTGGTTCCCTGACCCTACCTGTTGAGCTCTCCCCCTTTCATTTCTGTGAGTATGGCTAGAATTCCTGTTTTTCTAATTTCCATGTATGTCTTTTAAATAAATCCATTGTTTGAAGCTTACAGAGTTCCTTAAATCACAAAATATCTTACTGGCAAATATAATTATTGAAAAATAATAATGGGAACGACTAAAGAGTGCTTCCTACATACCAAGCATTCACTGTCTCATAAACCTTCACAATTGTTTGAAAGAATTTACAAGTGAAGAAACTGAGTGTTTAGAGAAAATTTCTAAAACTAGAGAATTGGTAGCATAAATTATTCAAAATCAAGTTAAAGTGACTAAACTGAATGCAAAACTAGGTTTATCACATTCTAAGTCCCAAAGCAGTCTGATTTTTTTTTTATTTTTATTTATTTATGATAGCGACACAGGGAGAGAGAGAGAGAGAGAGAGAGGCAGAGACACAGGCAGAGGGAGAAGCAGGCTCCATGCACCGGGAGCCCGACATGGGACTCAATCCCGGGTCTCCAGGACCGCACCCTGGGCCAAAGGCAGGCGCTAAACTGCTGCGCCACCCAGGGATCCCAAGCAGTCTGATTCTTGAATGCCCTTTTTAGTGGCTGAAGCCTGTTTTGCAATATCATGTACCATCTTCACCACCCATCAGAGAAAGTCAGGGAGTTAGTTCAAGTGCCCCACAATGTCATTAGTACCACATTCTGCTCTTGGTTCTGAGTTGGAAGTTATTGACTGATCATTAATGGCTTTCCAAAGACCAACATTCAAGACACTTTGTCTCCCAATGAACTCCTTCTGATCTGAAAGCAATAGTAAGAGAACTGTGAAAGACCAACCCTGAGGAAGCTCAGATGTAGATTCTTAAAGAAAACCAGGAGAAAAAGACCACAAAGAAAACCCATCCTATGACTTGCTCTATGAGGCCATATGGATAAACAGAAACCATCCCCCAGCCAAGTTCCTCCCTCCCATAGGCAATCCAAACATATACCTACCTAATCATGCTTTCTTTTATCCACACATGCATGTATATTTTACAGCTGTGCCATCTGTGTTACTATAGTTATGGTCTTATTAGCATTTTTATAAAAATGATGGTAAATCTTTGTTTTCTGAGGTTCAGAAATAGCCTATAAAACTGGGTCTAGAGGCTGAATTTCATTCCCAGCAGGTTCCAACCAAGATACTAATAGATTTTTGTTGGCCAATTAAACAAATAACAATTTACTTGGTGAGCTAAAAAAAAGTACAAAAGTTTACTGTTTCCAGAGGCAAATATTCACTCATAAAGGAGAAAAAAACTAAATCCCAATATAAATAAGACTGTAGACTTAACCTTAATTTTAGTGTCTGTAGGTCATTCCTTTGATTAATTTACAATGTTGAAAAGTCAGGTAAGTACTGTATAATCTACAGATGTCCCCTGATAGCATTTCCTATAAAGACCTTTTGATAACAAGCAGTGGAAATGGGCAATGACTACATTAGGCAAGAAGGAAATTCATCAGAAAGATTTGCAGGATCTCATAGGATTACAGGGAGGAAAAAGAGGAGATACTGAATAACCATGGCTGAAATGAAGCAGATTGAAAGTCTTTGTAGCATTTACTAATTGATAGCATCATATTTAGAATGAAGGCACTATACTTTCATCCTTCTCTGTATCTTTTGGTCCAGATTCAAAATCCCAGGAAAGAGTTTGATTAGCTAAACCTGTCATATGGCTGTCCCTTGTTTCTACTATACTTGCTCCTTGGGACTACCACTGTGGTGGGGGAAGCATCCAGCAACATCATTTATAACTGCCAAGGAAGGAAGGAAGGAAAAAAGAGAGGGAGGGAGGAAGAGAGGAAAGGGGAGGAAGGAAGAAAGGAAGGGAAAGAGAGAAGGAGTTGGGTGGGTTGGAGAGAGGGAGAAGGAGGGAAGGAAAGAAATAAAAGCAGAAAGAAGAACAGAAAAAATAAAGAAAAAAGAATCACTGTAAGAGGAAGAGAAAGACTGAAAGACAAAAAGAAAAGCAGAGAGAAAGAGAGAAATTTAGTTAGAAATGAAATGAAAAAATTATGCTCCAGAATACACAATGGAATTTTCCCCATTAAATGGGGAAAATATTGAACAACTTGAAAAGTTTCATTCAATATAGTGTTAAGTGAAAAAAAGTAGGTTACCAATAGTATACTCAATATAATTCCATTTTTAGAGTGAATACATATGTATAAACATACACACATAGGAAAGCATGTATGCATAGGAAAATGGGTGATGGGATTTCAAATTATTTTAGTGTCTTACTCTAGCTAATCTCTGTGATCTGTTCTTAAAAATAGATATTTATTGCTTTTGAAAGGATTATTTTATTATTTATTTTTAAATTTTATTTAAATTCAATTTGCCAACATATAGTATAACACCAGTGCTCATCTCATCATGTGCCCTCCTTAGTGCCCGTCATCCAGTCACTCCATCCTCCCACCCACCTCCCCTTCTCTTGTTCTTAGGAGTCTTTCATGGTTGGTCTTCCTCTCTAATTCCCCCCCCCCTCAGTTTCCTCCCCTTCTGAAAGGATTATTTTAAAAGAAAATACTTGGGATGCCTGAGTGGCATCAGTGGTTGAGCATCAGCCCTCAGCTCAAGGTGTGATCCCAGGGTCCTGGGATCGAGTCCTCATCAGGCTCTGCGGGGAGCCTGTTTCTCCCTCTGCCTGTGTCTCTGCCTCTCTCTGTGCATCTCTAATGAATACACAAATAACATCTTTAAAAAAGATTAAACAAACAAACACTTTTCAGGTTTCTAAACCGCTTCCTGCATCTCTGAACCAAATACAACAGATTCTATTACCTCATTCTATATATGGGGAAACTGAGGCCCAGAGAGGATATTATCAGGCAGAATCACAAAGCAGAGCTAAGATAGGAACCGAAAGCCTCAGTCCCAGAGTCCCGGTCCTCTCTTCTTCTGTCTTCCATAAGAGATGGAGGCACTGACTCGGTACAAGGAGGGTGAAAACTGGCAGTCATCCCTTCTCTTGTGAATCAGACCAGCCTCCGTTCTTTCTTGAGCTTTGAGAGCTGCCTTTGAAGCATGTTGAGCTTGGGCTTTTTCTCCATTTTTGCAAGAGAGGGTCACTAAAGTGGTATTGGAAATTCTGTGTTTTATTGGAACTGCTGGGTGCTATCTTTCACATGCCATTTTGAAATCATCTCTGTTTCTGAAAGGCCACTACTGCAGGGTAAATGGCATGATTTCCAGATGCACATGATGATTCCTGAAAGGGGTTTTCATGGATTGAGGAGCCCAGCCAATGGGATGTGAGTAGTAAACATCGCTCTGAACAGAATCATTATAAGACAAGGGAAACTTGGAAGTGCAGGTCACCAGCACACTAGAAATGGAACCATGTTTTCCTGAGATGACTGCTATCACTACAACACCCTCACAGCCTAGCCTAGCCCAGGCCACAGCTTGGGAGCTGGCATCTTGTTCACCTGACACTATGGTGTCCATGAGAAGAAGCTCCTATTTGCAGCTCCTCCCTGCACACACACAAGGGACTGGTGTTCCATGTGTGGAACTCCAATGAGGCTTGGTGGTTTGCACAAGTAGGGCTAAGACACAGGGGGAATGGATGCTGCTTTTCTTTTCTTTTTTTTTTTTTTTTGGATGCTGCTTTTCACTGTGAACTCTGAAAGCTCTCAGAAAGAGCAGTTGGATTTCATTTAAATGCTTTTGAGACATTTGGTCAGTGTGGAGGGCTCACAGTCACTTCTGATTTCAGCCATGACCCACCATTTCCTACCACCAAATGCAATGGTATAAAATGAGTCTGTATCATACTGCTCCGCGTGCCTTTGTTTGGCATCTCAACCTCTTGCCCATAATCAAACATTTGTTGAGAGTTTTAAATAAAGCGGGGAGGGGAGGGTGCATGGTTGACTGCCATGCCAAGGAAGAGACTAGATTGAAAGCCCAAGTGAGGTAGTTTGCTAATCCCCCAAGCTAAATATATAAAGATGAATGGATAAAGAAGATGTGGTTTATGTATACAATGGAATATTACGCAGCAATTAGAAACGACAAATACCCACCATTTGCTTCAACGTGGATGGAACTGAAGGGTATTATGCTGAGTGAAATAAGTCAATCGGAGAAAGACAAACAGTGTATGTTCTCATTCATTTGGGGAATATAAATAATAGTGAAAGGGAATATAAAGGAAGGGAAAAGAAATGTTGGGAAATATCAGGAAGGGAGACAGAACATAAAGACTCCTACCTCTGGGAAACGAACTAGGGGTGGTGGAAGGGGAGGAGGGCGGGTGTTGGAGGGGAATGGGTGACAGGCACTGAGGTGGACACTTGACGGGATGAGCACTGGGTGTTTTTCTGTATGTTGGTAAATTAAACACCAATAAAAATTAATTTAAAAAAATAAAAATAAATAAAAAAAATAAATATATATACCAAATTAATCCAAAGAAATCTGTATTCTAATAAAGATGACTCATGCTTAGTATGTGGATTTCTATTGCTTGCTCTCTTCCAAGGCACCTAGGTAAGGGTAAAAAGCCTGGATTCTTTCCTATGAAGTGTGAAATGTTTGATAGAAGTAAAAGGAACACTGTATCCAGTGTCAGATTTGGATTGAAATATCAACTCCACAGTTACCAGCCATGTCAGAAAATTTATTTAATTCAGTGGTTCTCAGAGTATGATCCTGTGTCCCCTGAGATTCCCTGAGACTCTTTCAGGGCTATGCAAAGTCAAATCTATTTTCATAAAAATACCTGGATGTTCTTTGTCTTTTCATTGTCATTCTCTCAGAAGTAGAATTTTTGAGACACTACAAGATATATGATGTTATTGAACTCAGGAATGTGTTATTGAACTCAGGAATGTGTTATTGAACTCAGGAATGTGTTATTGAACTTAGAATGTGTGTTGTGTAGTCTGGTGTTTTAAATTTTTGTGTTTTAATTTCTAATAAACACTAATAAAAATAACCCATATAAACAAATTTTAAGGGTATTTGGGAACTGTTTATCTAATCACTTTACACCTCTGCCTCTCAAAGTATCAAAAGGCTTTTGTAAAAATTAAATTATACTGTACACCTGCAACAAATGTAACACTGTACATTAATTATACTTGAATAAAAAAGTAAATAAAAAAATTTTAAATAAATAATTAAATAAAATTAGAAGAGGTTCATGCATTAGGAGCAATACACCAAAATGTATCTCTCCCTGCTCAAATACAGGCAATGTCCCAGCTTCATAGGAGCACTCAACTTTACCCTTTATGGGAATGAGTTTCATTCCTGCTTGAAAACACCCATTGTCCCCTTTCTGCAAAGCCAGGTTTTTGATAATCTCAGATTGAGTGCTCCGGGGCCCTCCCCTTAGCTTCAATTTCCTGCCTCAACTTTTCATCCCTGCCTTCTCTGTGTCATTCCTGCAAATATTAAGTGCTCTTTACTTATTTAGGTGTACCTGGTAGATACCATAAAACAACATCTCTGTGGTATAAAGGCAGAGTCTTTCTTAAAATGAGTGGTCGTTTCTGGTGTCAACCATTCCAGGAAGTGGAATGCTCTAGAATGTTGCCTTCTAAAAGTAAAGGAAACTAGACCCCTGGTGCCTGGAAAGAGACCAGGATCCTGGCAGAAAGCACCCCCACCTTGGCAGATGTCTTCATATCTGTTTACCCTCAAATCCTCTGTACTAACTTCTCAGGGGCTCATTGGTTTCCAGAATAAAACAACTCCATCATTCCTCCCCTCTGCCACAGCTGAGATCCTGGCATGTCCATTTCCTCTGTGAGAGGTTGACTCAGGCATCCTGCGTCAGATGAAATAGAGCAGGAGTTTGGTGGCAGGAAAATGCACGAGAGACAGTGGGACAGCAAAGCCTGAAATGGATAGGTTTTTCCCAAGTAAGAACATCAGGATTGATTAGATGTACAGAGTGAGGGAAATAGAGCAAATGAGGATAACTCCAGGGCTTCTGGTTTGGAACGCTGATGGAAGAGAGGCTATTCATTGCGACAGAGTAGTGAAGGAGAGCTACATTGAGAGGGAAGGAGAGTCATGAAAAATTCCGGCCCACAGCTCAGGCTAGAGGTCATCCTGAAGGTCGCAGAATGGTAGCTGAATCCCACAGGGACTGTGCTATGCCTCTGAAGATTTTGCATCTGTAACAATGAAGCTGGCCAAGAAAGAAAGAAAGAAAGAAAGAAAGAAAGAAAGAAAGAAAGAAAGAAAGAAAGAAATACAAAAAATCCAGCAATCTGTGTTGTAAGATTCTCCAGAGTCCCTGTTGCTGATTCTTATTGTCAACTGCCTTTCCTGACTGCTGGCCCCTGACTTGATTTCCTCCTTGGCCTTCAGATCTGCTTTTGTACACTGCAACGCTGGCTCGATTCAGCTCACACCGTTATTCTTTGCAGACTCCCAAGACTGGCTCAGAAAAACCTTTATGCTGCCTATGCTGCTGAGTCTCTTCATTAGACACTGAGGGAGGGAAGGACAAAAAAAGAACATGTAGAGCAAGAAGAAAGAAGGATCTCAGGAGAGTGGGAATAATAAAGCAGCCATTAGCAAACTTGAAAAACTCTTCTTTCTTCTACTGTGTGCATTTCCAAGTCTTATTTTCAAGGGAATTATTTGAAATGGCTGATTTGGAGAACTTGGGTCATTTAGGTAAATTTGGATTTAGAGCCTGAACTCTCACCGGAAAAATGATTCAATTCATTGTAGCAAATGCTATTTCATTCAAAAGCCCTTAGAAACAATAGAAACAATGATAACAAAAATATATGCAGTCTGCAAAGTGATTTGTTGATTTCTAGTAATTGTTTATATAAATAATCTCATCTCTTAAGAATAAAGCAGTCCCTTATAATTCACTATGGATTAAAATTTGCCATTTACTAAATATTTTGCAGGAAGATGAGAAACAGCTAGAGCCAAAAGTTTGCTTAGTTTAGATCACTTGCAACTTTTTTGCTCAATGATGGATAAACTAATGATCTGGAACAGCTATGTTTCTTTCTAGGTGGTATTACAATGTCAAAGGTATGGCTTCTCTGTCAACTCTGACCTAAGTGATAATTACTAAATTCTCCAAAATGCTACTTGTCAATAATCTATTTGCAATGGATGAAGGAAGTTGTTCTAGTCAGGATAGGCTAGGTTATGCTGCAGTGACATATAATCCCCAGAGCTCAAGGGTGTGAACCACAGACTGAAATATGATGCACATGCATTATTTGTAAATGGAAGAGCTTGTTCCACATCACCTTCACCCCAAAACCCAAGCTAGTCACAGTAGCAGGACAGAGGGAGGATAAAGAATGATCATTCAGTCTTGATCCTAGAAGTGACATATGTCATTCTGCTTACATTGCTTTAATCCAAAAGTTACATGAGTTGGCCTAAATTCAATAGGGAGTTGAAAAATAGAAAACTAAGTATTAAGGAACAAGTGTAAATTTTAACAGAACAGGAATAAAGACACCTTAATTTTAGAGTTCTAGGTTCATCATCAAAATGTATGAAGACAAAAGCAAAGCAAATAATAAAATACAGTGAACCAAGAATGCACATTGAAAAATTGAATTACATAGTATCAAAAACAAGATATGGGGAGGGACATATTATAATTTGTATCCTATTTTATGAGTGAGGTTCAAATACATTAAGTGACTTGCCCAAGATCACACAGCTATTTTGCAGTGGCCTTTTACTTCTGGTTGGTAGTCTTTGAATTAGGAACCCACAAAGACTGAATTTCAAAACCCCACCGGTAATAAAGGCACAGCTAGCATAAGAATTTTTTTTTAATAATAATTATTGAGGCAACCTGGGTGGCTCAGCAGTTTAGCGCCTCCTTCAGCCCAGGGCGTGATCCTGGAGACCTGGATCGAGTCCCACCTCAGGCTCCCTGCATGGAGCCTGATTCTCCCTCAGCCTGTGTCTCTGCCTCTCTCTTTCTCTCTCTGTGTCTCTCATGAATAAATAAATAAAATCTTTTTAAAGATTAAATTAAATTAAATTAAAAATAATAATTATTATTATTGATCATTCTATTTGTAAGGAGCTAATTGCCATTTATTCCAATAAATAAAGTCAAACCACCACTCAGAGACCCTTTATATGTCTTGATTGTCCAGGCTTATAGGATAAGCAGTTGCCTGTTACCTTCTCTAAGAGCTTATCCTTCAATAAACCCTTAGGATAAACCATGAATATATGCTTAAGCATGTCATCTGAAGTCAAGGAGAAGGATTGGCAAGTATTAAAGAGACATGAGAGAGCCCGATTCACCCCAAGCAGAGTTCTCCAATAACCATGTGCTCTTAATATTCCATAGAGGAAATGAATAATATGGAAAATTAATTGTAGAAGAAAATATCTTGGCCATAAACTTTGGCATACTCAATTTTCCTTCTGAGCTTGCTTAATAATAATTTTTAAAAAATCATGTTGGCAAGCATTCTTTTCTCACAAGAACTTTTTTGTTGAAACCAAGACCTTGTTTCTAAGAATCACAAAGAAACATAGAAACAAAAGTAATAAAGTAACAAGAAGAAATGACAACCCTATTACAGGGTCTGAAGAGGCATGTCTGATGGCCTTTGCATCATGTTTTGATAACAGATTGAACTTTGAGGTCTGTGGCTGAGAGAGAACCATTAAAAAATCATCCATGCCTTTAATAAAGACAATGTGGGTCATCTGGTTGTGATGCTCCTATAAAAGCAGGTGATAAATTAGTAAATAAAGCATCTTAGAAGTTTTCTGCTCCAAATATGGTCCCAGTATAAGACTTTCTTCTTGATCATCTGCTTGATGGTCATATTACCCCAGGTCCTGTGATGGGGTAGTTCACAGCAACTCCAGCTCTCAAATTTAGCATGTCTTCCGCTAAACTGAGCTGAAGTTTTCCCAACCAAACTTCTAACATCTGTTCCTAACTTCCTCCTAAAGTGAGACAGAAAAGGACTGTCCCTTCTTCCTATTATTGTAAATATTTTAAATTGGTTTTCATGTCCTCACTCAAAATTTCAAAACACAGAAAGGAAGCTGCCTACTAAGATTCTTGCAGGTTCCTCAAGTGTGTCAAGGTACTGAAGCTGCCAAACCACGAGTCTGTGCTCTGCTCATCCACAGAAAGTATGTCTTCTGAGATCTTAAGGTGCTGTCAGATGTCCGAAGTTAACACTATCTGGCTGATTGTGTTTTCTGGATGAGGATTTGGGGGGAAAATTAAAAATTAAAAATAAACTGAGAGGAAGGTGAGATCCTAGAGACACAACCCTCAGAAGAAGAACCTTAATCTCCTATATGTTGGAAGTGACAATTACCCTGCTGTAATAGCAATCAGGAAACTTTTTACCATGTCACTGTTGTTTGCAGTACTGTTCTTTTGCCTGTATTTGAGGAGATGCGAGGACTGACCATTAGAGGAACATAAGCATATTGCTTCTTGTTTAGATTTTATTTCATAGTAACAAAATTCAACATGAATTCATCTAGACTTTGAAGGAGGTTAAGGAGTATAGTACCCCCAAAGAACTACAACAAATATTTACAGCCAAAATATTACAGGATATGAGAATAAACTAGAGGGTAGAGAGTATTCTCTCCAGCTGAAGAAGAAATTGTTTGGTACTTAAGATAAAACACAAGATCAAATCTATGAGATTTGCTTCCAGTTAGCAATAATGATCAATTCAATCTTAAATCCAAAGCATTTCATTGATTCCAGAATATTAATACCAAAGACCATATACTTGCTTCTGGCCGCTGAATCTTAACAGTGCAGATTTAAAAACCAGGAACCATTTTTAGGGGGTCCATCATCTATCTTGGTTAAGATCCCAAAATTCATATGGTTTAGTGAGTTCTCATCAGGAAATTTCTTCCCATGGATGGGCTCGCTATCAGGGCCATTGTGGCAGGTGAAGTCTCAATCCTGGAGTGGAAGCAGAATGGGCTGGCAAGACGATGACTCTAAGTGGTATCATATGCAAATCAGGAACCCAAACATTTTTAAAAGAGCAAATTTGGAAGCATATATACAAAAAACTCTAGAAGTATGTTATATAATAGTATTTAAAAATGTGATAGAATGGACTCAGGAGTTAAATGTGTAAACATTTTACCATCAGTACTTTCATTGTTTCAAATAATGCCTCTGCTAAGTGAGATCTGCTAATCTGAATTTTGTCCCATTTACAAGAAAGTTAATTGCCACCCAAAATATTGACCACTGTACTTGATCTCTCAGCAGCATTCAAAATGACTGTCCCCTCCTTCCTTCTTGAAACATTATTTTTTCATGACCAGAGCCCCCATGGAAGCCATGCAGTTCCAATCCTTATACATACCAAACTACATCTGCATCTGTCTGGGGAGATCTGTTATTGAACTTTACCTGCGAGGAAGACACCAAAAGATAGAGAGCCATGTTTTCCCTGACTCTTATGTCTTAACACTGATTGGGTTTCCTTCTCACCTCCCTGACCCTTCTCTGTCTCTGCTTTAGGCTCACTTTCTTCTGGCCACTTAATGCTGAAGCTCTAGAAAGTTTAGTCTCTTTTCTTCTCCCTCTATACTCTCTTTACTGCAGCCTGTGAAACTGAGTATTCCATGGTATTTCAAAGCAATGTAGCATGGTAGTCACCCATTCCCACTGTCCAGTCCCATTCTGAGATAAGATTGGCTTACTATCCAAACATGATCAAGGTGAACCACGTCATCCTAATTCTTGTACCTGCCTCCACAAGCGTTTTTTCTATCAGGGAAGGCCCACTGCTGAGCAACATCTTTTGGAGAGACACTAAGGTATAGGGAACCATGTTTTCCACATACTCATACAACTTGTGTTTTTGACTTATGATTCTTCCTTGGAGCAGCCATTCCCACACACAGACAATCCTTAGCCTGAGTATCATCTTCATTATTTCCCTTTCCTGCCAGGTTGCTATGGTGCTTCAGGGGGAATTGAGACACAAAATCCCTCTTCTTTGAGGCTTCTTTCTATTTAATGCCTTTTTATTGAGTATAAATCATATTTTCTTGTGCCTTTTTGTGTCTAGTAGTTTTAGATTGTATTCTGAGCATTGTGTATGTTATGTTATAAAGACACTGCATTCTGTTATGTTCCTCCAAAGAGTTTTGTCTTTGTTGTTGTCTTATTATTTTTGTTTTGTTTTAGCAGACATTCAACTTGGCTGTATTCAAACTCAAAATTCTATGCTCCCTGCAGTGGGTAGCAGTTCAAATCTCAGTTCAGTTCTTTTAACCTTGGTAGGATACTTGGATTCTGCTCCATGTATCCATGGCTGTTGAGTCAGCAAGAGAATGGGGATGAGTTTATACATAGAATTTGGGGCTCCTCAGTTTTGCTTCTCACCTTTTAGGATTCTCCTCGCTTTGCAGTAGCTATGTGGGTTTTATCAAGTTTTAGTCTACCCATGTGGTATTGAGTGGGGCCTTTCCTCAAGTTAAAAATTGTAAAAAATAAAAAAGGGACACCTGGTGACTCAGTGGTGGAGCACCTGCCTTTCGCTTAGGGTGTGACCCTGGGATCGAGTCCCACATTGGGCTACCTTCAGGGAGCCTGCTACTCCCTCTGCCTATGTCTCTGCCTCTTTTTGTGTGACTCTCAAGAATAAATAGAATATTTTTAAATAAATAAATAAGTGTATGTGTGTATGTATGTTGTAGAGAAAATAAAAAATAACTCATCCAGTGCTGGTCCTTTCTTCAAAGGATAGATGTTTCTGCCTGCTTCTGGTCTCTCTCCAGTATTTTCAGTATATGTATTGTCCAGAGTTGTGCATTCATGTTACACTTCCTCAGAACCAGCTTCAAGGCAACTCCAGGGTTCAAACCTCTAATTCACTAGCTGTATAAGTTGTGTGACTTTAGGATAGTTTCTAAGTACAAAATGAATATAATGATTTCTATCCTATAAATTCATTATGCATAATAAATAATAGTGACTGTACCAGTCATACAATAAATGCTAATTTATTCTTGCCATTCTAGCTACCAAATGAGCCCATGGTTAATTTTCAAATATAGACTTTGACTCTATCTGAATCACATCAGGGGTTTGTGTGTGTACTTTTGTTTTTTAATGGAGTGTCACAAGATTAACAGGAGGTTGTGACGTTGTTTAGGGATGGGGTTTGTATTTTTAAAGACATGGTATAGGTTTGCTAACAGCTGCTTTATTGTTTCTGTCCTTCTGAGATCCTTCTCTCTTCCTGCTCTACATGTCTTTCCTTTGTCCTTCCCTTAGCTTTCAATGAAGAGCACAGGAAGAATGAAAGTTTTCCTGGGCCAGTCTTAGGAGTGTGCAACGAATGAAGGTGTGTGCATAGTGTATGCATGGACTATTTCTTAGACAGTTAAGCTATTTTGTCAAAAAAAAAAAAAAAAAAAAAAGATGAGGTACGTGTGGGTGGCTCAGCGGTTGAGCGTCTGTCTTTGGCTCAGGACGTGATCCTGGGGTCCCGGGATCAAGTCCCACATTGCGCTTCCTGCATGGAGCCTGCTTCTCCCCCTGTCTATGTCTTTGCCTCTCTCTCTCTCTGTGTGTGTCTCTCATGAATAAATAAATAAATAAAATCTTTTTTAAAAATGATGATAATAGGGGATCCTTGGGTGGCGCAGCGGTTTGGCGCCTGCCTTTGGCCCGGTGGGCGGTCCTGGAGACCCGGGATCGAATCCCACGTCGGGTTCCCAGTGCATGGAGCCTGCTTCTCCCTCTGCCTGTGTCTCTGCCTCTCTCTCTCTCTGTGACTATCATACACTAAAAAAAAAAAAAAAAAAAAAATGATGATAATATACTTTTCTTTCCTTTGCTGAAAATATTCAAGCATTTCCTGAACAACAGTTATATTCTATGAGCGAGAAATTTGCACTAGAAATTTCAATGTCTGTTTAAGCAAAGAAAGTAAAAACAGTCATGAAACTACTCATAGTAACACCAATAAATGCAGTAGCATATACCTTTTTTTTTTTTTTTTTTTAGTTTCCACAGGGCAGAAATACAAAACCATAATAATACGTAGAAAACTAACTTGAAGTTTAGAGTACATACCCAAAAGTTTATTAACAGAAGACCAAACTAATGTATAATTAGGCATGAGTACCAAATTATAAATAGATTCTTCATTTCTTAATATCATTGCATACCAAAAACTGTTTATATCATGTGCATAACCCCCTAATGAAGACATAAGCCATGAGGTAAGCAGAGTATATTGGATTTACTTGGAGTTGCTTGGTAACCATTGGCCATGAAGGGTATATACACAACAGTGCCTATTCCAAGAGTGGGTATTTCCTAGAAATGGTCTCCCTCTTGTGCCTGCTCTCTCGAAACTCCCATTAGTATCTACATATCTTAGCTGCCAATAAGTGGATTAGTGGTGCCTTTCAAAGTAGATTAGTGTCCCTCTGCATTTAATTAAAGTAGAGTTCATTCCGTCACCCTTAAGAGCAAAGTTATGCAGAGAGAAATTCCTTATGTGCAGACATTGACTACAAATATGTCTCCCATTTGGGTCCTTAAAGTGATCCAGTTGGCTGCACAGTTCAGAATTTCTGGAATAACACACAGTTTCAGTGCTTTTTCTCCTGAGAACAGAAGTGTCAGCTCCATTATTGGGAAGGAAGTGGGGAGGGTTCTCTTCCTGACGTGATTTGGAGCTCACATTTTCTAATAAGATCCCACTTGTAAGTCATTTTGTTTAACGGTAAAAATATTAATGTCCTCCTCAAGCTGATAAACTTGTCAAAGGAGAAGTCAATCAGGGTGTTTCTCTGGCTCATAGATGGACTCAGGTCATTAAACACATTCTCATCAGACAGAACCATCTCAGCATTGGTTAATGCCATAAGCATCAAAATAAATTGTTTCATAGATGGACTGACAATGCTCTGGTCTGCAGTTGGGCTGCCATTTTAAATAGCTTCTCTCACAATAGCAAATATTTCAGTCCTGAGCCATTTTATGCCCCAAAATACATGAACTACCTGACTTTTTCATAAGAACTATAACAAATGACTACAAAATATCTATCCTAGTGGTTTGCAACTATGGCTACCCATTAGAAACACTTAGGAAACATTTAAAATGCATGCTGCGCCTCACTCTTAGAAATTTTAATTTCACTAGTTTGGAGTGGGGCCCAGGCATAGCATTTTTTAAAAGGACCCTAGGTAAGTCTTCAGTTAAGATGGAGAGTCAAGGTGGAAAACTGCTGTCTGTTCTCTCCAATTCCCTCTCTGTCTGGGGCTTGCAAAACTGAGCCTTTGGGAGTTCCAAGAAGATAAAATATTCCTTTCTTGCCTTTTTGGGTTAATCCCCCTAAAAAATATTTTTACTTAGACTATTTTACTTATCCATCTCTGGATAGTCTCTATCCCTTGGCTTTCAAAATGGTGACAGACAACATGTGAAAAAAAGAAACAGAAGGGCGGAGCACTTGGAAGGGGAGTCCAAGCTCACCTCATTTCTGCTGCTCTTCAAGCTGTACACACGCCATGTATGTCAAGGTAATGACAGTGGACAGGGAAGGCAATATACAGAATGCTAATGTCCTAATGGGCACAAAAAGAGACCACAAATGGTTTGCGGGGTGGTCAGGAGCTAGTTGGGAGGGGAAAATCCAACCACAAGAATGATCAAGTGCATTATCTGTGGCTGTGGACATTGGTGCCCACACCCACTCTGTTAAACAGGTGACGGAAGAACCCACCCAAAAGCCAGCTCTAACTGTTGCCTCTTTGATTGTAACAGCAAAGCCCCAGGGCATTTTCTTTCTACTCTTCCACACCCACTCACCCAGCCTCAACTGGCTTCAAAGGCTTTAAGGAGACTCTACTGTTTTGTAGAGTCTGTGTTTCTCTTTATCATTTGTATCTCACACATGCACAAAATCTTTACCCTAAAGACTGGATTAGGTCTTACAGGTGCTTCCTTGGTGATGCCCAAAAGCATGTGATGACAATGCCTTCCTTATCTATGAGAACACCTGAGGAAGCTCAGAGATTAAACAAATGAGACTCAACTCAAACCACTGACAACACCCAGTACCAAATTTATTTCTGATTCAAAGTTTACTGGAAATAGCAAGATACAGCCAAGCTTTGTTCCCTCAGGAAGATCTGGGATTGTTGACACTGCTCCCCCGGTTGTCTATTGTCTTCTCGGTACGAGGATTGCTTTGCCTAAGATTTCACATATGAAGTGTAAGCACATTGCTTGAACAGAGGAGTCATTTTAGTTATGAAGCACCTTTTTATACCTGTCCTTTCATACCTTAACTATGATGGCACCTGACATATCATGAAAGGACGCAGATGAGATTCAGCGTGAATCACTCATCAGACCTAGCATTAAGTTCGCTTCTGAGTCAGTTTACACACAATAGCAAGACATAGCAATTGGCAAATAAATCACATGGCTTATGAGACGTTTTCCAGTGAGCCATGTCCCATAAATACATATATTTCAGGTTTATTTACAATAAGTAGCTGACACAGACTAGGTTTCTCCTGCTATAAGTAGCTCATAGACAAAGACTCTCCCTTATCTTTCTGCTGGTAAATATCATTTACCAAATGGTAAATTACCGTTTGTGTGTTTTACAGTAAATTTGGTTACTAGCGAGCTGACAAGAGAATTCATCTGGTTTATCTTTTCTTTTCCCTGATGTCCCAAATACAGGCCAAAAATAGGTTGTGGCCTGCTGTTAACTTTTTTTTTTAGCATTTATAAATTAAAACAGAAAACAAAAAAATCTTCCATACCCATTGCTATCTTGATTCCCCATGAAACCTTTGGAGCAAGCAGAGCAAGATTCCTCCTCCTTGTGGAGTGGAGGAAATTCCAAATTCGGAAAACTGGAGTTATCCAGACCCTTAAAGCAAGTTGGGAATGAAGCAACTCGAGATATTTAGCCCCTGATCCACAATGTTCTGTCTTACACTTTCCCTTCTGGATCATGATGCTTCATCAAGAACAACACCTAAGTCGTCCTTGAAACTCGCACGTATATAAAGGAAGAAAAAAAATTCAGAAGCGCCATTTTAAACAATGACCATTGGATAATGTCTTATGTGCTCTGTGACTACCAAGAGCAGTAAGTCTTAGAGCTCTGAGCTATGTGGGTGATGGAAGCATCGACAGATATCTTTCTAGTCACTGCTTCCAGGGGAGAAGGGAGCACCTTTCAAGGTAGTGACAATAATGATTGTTCTCTTATGCACACACGTGTTCCATCAGCTGGCATATGTAGCATGTTCTTGCTATACTCATCGATGACTCTCTTGTGCCTATAGGTGTGGAGTAGGCACATAGTAAATGTTTTTTTTGGACTAAATAACCTGCATTTGGAAACTCACAATAACCTTTCAAAGCTGGAAGCTCAGAAAAAAGTTATCTTTACTTTGAGAATGAGGGAAGCAGTGCTTAAGGAAATTTAATGGCATTTTCAAGTTTACAGCTGGAAGTATCCAAATCAGGGTTTATCCCCAGATTGCAATGAACTCAAAGAAGACTCCCCACCCCTCCTCCTGGGTTGTATGAATACTATGGCGGTACCTTCTTTTCTCTTTTCACAACCAAGGTCAGCATTGTTACTCAATAATCTCTTCATTGATTATGTAACCTTTGCCCCTCTTGTCTCCAGTTCAATTCTTGTTATTCAAAATGCAGACACTGAAAACCTTCTAAACTCTTGTGAGCAGAGAGTTTGCAAGATAAGGAGTGAAAACTGGACACTTAATGCAAAGGTCCTTGGCACTAAATACCCATGTGCCTCGAACAGTCCCTTAAGTTGATAAGCTTCTGTTTCAATAACTGTAAAAGAGACTGGTTCCTGTGTCCACTGAGTTCTAAAAGTCTCTGATAACTCCCCTCTTGCTATTTATTCTTGCAGTTTGCACTTATTTAGGCGCATCTTAAGGAACTGGGATTATATTTTCTTTTATTTTCTATTCTCAGTTTAATTTCACTACCTGTGAGACACCCTAGGTGAGATGCCCCATTTTTCATCAGCAGAGGCCAAGATCCATTTCATCATGGTTTATTTTATGTCTGTCCCATTCCTAGAAGCTCAGTCGAGTCAGCAGTCTTCCACCAAGAGCTTAGACAGGCAGTGAGAGGGGAAGTGTATTTTTGAGGACGTTTAAACTCAAATCTCAAGCATGGCTGAGATAAGAAACCCAGAAGCCTTTTAGGGATAATCCCCTACCCACTTAGCTCAATCCTTAGGTAGGCAGAGGGTGGCTCTCTCAGGAGCTGTTAGCCAGGTTTAGTCATAGCAGTGACTATCTACCTGGAGCAGCAGTTAAGATACATATCATTTATGTATCTTAACTTATGACATATCCATGTGTATATTGATTGTTATCTGTTTACTTCTAATCATAAGTTGGGGTACAGAAGGGAGATCTTTGGGTATTTGGGGTAATTTTAGTGTTCTTTGTCCCAACTGCATAGCAGATGCTCAGAGCATCAATGCTAACCCTCTGATCTCTCTTTGATTGTTGCTGTCTTTTGTCCTAGTTCTGGTACAGTGTGATGTCTCATTTTTCTTGTGTGGTAGATTGGATTGTTGTTACACTTCGTCATTGCCTCTCTCACTAGAAAATTATTCATCCACATACTTTGCCATGTGACTTTAGAGACCCTCCCCTACTCTAGACAGAGTGTTTCTTCACTTACTTGGTTTGTGACTTGGCCCAGTGATTGCTTTAACCAATGTAATCTTAGCAGACTAACACATGCAGAGGCTCTAAACGTGCTGGCGTGAACTGGCCTGTGACTGCCATAAGCAGAGTGTGCCCCTTCAGGCTGGGCCCTAGAAGGCAGACACATGAGCACACTTGACCAACCCATAGCTTGAAGCAGAGCTTCCATCTGACCCGAAGTCACATAAGCAAAATAATAATATTAACCTCTGTTGTTGTAGCCAACTGACATTTTAGTGATTGTTCTGCAGCATTATTGTGGTCACAGGTATTAAAGTACATTTCCAGTAGGCATGCTGTAAACCTAAACATTGTTTAGGCCTCTGTTTGAGATCACTACCAAAAGCCACTGTCACCTGGAAAATAGGGCCAATTGGACACTTGCAGGAAATTAACTTGAGTGGCCCTCAAGCCAGCAACCAAGCAATTCCACTAACTATTTGTCTGTAAGTCCGAAGGTTATAGAACTCTACCAGAATATAAAAATTCACAGCCATACATTCCCTATTTTGTGTTATGATTTTGAACAAGCCACGGAAGACACTGCTCCTATGAGAAAATGGAACTTTTATAATACAGGTCTTCCCTTACCTTGCCTCACTAGAGTAGGCAATTTGCTAGAGTTTGAGTATATGCTGATATATATGACGAGCCAGCTATATTTGATATCCTGACCATTCCCTCCTACTTAAAATAAGCAAAATCTATTTGCAATTATTAGTTCAAGCACAAGTACCATGATTGGATGCTTACCATGCACCAATCCTTATAATAGATCCTTTGCATGCATTCATTCTCTCAAAAGTCATAACAATTCTATAAACAGAATTCCCAGTCTGTAGATGAGAACACAAGGCCCAGAGAAGTTAAGTAATTTGTCTAAAGCTTCACATCTCGTTTATAAATTAGAATTTCAGAATTTCTAGAATTTCAGTCTTGTTCCTTCTGAGTCCAAGGCAATCCTGGTCTCCAGCCTGTGCATGTCTTGTTCTTACCTCTCCAATTTTAGGTAATTTCTCTGGCACCAAGGCCAGGGCTTGGGCTCTATCAGGTTCCTAAGTTTATGTCCCCCCTTAGGCCTTACTAGCTCTCTAGCAGGCAGGTAGCAATGACAGGATCAGGACCATCGTTGCCTAATGCTAGCTTTTAAAGGAAATGAACACAAAAAGATGACACTTCACTGTGATACATCCCATATGCCAGCACCGGAAGAGAATTATCTTCTGTGGCACATGCTGGTGCCAGCATGTGGAATGTATCATAGTGAGGTGTCATCTAGCTGGGTGTATGAAGCTGGGTGTAGAAGCTACAAATCTACTTACTAGGATGTTGCTGTCAGAGGTGTCTTGACCTTGACCAACTCTTGGTCCCATGGGCAAGAAACACTTGTAGCAGGGAACTAAAGTATGATAATAAGCATGAGCTTTTCTCCAAGTTTTTCCTACACAAACATTTCCCCTTTGGTAACGGGCTTTTGGGGGCGATGTGAAGAACATGGACTCTGGAGTCAGATAGGACTGGTTCTAAACAAGCCATTTACTTGTGTGACCCTACTCAAGCTAGTAACTCCACCTCACCATAAACTGCTTTTGACTTGCAAATCAGGGATAATGCCTTAGGTAGTATTACTAAGGAAGCACTCCCAGGAGACGCTGGAAATTGAGTAGGGGAGGCAGGAGAGACAAATGGAGGAAGCCAAGCAGGAATGTAATCTCAGGCAAACGTCCTGCAAACCTGTAGGCACTCCTGGGTGGCTCAGTCGGTTAAGTATCAGACCCTTGGTTTCAGCTCAGGTCATGATCTCAGGGTCATGGGGCTCTACACTCAGCACAGAGTCTGCTTCTCTCTCTCTCTCTGTCTCTTACCCACTCTCTGCCCCTCCCCTCCCTCTCTCTCTGAAAGAAATAAATATTTTTTAAAAAGGCCTACAAAGAGTATCCTCAGCCTAATCCTCAGCAGCACTCTGGCCGGCAAATTACACCTCTGAGTTCACCCTCCTAGAGCTGTTTTGCTTCTCTGCACCTGTTAGTGCCCAGTTCAGGGCACTTCTGTGTCTCCAATGTCTCCAAACAAACTCCACTGGCCCAGGAGAAACCCTATGAACATAGCACAGCTGCTTACTGTTGGAGGCAAGAACACACCCAAAATGGGTGAAAAGGGACCCAAGGTGATCTTGGCGGAGTACCAACATCTTTCACCACAAATAATACTTATCTTGCTGGGCTGCTATATATCTATATGGATCTCTCACTGCAGAGTTAGATCTAAACATCCTGACACATAAATGCCACTTGATGAAGAGTATGTGTTAGTGTCACTGTCATTATTATTATTAGTGTTCTGTTATTGCACATATCATCTTGCTAGGTTCACAGCCAGAGCTCTGTTTGCTCTGCTCGATGATGCCCGTGGGCTCCATTTGCCATCAGGGTTGGTCCCTACATGCTGATTTCACATCATTGGCTTTCTTTAGTAGGCACCATATGTGTCACCCAATCTCACAACCACCGTCCTTTTGGGATCTTCTTCACAAGGGTCAGAAAGGCCCCACTTCTGGTCAGGTGGGATGTTTTTGAGGGAGGCAGGAGGCTGAGGGCTCAAGTTTGAGTGCTACTCTGTCTCTCAGCAGTGCCACTGGGCCTCCAGCAGGACTCACCAGCCCCAAATCCTCCTCTCTCATTAAATAAACCCCTGGCCTTTTTAACTTTCGCCTATTCATCTTCCCCCACTAAGGGCTAGGGATTGCTCAGAATGAACCAAAGTCCACAAAAGAGCTTCTCTTCCCTTTATGTCTATCCTGCCCCAAGAGACCTGGTGCAGCCCTCTCTCCCTAGGAGGCCTAGGACACCCACAGGAACAATGCAGTGTGGGCTTTATTTAATTAATCTTTTTAACAATCAGCCTTTTCCCTGTGCCAGTCGGGCAAACTCATCTATGGAGGAGCCTCCCCTCTGTGACTAATCCTCTATGTTAAAAGATAGTGCTTTGCTATAAAGCCTTTCCATACATCAGCTCACAAGGGCTGTATCTTTTCACAGTGCCTGACAGCCCCCTTGGCCACACTACTCTGGGACCTCATTTTCTAGGCTGCCATCATGCCTGAAATTAATCTAAGATGGGATCCTTTTACAAGAGTGGCAGCAAATATCCAATTCAATTTGCTTTCACCCAAGATTTCCCAGGAGTCATGCCGAATGAGATAATCAATGATGATTATAGGGCTTGGCCTGCCTCACTGAGCCAAAGTGTTAAAAGGAGGGAGAATTTCTGCTCCAGTGCTCACCCAAGCCAGGCAGATCCATTACTATTCTCAATGGCTCTAAACCATATGTGCTGCAGTAGTCACGTGGGGTAGGTCCAGGGGATGTACCTACATAAGAAAAGAAAATTCATTTTTGCTTCCCCTCCCACCCCAGAATAAGAGAAACAGAAATGTGTAGAGCATCTGGAGCAAAGATAAGTAGACTGCTC
This sequence comes from Vulpes vulpes, assembly GCF_048418805.1. Lineage (NCBI taxonomy): Eukaryota > Metazoa > Chordata > Mammalia > Carnivora > Canidae > Vulpes > Vulpes vulpes. Next base: position 41,054,378 of record NC_132793.1, read on the forward strand.
AAACCAATGATGCTGAAGAGATTTAATTTAAACAGCTAAACTTTCCTTGTCTCGTTAGAGACTAGTCAATGCCTTTGCTACTAATCCAATCAAACAAAGTATTAAATTACTTGTTGTTACCCTTTTAACCCTTTTTCTGCTTGGATGGTTATTTCCAAACACCACAACATCCAGTGAAGGAAAGTCAAGGGCCTATGGTTCCAGGGGACCAAAGAAATCCTCCCGCCCCCTCCTCTTTCCCTGTCACTCCTCCTTCTTGCTTCATTTAGTTTTGTACTCACTGTCTGGAGGTGGGGGGTGGGGGATCCTGAGTTCTGCACATTTTTACAAAGGCTGTATGTGTCCCAAAGTGAGGACATGATTGTGTATTAGTTACCTATTGCTGTGTAACAAATTGTCCCAAAATGTAGCAGCTGGAAACAACAAACACATGTAATCTCGCAGTTCCTTTGGGTTGGGGATCCAGGAGCACCTCGTCTATGTGGTTCTGATTTGGGGTCTCTTGTAGGCTGTGTGGAGGGTATCAGCTGGGGCCACAGTCATCTTGAGAATGACCTGGGAGGATAACCTCTGAGCTCACCCACTCATATCGCTGTTGGTAAGAGGCCTCAGAAGATCAGCTGTCAGGCAGACTGAGGTGGGTCTTGCCGCAGGGCTGCCTCACCACCTGATGGTCAGATTCTTCTAGAGTAAGGGACCCAAGAGAATGCAGGAAAGCACCCAAGATGGAGGCCACAGCCTCTTTATAACTTACTCTCAGGAGTAAAGTCATACTACTTCACTGCATACTGTTGTCAGTAAACCCAGCTCCTGCTCAAGTGAAAAGGATCACACCGGGCTTGAAGACCAGGAGCAGGAGTCTTTAGAGACCATCTTAGAGATGATTATGATAGATAATCATGACAGATAAAAGGCCTGCTCTCTGGAGAGATCATCTGAGCATGATAGTGGAGAGGCATTATCCCATCAGACACTGAGCTCATGCATGTCTGAGGCAAACTCCAACGGGGGTTTCTTTTTTGCGATGCGGAATGCTAACTCCAGGGACTCCAGGGAAAGAAGAAGGGGTATCTGCGTGTACTCAGAATTGGTCTGGGTGCTCAGAGTCAGAATCAGAGCTGGAACCATCCTAAAACCATCACTGAAGGTAATGGTCTAAGGATGTACCTGTTGGCCTAAGTGCTTCCTGGTCACATTGCCTAGCAGCATGGTCAGCAGCACACGCAAGACTGCAGGTGAGAACTCTAAGACATCAAAAGGCAGAAGGGAAGAGACACAGGACCTGGGCTAGGAAGACCTAGTTGGCGATCTCTCCTTTCCTTTTGTGTAAGATTGTTACGTCATGGCCCGACTAACCATACCTCCCAGTATCTATACCCCTCTCCCACACTGACTCTGGGCTTGCCCATGTGACTGCTTGGGCCAACTCAACAAGATGCAAGCCCTTGGTAAGTGTTTTATGCATTGGGGCTTGTCTTCTGGGGATGCTATCCTGGGGCCGTGATGCCAGGAAGCTTCCCACTGTGAGGAAACAGGAATGAAGCTCTGGCCATCCCAACCAGCCACCTTGCCCTTCCAGCGGGACACAGTCTCAAGGGTTGTCTCAGACAAAATTGACAAGGGGCCAATCCAAGCACCTCACAGAACTGTGAGAAGTGGTAACTTGCTGGTTTAGGCCACTAAGTGCAGCAGTGATTTGTTACATAGAAATAGTTAACGGATATATTATCACCACCACCAGAACTGTCAGACCTATGTAGATAGGCAATGGTGGGATTTGGAACATTCCTGTGGTCCCAGAGGCCCCAACGCCAGAAAGCAGCACCCACCAAGTACCTCGATGCATGCTCTCTCTCTGTTATGCCACAGAAGGAGTTAACAAACATCAAATATCTGGTGGTCCTTTTATTCCTCAGAGGGAATCTGGGCCCAACTAAAAACAACTAAGCTCCACCACAGATATATCTTTGACTTACAGGAAATTATCTTAAGAAATTGCAAACCAAAGGCCCTTAACAAGCCAGGGCTTCCTAAGAATCCAGGGGAAACTGGATACAGGACCACACTATGCTCTGAAAATGCTCTGTGGGGAAAGCAGGGCAGCCATCCATCTCAGCAAGTGATTTCTGTGGATGGTGATCAGCACAGTGGCTCTGGTGCTGTAAGGTCACTGGCCCAGGTTGCTCTCAAAGGAAATTGTTTTTCATTTCACCAGCAGGTGAGCAAACTATAGCACTTGGGTGACTCGAACGTCCCGGGAAGCAGTCAGGTCATCCTTCTGTCTGTTGAGAAGAACATGTTGTCTGAGCAACATGACTATTACAATTAATTCCTCATCCCTACTTCCCCGGTGCCAGGCTCGCCCTCCGAATCAGTATGCAGAATGAAAACCCACTGAGACGTGAGGAACAGCTTGGCCACCCTGCTCCACTGCCTGGTAAAATTCCACTCGCTCGTCAAGTTCCAGTCCCAGCATCACCTGCTGTGGGGAAGCATCGCCTGTTTTGATCCCTGGGGAGAACAAGAGAGGGTGCACGCTGCATCCTTACCACTGCTATGCATCATTACTATGTCCCACAAGGGCTGGCCATGCCTCCATCCCCAAAATCCGGGTCACATTAAGAGGAAGATTTTGCCGTGGACGTCTTGATATACTTAGCATGCACCTGACACCTGGTAGCATTTGGTGAAGAGCTGCAGAATTCAGTCAGTCAGAAAATATTCATTGAATTCCTGCTTTGTGCCAGATCCCTGTTCTAAGATCACACCAGCGAACAAGACACACATTCCTACCTTCAGAGAGCTCGTATTCCACCCAGAGGAAACAATAAACAAAAAATAATAAGTAAAATACAGAGTATATGAGAAGGTAATGGATGCTATGCAGAAAAATAAGTCTCATAGAAGCTGAAACTTTGAGCAAAAACTTGAAGGCAGAGAGGGATTTAGCCAAGAAGGATCTAGGGGAAGAGAGTTCTGGGCACATGGAACAACCAGTGCAAAGGTCCTGAGGCAGGGGTGTGCCTGGTTTATTTGAGGAACAGCAAGCTGGGCAGAATGGTGATAGCTACGAGGACCAGGATGTATCCTTAGAAGATGAGACTGAGCTGGTCCTGGGGATGATTGAAGTTCATGTGGGACTTTGCAGGCCTGAGAGAGGATTTCAGCTTTTCGTCTGAAGAAAATGGGAAACTGCTTTGGGATATTTGAGCAGAGGAATGACACAGCCTGACTTAGGTTTTAAAAGGATAGATTTGACTGGCCAGTGGGAAAAAGACTGCAGGCAGGTACAAGTGGAAGGAGTTAGGAGGCAGTAATACTAAGAGCCCCTGACGAGAGACGCAGGGGGCTTGAAAGAGGCAGCGGCAGTGGTCAGATGGTGACGCATTCTGAATAGTGCTTTCTGACAGATCCGATGTGATACGCGGAGGAAGATGTGAGGAGTTGCAAGTAACTCCCTGAGCTGGGGTCTGAGTAGCCGACAGGGAAGAAGGGGTTGCTCAGGTGGGTTGAGAGACCCAGGGCCTGCCGGGACATGCTGAGTCTGATCTTTCTGTCAGTGGAGAGGTCGAGGAAGCCGTGGGATATTCGAGACTGAAATCCAGGGAAGGCCTGTGGGCCAGAGACCTGAACTGGAAGGAATTCACATACTTAAGCCCCTTACCTTACTGTTTTGATTCCACTCTCCTCAACATCAAATTGGTTAGAGGGAGAGTCTCTCAGGCAGCATATTAGACTGGATGATTTTCTACCATCTTTTCCAGAGCTTATACCAGTCATTTATCTAGAAGACAATTCACATCCCACCTGTGAACACCTCTTTGGCATTCTGCCTTTGGGGGCCTCTCCACTTCTGATTCCATTTTGCAGGCTCCTGAGACATCACTCTTTCACACAAAGACCCCAAGTGCAACTGGAGAGCCAGCAAACAGCCATGGGTGAATAAGCCAGCTCTGGGGTAAGGAGAGGACACAGCGGGCAGAGAGGGGCACAATTGTCCAATTACCAGACAGCAGCGGGCTGCAGAGGGCAGACATGCAGCTGCCCACTTGCAAAAGAAGCCAGTGTTGCTCCGGGGCAGAGGCACAGATGACTTTATTCTTTCCAACACTGAGCAGGAGGCTCTTTGCATGTTTGCCTTAGAAGTAGAGTGAATGTGTGTCCTGCTTTGCCTAGAACAGCCTGGGTTGGTGTTTTTCATTCCAGCATAATTATAACTGCATCTCCTTTCACTTCCAAAATTACCCCAGCTTGAATAATAAATCACACGGTCACCCATTTTATAAGCTTGCCTCTTGACGTCTTTGACCTAAAAAGCCCCCAGCACAGCCTTTCCCTGATAACCCAGAACTTTCTGACTCTTGAGCAGTTATGAATTAATTGAATCTCCATGGGCCAACCCTGGAAGCAGTAAAAGCATTAAATTCTCTTCTCCTTGCCACCTCCACTTAGAGGGACAAGGACCTGGGCAATGATCTATGCATACGACTCTCCACTTGGGAATCACTGGGGTCACTGTAGTTTTCAAGGTCTCGGCTTGTCTGCTTTGAGTCCAACCCTCTGAAGAGTCCTGGAGCTGACAGTATGGTAAATGGTTCAGGTCACCTATGCAGAACCACACTCTATGGTTTTAAATCTATTCATACCATAGTTCATTAATAACCTTTCTTTTTGGGGCACCTGGGTGGCTCGGTCAGTTAAGCGTCTGACTCTTGATTTCAGCTCAGGTCATGATCTCAAGGTCATGGGGTCGAGCCTCACACTGGGCTCTGCTCTCAGTGGGGAGTCTGCTTAGGGTTCTTTCCCTCTCCTTCCCCCTCAGTCCCTCCCAAATAAATAAATCTTTAAAAAAAATAACCCTTCTTTCCTTTCATGCAACAAACACTTATCAGATGCTTGCCTAAAGCACAAGGAGGGGGATACAGAAAAGATTTCTATAGAAATATATAGACCTTTGGGTCTAGCACAGAACATAAAATGTGAAGAAATCATGAAAACTTGATGTAGAAGCGAAATGACAAAAAAGGTTAGCTGGTCCGAAGGCAATCCGATGATATGAAACCAACAGCTTGTGTGTTGATTATTCACTCTGCAAACATTTGGCGAAGTGTCATTTACCAAGTGCCAGCTGCTTGATGTACACACCTCATTGAATCTCCACAGCCCTACTCTGAGGTCAGTATCATTATTTCAGCTTCATAGATGAGAAGCCTGAGGCTCAGAGAAGTTGGATGACTTGCTGAAGCTCACGTGGCCGTGGAACAAGAATTGAAACTGGGGTCTGCCTTCACCGTCTTTCCGGACACCCTTTCCAGGTAGAGAGCACTGCTGGATCTTTCTTCCCAACTCTTCCCAAGGGGGGATAGTCATTTCCTTGAAACACACAGGTGAGCCCTTGTAGAAGGACCCACCGCGGCCACATCCTCTCTGGCAGAGCTGGGCCTGGGGTGAGGAGAGTGGGTCATGGACCCGAGGCACAAGATTTAAGGGGGCGCCAGAAACCCCATAGTCAAGATAAATAACGTTTGAATACAACATTAGGAAAAAATCAAATTGACAAACCACAGTGCTTGGGCCAGCTGCCTGTTTTCATAAATAAGGTTTTATGACACTTCACATGTCCAGACAGGCCCCATTCCCTGGCCGCACAGGCCTGCTCTGGCTTGTGGAAGAGACTTGCTTTGACTTTTCAGCCCCAAGGACAGCGTGCTTGTCTATAAAAGAGGCCACGTGGCTGGGTTCCTGGACCATGGCAGAGTGACCCCAGGGGCGGGCTGCCGTCTGATGCCTCCTCGAGCCAGAGCAACCCGGTGCGATTCGCAGACGTGGGCAGGACAGAAGCAGGAGGTTGGACCGGGCCCTGAGGGGTTAAGTCGCCGCGTGGGATGAGCCGAGGGCCACCGGGTCACCTGTGCTCCCCACAGATGCGACTGGAGCCCCTGATCCTGCAGCCGCCTGGGCTCGCGGGCACATGCGGTGACTCCACACCAGCGCCAAGCGATTATTAATGGGAAGAGAGTGCCGGGGCCTCCCACAGCCATCCTTAACTGTGGACATTATTGCTCAGTTTTGAGCTGCACCCAGGGACTCGTGAGAGGAAGACATAATGCTTGTTTGTGGAACATTTATAGCTAATTGACATTTGCTCAGTGCTCCCCCGACAACTATCGTTGCTCCTGATTGGGAGGACGGTGGGAAGCACCAGGTTGCCTACCGCCTCCAGAAGGGCCCATATTTCTGAGGCACCACTGGAAAAAAAAAAAAAAAGAATAAATAAAAAAGCCGTCAAAATAAACATACTCAAAAGCGATAAAGAGGAGCTGAAATGATTGGTGAAAGTAGTTTTCTTTGTGCAAAAATAACACGTGCTGTTTTCATGCTAATCAAGGCCTTTGGCCCATCTGGGGCTGTCCCATTTCCTCCCTTCTCCGGAACATCTTCCTGACTTCTCTCTCTATCTGCTCTTTGCTCTCCAGAGACAGGAACACAGGAGCGAACGCCTCCTTCCCCAGCCCGTGGGCCTCTTTGCGCATGCAGGCGGCCACACTCCAGCACCGGTGCTGCAGCACTGCAGCGCCAGTCAGAGCTGCAGATGCTGGCTGCTTGAAGTCAGTTTATTTCTTTTTGAGATCAAAACAATTGGAATAAAAAAAAAAATTGGAATCAAGCTGAGACATCAGCTGAGTGCTAGAACTTTGACTCTCATCTCTGGACACATACAGATCACCCAGGAAGGTGAGTACCTGGGATAGCTCACAACACAGCAATAGAGGTGAAAAGGTACTTGGCATGAGTGCCGGCTGCGGTTTGTATGTGTGGAACCATTTACCATGGGCTTCATTCTAGTTTTCCTGGCGCAAAAAGTCACTGCTTCATGTGGAATGCATTCATTTGAGAACATTATTTTCAGGATAGAACAATATTCCAGATGGAGGCCACCCTCTGCCAACCAAGCTTTCTGGTTGCATGGGTGACTATCATGTCTTGCCTATGCGGAGGTCTCCTAACCCATGCATGTCCTGATTGGAAACATAAATCATGTCAAGTATAAAAATCATGGAATGCAACTGAATGTCCAAAGTCCACATATCAAAAACTTACATAACTTAAGGCACAGGAAAGTCTATCAGGCATTTGCTCAAAACCTATGTTCACTTACTTTACACGCAATTCAAATGAACTCAGAGATCAGATTTCTAAGTCAAAGCTGCAAGGAAAGGGGAGGAGAGGGGTTGCTAGAAGTAATGATAGTGACAGCAGAGAGAAATGGCAGAGAACAACACCCTGGCAGTCATGGGAGAGATTTTGTTCTAGGGTGGGAAAGGGGGAGGGAGCAGCGGGAGAGGGAGAGAGAGAATCTCAAGCAGGCTCCATACCCAGCATACCTGAAACGGGGATTGTCTCAAAACCCTGAGATCGTGACCTGAGCCAAAATCAAGAGTCGGCTGCTTAACCACTGAGCCACCCAAGCCCCCACCCAGGCGCCCCAGTAATGGAAGAGATTTTTAATTCAAAATAATTAGACATGAGGCACGCCTGGGTGTCTCAGTGGTTGAGTGTCTGCCTTCCGCTCAGGTCGTGATCCAGAGTGCCCAGATAGAGTCCCACATTGGGCTCCCTGCAGGGAGCCTGCTTCTCCTTCTATGTCTCTGCCTCTCTCTCTGTGTCTCTCCTGAATAAATTTAAAAATCTTAAAAAAAATAATTAGACATGAGAACTCAATGAGCCCTACACACCAAGTCTGACAGATGTAAGGACACTGTGGGCATCACTGTAAGATGCCAGAATTATGTCGTATGTCAAGGCATTCAGGGAAAGCATAGTTTTCCCTTGAGTTCTGGAGCTCTGTGTAAGAAGCAGGAAAGGATACATCCCCAGAAAAAAGTTTAACTCAAATTGCTCATTATTGTTGTTATTATTAATTATTATTATTAATTGAGGGCAAGTAAAAGAAACCCTATGTATCAGACAGGATTCTTTTGCTCTCAAATAAGAGAAACCAGTCAATTGAGCTTAAACAAATAGAATACATTAACTCCCTAAGCGAAACTTCATAGCTGATCTGAGTTGAGAAATAGCTGAATTCAACTGGTCAAATGATGTCATCAGGGATCTTCATCTTTTCATCCTGCTTTTCTCTGAAATTTTCTTTCAACCAGTCAGTTCTGAACTCTGGGACAGAGAGGATTGAATGATTGATTGAGTCGCAATGGTTGAAGCATAAGTCCTCGGAAGGGTTCTTTTTTTTTTTTTTAAGATTTTATTTATTTATTCATATCAGAGAGAGAGAGAGAGAAGCAGAGACACAGGCAGAGGGAGAAACAGGCTCCATGCAGGGAGCCGGATGCCGGACTCCATCCCCAGTCTCCAGGATCAGGCCCTGGGCTGAAGGCGGCGCCTCTGGGAAGGGTTCTTATTGGCATAGGTGGGATTATGTGCCATTTCCAACCAATCACAGTGGCCAAGGCAATGTGCTGCTCTAATTGGCTAGGCCTGGGTCCCATACCCCCTAGGGGGGCAACAGGGGTTGTGGGTCCTTGTCCACTGTAGTGTGGGTGGAGGGGAAGGGTGGTAGGCATACCCTGAGGGTGATATGAGAAAAAGGAGGTAAGGATGTTGGGCTGGTAAAAACAACTGATGTTCATTGCACTATTAGCTATCATGGAAGCAATTTTCTAGAATGACTCGATGTCTAAGAGTTTTATTAGAGTCCTGTGTTCCCTAGACAAGAGACTCTGAGATGGGGAATTAAGGGCAGGTGGTGGTTGCAAAGGATTCTTGGGACAGAATCTGGGAGGGAGGAAGCGTGGGAAGCTGAGTTGGGCAGAGGGAGGAGTTGGGCTGTCATGAAGTCACAACAGCAGCTTCAGCTCAGCCCACAGAATGTTCCAGAGGTCAGACAGATTTTCCAACTTACCCTGAACTGAGGCAAGGGGTCAGCCATCTGTACATCTCTTGAAGCAATCATTGGACTGACCCAAGGGAAGGGTTTTAGTCTTGGGGAGGAGGCTCCCCTCGTCAAATGCAATTCTTGGGGGAGGGACACAGGTGAGTGCTATCACCAGGCAACATTCCCAGAATCTAGAAAAACAGTTGTCTCATCGGAAGGGGAAGGGGAGATCTGGGTGGAGCACAAGAATGAAGTGCCCAAGTAGGGAGGCAGTGTAGTGAGGTGAGTTAGAGTAATACTTTCCCAAATGTGAGGCAGTGGGCTTCAGATTCTATTCACCCTGGTACCAGACACCAGTGTGGCCTGAATGCAGGGATCTCAGGAAAAGAGGTGGGCAGCAATGCAGGCAGGCTGAGGCCATGCAGCAGTCTGAAGCACTTTGTGCTAAAATGATGAGGTAATGAGAGACATTCTTGAGCACCGACTGTGCTAGTCCGTGCCAGGTTTTTTTTTCTATCACAGAAGGGATTCTACAACTATTGGATGATGAGAATAAAAAGTGTCTCTAATTACTCTATAATTTTGCAAAGGTATGAGGAATTTATTTTATTTTATTTATTTTTTAGTAGAATTAATTTAAATGCTAGTTCTTGGGGTTTTGTTTTAAGAAACTTCTTTCCCAATCTGAATTACAGTGAGCATACTAATAGCAAAGGAAAGAGGGACACAAGGCTTGTACTAAATCAGTTCAAGGACAGGAAAAAGAACAGTTGTTCAAAAGTGAGCCCCAGGGGTGAGCAAAAGTGTCTTCCTGAAAGTGTGTCAAGGGGAAATCAATTTCTAAGAAGAGGTAGGAAATTAAGGGGAAGTCTTTTTAAGAATGTAATCACAGAACTCATGTAATTTTTTAAGGCTTCTTTTTAAAGGAGAATCACAAAGAAATCCAGAAAATTAGGTATAAAGAAGGGTAGGTGTTCTAAAACAAAGAACAATGAGATAAACTTGGTGGGACACAGTTTCTAAGAGGAAAAGACAAGAGAAATAGAGACATAAGAATCTTTCACTTGCCCTCCATTTTTACCTGCTTTTTTTTTTTTTTTTTTTTTTAAACAGGAAATACTAACCGGGAGTTTGTAACTGAGCCAAAGAGGTCCATGGATACCTGTGATTAAATATAATATTGTGTACATTCTTTATCCATGGATCTCAGCAGATCCATAAAAGGGACCATAATTCCCAAAATGTTTAAGAACCAAGGTCCCAGCCCAAATAATGACTCCAGTGAGTAAATAGTTGTAACAGAAAGAGAAGAAGTTTGGGAACTTCTTTTACTTCCTTTTTGAGTAGATTTCTTATTTTTATGGTTCCAAATTAGAAATATATATTCTGAAAAAAAAAAGAAATATATATTCTGTGAAAAGTTTCCATCCTTCCTCGCCTACATCTACCTAAGTTTCCTCCATATAACAAGTAATGTGGCCAGCTTTTGTGCAGCTTCCCAACTGTATCCTCTATAAATTTGTGTGTGTATGGGTGTACACATGTGTGCATATATATATGGTACATAATATGTATTGTATATATATTATATGAGCAAATATACATATAAGTACACAATCATATATATAGTATATGACCATGTATATGCACCAATAACATATATTACCATATATATTTATGTATTCATTTATGTATGTATGTTTTTCCCCAAGAATAGTGTACTAGACACTTTTCTCCTTTTTCCCCACTTAATATATCCCTATCTGGGCATAAAAATCTTTCTCACTATTGCTTAAAGCTATTCATGAACATACCATAATTTAACCAGTCCCTCAATGATAACCTCTTGGTTATATAAAGATACTTTACAATTATGACAACTGCAATAAATAAGTTTGACCACACGTAAATTTGTATCCATAAAACCATCTGTAAGGTAAGTTCCTATAAACTGATTAGCTGGGCAAAATGAGAAGTGCATTTGCAATTCACTCTTTTGAATATGTACTAATTTTTATTACCTCTAAATGAAGGTGCCTATATTCCCACACTCAATGGAGTGTATTAATATCTCTTTATCTTTTTTAGGGTAATATTTGGAAAAATATCTCAATCAAATTTTATTCACATTTCTCTTATTTTAGAAAAGTAGACTTTTTCATGTAAGTTCTATTTATATTTACTTTTCTGTGAACCATCTATGTACTTTTCCCATTTTTCTATTGATTTGTAGGAGATCTTTATATATTGAGGTAATTATCCATTTAACAGGTACATCAGAATGAGGTTTAAGTAACTGTCAGAATGTATGGAAGAAGAAGAAGAAGAAGAAGAAGAAGAAGAAGAAGAAGAAGAAGAAGAAGAGGAGGAGGAGGAGGAGGAGGAGGAGGAGGAGGAGGAGGAGGAGGAGGAGGAGGAGGAGGAGCTCACAGAAGCTTAGGCCTCATGGCCTCCAGTGGAGGGTGCCACTGTCTTGTTTGGATATCTGTCTCTGAATTTTTAATTTTTTAATTTAAAATGGTATGTTTTACACAGAGGAAATCATTAAAGCTGTATGAAGGAAAGAAGAAGAAAGCAGCAGCAGCAGCAGCAGCAGCAGCAGCAGCAGCATTATGTAAAATGTCCCAAGAGGAGTAGAAACATACAACAACAACAAAATACAGAAAGAATTAGAAGGAATCAGGATAACTAGGCTAAAAGGGATAAAAGACAAAGGATTCCTGAGAGTTAAAAATCAACTTAGAAGGGAGATATGGAGATATGCTATAGAATAAGGCCTAAGTGATGTGTTAGTTAAGATAGGTTAAATACAAGCAACATATATACCTCAAAATGCAGCAAATAAAGTATAGTAGCAATTCATTTCTTGCAACAAATAAAGTGTAATAGCAATTCACTTATTCACTGGGGCAAGTGGCTCTCCTCACTATGATGATTCAAGGATATGCATTTACCCTCCAGGGTCTTGTCCTACTTTGTATCCATTTGTTGAAAAGCAAGTATGAAGTAGGCGCACCCACATCTTAAAAGCATTGGCTTTGAAATGGTTCACATCACCTCCAGTTACATTCCGTTGGTTGGAAGTACTCACAAGTCCATGATGAGCTGGGCCAGTAGCCACTTCCCAGCTCCAGCTGGGTTACTATGGAGGTGGGGAACAAACGTTTGTGGACAGCTAGCCATCTTCACTACAACTAATAAGAGAGACACGGGGATAGATCTGTACTCAACACCAAGAAGTAAGGACAAAAGGTGTTCATAGTCAACAGAAGCCCTTGCCTGGCCTAGCATACCAAGATGTAGGTGGTCTGATGCTCACGCCTGCCCTGCTGCTGAGAGCAAGGACTGAGCTGTCTTCTGTGTTCCCTGTGATCTCCTCTGTGTCTAGAAAAGTGCCTGGTACATTGCAGCTGCTCCATAAATATCTTTCGAATAAACAATTTTACAGCAAACAGAAACAAGCTGAGGCCAGAGGGTGGGGAGGTACACTACTGAAGAGCTGTCTTCCCAGGGAGGGTCAGAAGACAGCTCACAGAAGCTCAGACCTCAAGTCCTTCCTTGTTCTCCAAGTCCTTCCTGCATCTTGGCCCTGGATTTTTTTTTTTTTAAAAGCAGGAATCCCATGACTCTGGGATCTTCTTGCTTGACTTGGAGAACTTCTTAGCATCTGAGCCTGACTTCGTATTTCCAAGACACTGAAAGTGGTTTCTTAGCAACCTTTCAAACTCCTACTAACGTCTTCTTTCTAAAAGTCTTGGGTTGTAGTATGTAAAAAAAATAATAATAATTTTGAGTATTTTGTTACTACCTTCCATGCCTTCAGCTCCTCCTCCCAAATTCCAGTTCCTCTTCCCATTCCTAACCTGCAAAGAATGCAAGCCTCAAATAGAGCATGCAGGTAGGTAGTTGTCATTCCTATTTTTTCCCTACAAATATGTGCTTTGGTCCCATTAAATAGCATAACAAACCGGGAGACTTTTTAAGCAGCAGTCAGCTTAACTGGATCTGTTCATCAGTATTTCAGTCTCAGGACCCACCACTGTGGACTCAGATTTACAGCCTCAGCAGCCACTCTGCTAACTGTACGCACGGTCCCTGGCATGATGCTGTGCTCCAAAGCTATGGCCTCCAGTGGAGGGTGCTGCTGTCTTGTTTGGATATCTGCCTCTGAATTTTTAATTTTTTAATTTAAAATGGTATGTTTTACACAGAGGAAATCATTAAAGCTGTATGAAGGAAAACAAATTAAGCCTGGGCATAGCTTCTTGTGGCAGAATTGATGTATGTGGTAATTATGTTAGGGTTTCTGCAGGGGGAGGAATAAATGGAGACATAATCTGGGCTTCTGCTCCATTGTCTCCTGACTTAGGACAGGTAAAGCTGGAGGATCACTAAGCATTGATGCTGACCAGATGGGCCCCGTGGGATTGGGTCAGCAGAAAGTGCAAAGAGAGCAGTGGGCATATTGAAGCATATATTATGTCCAGAGTGTGTCAGCTTTCTGTATATATCATCATACTTAACCACTGCAACAAACCCGGGAGGCCCTCTCTCCATGTCATAGTCCAGAAAGTGAATTTACCTGGTATGAACAGCTCTACAAATATGGATGCAGAACAGATCCACAGTCTCTTCTCAAAATGCCTTCATATCAGCTGAATTTAGAATGTTTCAGATTTGGAAAAGGTAGCATGATGCAATGACCCTAGATTATGTGACGACCCATCAGGGACTGAGGGGAAGCCCCATCATCATTAACAGCAATATTTCTGCAGCAAAACAGGGATGTTCTCACTGGGAGGGCTCAGTAAAGATCATAAATAACCTCATGCACTTCTGGTCAAGATTTGCCACCTAATGAGCCTCCATTTTTGGAATTATATGCAAAGAATACAGACGCATGTACACTCACATGCAGTTTAGGAAAACTCTTCATGATGTAGCTAAAGCAAATTATCAAAAAGTGTGAAAAGCAGAATGCTTTCTTAATTTGCTTTTTAAAATTTAGAAATGGCTATAAAAAATAAAATATAGCCCACCATAAAATTTCTGAAAATGGAAAAGAGATTAGAGAAAAAAATGAGATATCTGTTAAATCCACTATCATATACATATATATATATGATATATATATATATGAGATATATATATGCTTGGTTATAATTAAGTATAATATATACTTATGTATACTTACATACAATATATACTTATATATAATATATAGTTATATATCATACTTAATTATATAGTTATATATACTTAATTATAATATAATGTATATATGTATACATTTTATAAAAATAGGGTTTCCTATTGCTATTTATTATTAATTAATATATTATCTTTTGCTATTAATTAACAGATTAATGAATTAATGTACAGGATGGATATTATATAATAGCTGATATTAATATTCTATTAATAATCCTATATTTTAAGAATGTGACCATACTCAGAAGCTACCACTAATTAAGCTTCTACTATAAGTTAAATATATACATACTATAAATTTCCATCTGCACATTCCATCACTTAGCGATTCCCACTCTCCCATAACCTGTTTTTTTCACTTAACATGGTACTTATATTTTTATGTCAATAAATGGAGACTGCATTCTCATATTTAATAGCTGCATTGCATTTTACTGCAATAGAGGCACCCTTATTAATTTAGCTATTCCTTTATGGGCATTATTCCATTTCATCAAAATCATATCAGTGTTTTTGTTGGTTAAGTACTACCATAAGTGTTCATGTATTTTTGTGCAATTGTCTGATTATTTCTATAGAAATAGAATATAGAATTCTAAACATATATGTCACTATGTAACAAACCATCCTAAAATGCAAAAATACCTTAAAAGGGCAACAATGTATCACTTCTCACCATTGTGTGGGTTGGCCGGGCTTAGCTGGGCAGTTCTTCTGCTCTGTGAGGTGCTGGCTGGGCTCGCTGATCCAGCTGTAGTCATGGGGTCAGCCAGAGCCTCTCTCTCCATGTGGTCTCTCCAGTTGTGTAGCCAGCCATCTTCACGCGGTGGCTCAGAGGGACGCGGTGGCTCAGAGGGCCAAGACGGCAAAAATGGAAACTGTCAAACCTCTGCAGGCCTAGTCTCTGACACTGTAATGCTTCTCTTATGCAGCATTGTGTTGGTCACAGCAAGACTCCACGTGAGCCCAGATAACTGATGGAAGAATGGGAGCTCACATTGCTAGAGGGTGTGTGGGACAGGAAGGGAGGACCTGCTCTGGTCATCTTTGCAAACAGTCTATAGAGAAGTCTGAGCACAGGAAAATCATAAAGGCTTTTGACAAATACTGACCCATAGAGAGACTCATCAGTAACATCCCTACAGTAGAGAGTCAGAAATCAGTTTCTCCATTTATTACAGTACCAGGATCTCTCTAAACTTTTATCAGCCTGAGGTGTCGCAAATGATAGCCCAGGGATGACTTTATTTGAATTTTTAATTTCTAGTAAAGCTGAACATCTGTTGCTATGTTCCATAGCCACATAAATTTCTTTTGTGGGTGTTAATTGTATGCTCACATTCTTTGCCATGTAAAAATCAAAGAGTTTTAAAAAGACATTTAAGAAAACAGATTGTGAGCCTATTTTCATCATTTTGAAAGAGTGCTTTTCAATTCTTTGTCATGTATGTTGCAAACTATTTTTCCGTGTTGTGTTTTGCATTCTTTATAATGCGAACACCATTTGCACCCTTTCATACCCACATCACTCCCAGGTTCAGTCCCAGCGAGCCTAGATTCTTCTGGGTATACCCCATCTTCTCAGGCACGTCCTCAGGGTGAGTTCCTGGGCTGACCGTCTCGTTTGTGGAGCATCTAGAATGCTGGTTTAGGCAGCTCACTCAGGGGAATGTGCTGAGTGACATATCTCACTGTGGGCTGCATTCCTGGGCTGCATTCCAAAAGTTTCTACTGATCATGTTGGAGAGTTTCATAGTTCAGACTGGATCTGGGAAGAGGAACAGCCAGTTTAGGACATCTGAGTTATCACAGCAAACCAAGATCTCTCATTATCCCATGGGAACCAAATTTAGCTTGTTGCTTAGTCACTGTTCTCCTCTGTGCTTGTAGGGCAGTGCCTGGACACCACCAGCTTCCCCTCCCCAGCATCAGAGCCCAGCCCTGGCACCTCAGAAGAATGTCATTCAACAGCTGGCAGAGAAGTCATACCTCTTAGCACTTTCCAATTTGGAGCAGGTTGAGCAGTAGCTTGACAGGCCTGGAAACTGCATGGTGAGCCAGGCTTCTGTGGTGGGTGTTTGGTGGTGAGGTTATAGCCTCAAGTTAGCAATCAAATGCTACCCTAGGTATTCTGTGAAAGTATTTTGCTGCTGTTATTAAAAAGCTTAATGAGTTGACTTTAAGTAAGGGAGGTGTCTTGGATAATCTGGATGGAGACTGACTGAACCCATTGGAAGGCCTTGAACCCAGGACAGATTTTGGGAGAGAGACAGAGAGGGAGGAAACTCCATCTGTGGGTGATAGTTTCTGCCCATGTCCATGGAAGCCCGTACTTGTGGTCTTCCCTCCATTAACGCTGCTCTAGGGACCTCAGATTTGCTGAGCCAGCCTATGATGGTGTAAATGTCCTCTTTGGGAGATGATCTTAGCTCGCCAAACCCACCCTAGTCACCAGGATGCTTCAGCTGGTCCTGTACCTGCAGAATCCATGGGCCTGGGTTATGATTCTGTCCCTGGATGGGGCAGCAGAGAGAAAGCCTAGAAGGGCAAAGAAGCAGGTCTTGAGGCTTGACCAAACAAGCCTGCTGAGGACTGGAAGAAAAGAGGAGGAAGGACTGGTGGGCTAACTTGGGTGTTTGATGGTGGCGCATATACCTGAGGTGGTTGAGGGTCCTAGCTGAACTGGAGCCGAGGGGCTACCTTGTGCTAAGGCACTCAGCACATACCTCTGTATCGTTGTTTGTAAACCTAAGCCAGCTCTGCCTGAGGGCCCACTCAAACTTCTGGCTGAGAATCCCTACCCAGGCTCCTGGCAAACCTTCCCCCTCCAAAATCTGATTTCACGCTCTGGTGTGCCATGACAGTCCTCCAGGTTGGGCCGTCTGGCTGCAGTTGGCCACTTCTAGACTTCCTAGAAACCGGAGTGTCTCCCTTCTTCCGTGTCCCACAGACATACACGATTATCTGTTGCAAATGGAATGTCTCTGAGCCTCTGGTTATAAACATTCCCTTCACTACTCATTCTGGCTTTTTACTAGAACAAGAAACAGCAACATATTTAGGAGCTTAGAAGCAACACCAACTCTAGGGCTTGGGGTAGCCCTTCCAATCTGTTCATGCTGAAGTAAGGAAGGTCAACCAACCCGAAACTTGACTTTCCTTTTCCTCCCAAATACTGAAAGGTGCAGGGATTTCAGCCAGAACACAATCTTAGAAGGCAGGGATTTTTTTCTGCAGCACTGTTTTCAATGACATTGGACATCCATCTATTCAATCTGTAGATCCCACAGGGGCAGATGACCACCCTGTCTGCCTCTCCCTACAGAGTCTTCCCCAGACAAAGCCCCCCAATTTTCCTTACTTCTTCCCCTTTGTTTCCTCCAGTCTGTTTCCGAGCAATAGCCTGAGAAATATTCTTAGAACATTAGTCATTAAGACCCTTAGCCCCCGACTCCAAACATACACACCAACTCGGTGTCATTACCATGGGATATGCCAAGTGCTCAACCAGCAGTGAGCAGAGGAACGTGGTTTTTTTCTTTCCAGAACTCATCACTTAGGTGGACATCGGTCATGGAAACTGAAGGCTACCAGACAGTTGTTACCGGGCTTGTATTTGCCACGGAGTCCTGGAGTCTAACCCCTCACTGGGCACTTTGGCAACTCAGCCCTAGAGGGCTGAGTGGTTGCCCCACACCACACCCAGCCTCACCATTGTGGGTACCTGCTGGCCCCCAACACAGTGACCAGATTCTCATCTTCCTGTCCTGAGCCTATGATGCTTCATGTCCCTGGGGAGCCCTGCAGTCACTTTCCTGGTGGATTCTGATGCCCTGCCTCAGGAGCCTTCCTGGAGACTTGGAGGGCTGGGAAGAAGCTCCTCTGGATCCATTTTCCTGTAGGAGCCATGCTGATGTCATCTGGGCCCCTGGTCTTTCAGCTGGGAGACCGTGGATACCCTCAGACCCGTGAGGGTGGGCCTACGAGGGAGCCAGAGGGTGGAGAAACAGGAGAGGGAAGGAGAGAAAGAAAAGTGTGATGGGGGAGCGGGGTGGAGTGGGGAGAGGGCTCTGGAACTGGTTTGCTGGGTGACCCCCCATCCCTGTTATTTATTTCACAATTGTTACCAAGCACCTGCTGAGAGCCACTGAAATGGTTTCTGCCATCTGCAGGCTGACAGGTGACAGGGAGGAGACAGATTTGCAAACAAACCCATGTCCCCCTCCCAGTCGGACCGGGGGCGGCTCCCCCCTCCCCCGGGCTCACCAACTGGATTTTGGATGCTGAAGCTTTTTTGTTTTCGTTTTTAATTTCTCTCCCATAGGACTCTATTGACTCTGATACCTAGGAAGGAGAAACAGGTCTGCTATACAGTAGAGTCAGACAGTCAACACACGTGACTAAATCAATTACTGGGAAAAAAATGGAATATTCTACATACAGTAAAGCCCTTGGCAACATACAGTCCTATGAATCTTACAAATGCCTACACTTGTATAACCATCCCCACACTCAAGGTCGAGAATGGCCCCTCGCCCTAAAACATTCCCACCTGCTGCCCCTTTGTGGGAACTTCCCCTGACCCCCTTCACCAGCACTGAGGTTTCCTTTGCATGTAGTTCCGCCTTCACAAGATGGTCATATAAACGGAGTCTACCGGGAATTATATTAAAGAGTTGTTATTAATTTATTGCTTGACCCAGTTCTACAATAGGTGTTTCCTGCTGCTTTTTGCTATGTTTTCTTTGATCCCTCTGCATCAGAGGAGGATGTAACAGCACATTTAGAGAGAATAGAAAACAGGCTTTCCTGGGTGTCACAACCTGTTACTGGAAACGCCACACTGTAAGGGGCAGAGCTTCTTGCCTCAGGGCATATCCTGGGAGACAGAGCTCCCCGACCTGCCCAGCACCAGCCCTGAGGCCCCTTGTCCTTGGTGGGTCCAGCTCAGCATGACCCACCCTCCCTTCCCCTCCCCTGCGACTGCATAGCTCTCTCCCCCCATCCCTCCCATGGATCCCCGGTTGCTGTTTCCCCCGCCCTGCCCCCAGGTCTTCGGGAGAACCCAGGGGTCTATGCCTGTAAGAGGCTTATGCTTCAGGGTAGGTCTGTCTCTGCCCTCGACCATTTCTCAGGATGGCAGGGGTTCCAGGAAACAGCAATTCCCTCAAGCTTCAAAAGATGCATTGCTCTGCACAACCCATTGACACTTGGGCACACAGTGTCACATCAGGCCATTCTGTGTGTGCTCTCTCAGTCCTTCTGAGACATCTCTGGCAGCCCTCAGAGAGGACAAAAAAGCAAACTCAAACCAGTCCTTTCTGAACTAGAGATTTTTGTTATAAGGCAGTGGAGAAGGAAGCTCAACCTAAGTGCTTGAATGCATTTTCTGCATTACCTGTATTTTGCCGTTCCCCCTTTACCACGTGGATGATGGCTAATTCTAGAGATTGCTTAAAATATGTCTTATCTATTCAGACTTCTCCTTTTGAAAAACCTCACTTTTTCTGAATTTCCTTGAATTCGCAGGTCTGGCTTTGGCTTGTCTCCACTGATAAGCCCTGTGACAGCGTATTTCTCAGATGGTGGGGACTGTTACAGCTCACGCGTCTGTACCTGTACAGGATGAAGCTTTCTTTGTGATCAGATGTACTCTCAACCACTTGTCATCCTCCACACCCATGAGCCGGTCGCCTGTCACTGATACTGGGAATTTTAATGAAAATAAATGAAGTTCTTTGAGTTCCCTGGACAGCATCCATTTTAAGAGGAAGACAAATACCAGCCCGGCCACTGTGGGCTGACTGGAGAGGTAAGATGGGGAAGCAAGCAACTATTAAATGTCCATTTTCCTTCTTGAGGATTTCATTCTGATAATTGGAGAAGTTTGTGCCCCAGAGCCAGGAGGCATGTTCTATGTCAGCCGCGTGACTGACTTCTTGTGCTCCTAGACTCTTTGGGCAGGTCCCTTCTAGAACTCCTTTCCTGCATCACCGCTTCATACCCAAAGCATCCCCTCCCCTTTGATCTACCTCCTGGGGTGGGTGAGCAGGAAAGCTCAAATGGGAAGGCAAGGCCTGGATTCCACGCCTGGCAGAGCCAGCCCGCAGCGGGGAGAAGCGCTCACGCAGAAAGGCTAACCAGAGCCTGGGAGGAACGACAATGGAGACGACACCTCCAACACCTTTGCTATGGGATGTTAAATGTTTTCAGGCAATACCTACTCCTGAGTTCCACAGCTCACAGCAGCCAGGAAAACAGCCGTTTCAGGGCTTTTGAAGGTCAATGTCATGGCCCGGTACCAGGAATGGTATGGCAATCTTGTTTCTCGTGGGGATAAACACAGACAAGTGATTTTTCAGGTGAGTAGCACCCCAGATCCCTCGGGTGGAAGGGATGAAGCTGTCCGCCTTGAGTGGAGAGAATGCAGGTGATCCCATACACAGGAGGAAGGGTGCTCTATGGGCTGCAAGACGGGCACAGAAACTACTGCATCTAATCCATGGCATCTAAACCTTGGGTCCCCAAGCCCTTGACCATAGGGCTCACTCCCCTGCTGGATGCCCTAGAAACCAGTGTGTGCCCCCTGGGCCTATTGGGACCTACTTCTGCCTTACATGGCCATGACATTAGAGAAGATCCTTCCAAAGTGCCTTTCTTTGTCACATAAGGGGAGAATAGAGAAAAACCAACTATCATGGCAGTGCAGGACTGGGTGTCCTACGATGCTTTGGTTTCTTGTCTTTTTAAAGCAGTCTGTAAATAGTTCTTACCATTTCAGAAAAACTAGCACGTGGCAAAGGCCGGGTGAGGCTGGAGATGCTTGCGGTAGCATTTCCCACATGATGAGATGGCATCACACTGGGCAGGTCCCACATGGCTGCGGCTGCTTTGAGAGACGAGAGTGTCCAGTCTCTTGGGCTACCTGAGAAAGGTTTGCAACACATTTCACCATTGCAGGTCAGCTCCTAGAGGGCAGAGGGCATGAGGATTAATTCCCAGACTAGCACCCCGTGCCCGGCAATCAGCATACACAGCACCTCGACCACGTCCAGTGATGGGTTGTGGTGGGGGCCTGAGGGCATGGATTCCAGATTGTTCTCTGAGACTTGATGGGTAGCTGGTAAGTGTTAGGTCCAGGCTTCAACTGGAGCAAAAGCTCAGTGTGCCAGTTTGTGAACGCGGATCTCCCAGCCCCAAACCCATACCAGTCTGCTCTGGGAGGCAGAGACTGGAACTCCGCAAACCTTATTTCTGCTCTGCCAGCTGCTCCCAGTCAGGATCTGCCAAGGCAGGGCCCTAGAGGGAGACCCCCAGGCTGGGGGAGCGAGAAAGGATGTTTCTTTTGCTTTCTCTTCCTGTGAGCATCATCTCAGCAACACTTCTGGTCTTCCTCTCCTGATTAGATCACTCCCTGTTCCTGTCAGCTTTGCCTCCGCCACACTCCTGCCACCCAGGAGCAGCAGCTGAGTCCAGCTTGCAGTTTTCCCAACATGTGCCAATGAGCCTCACTGTGGCCCCACCCGCAGAGAACCAGCACCTCCCCCTCCTCTGAGGCCTGGTCCCAGCTCCCTCAGACCCTTTCTGCAGCTCGGACACCAGCACCAGCCCTGGTGCCCCTTTCTCTTTGCATTCTCAGTTTCAACTCCGTGGGGCACCTTTCCTCCATGCTTCTGACTTCCTTCTCGTGCCCCCCCAGCCTTCAGGGGGGAAGGTGCTTCCTGTAGTTACTACTTTGAGTTCTCTGATTTTTACTTTTTAAGTGACCTAGAATTTTTTAAAAATTCTTTTTATGAAAATAACTGGCGTGCTATCTCCCGACTCACCCCACGATTGACACACTCCTCATTTTCCTCTAATCCAGGCAGGGGCAGTGGGCCTGGAGCTAACCCAGGACATTGAGGCTCCGGTTAGGGACTTGGGTAGGCCACAACCTCTCTCAAGCTGCTTTACTTTTGGTAAATGAAGAAATGGATTGGAGTCAGAGATGGTAACCTGGGGAGAGAGCAGCCTGAGGGTGCGGGCTTGTCTGCACACGCACTTCGGCAACATGCCCTGAAGTCCCTTTGGAGAGGATGTCCTCGCCATCCCCATGTGGACTGCCTAGTATCCAAATGGATTGTAGATCCAGATTGTTTCCAAGGCTCCTTCCAGCTCTGACAACCTTTTGTCTGTAGCCAGGTGCACTGCTGTCCCGCTCACAACCAGTGATTTTGCCAGGAGCTTGGAGAATGTCCCAAAGGTGGTGCAACTCAATTGAGGCAATTTCAGCAATTTCAGCCTGGTCATAGGCACACGAAGAAAATGCAAGAAATAACTGGCCCCTCTCTTGGGGCCACTCTGAGCAACACAGACCTCCCCGGAGGTATTAAAAGTATGCTAAGTTGTGTTCTCCGGGGCCTCCGTGGGTTATAATCTATCCCTCATCCACAAGATGCCGTTTTACTGGCAGGCTTTCCAGAACAGATGGGGACTTTTCTTCTACGCTTTGAATGCTTTGCTTGGCTTAAGGACACAAGAGGCTTGGACTCTGGTAGCAGAAGGCTCATGGTTTTTTGGAAACTAGCAGGGCTCCTGCCATCTCTAAGAGTATCCGAGGCTTTCAGCAGCCCCACCAGTTCACTGAGGTCACAGCCACACGTGCAAAGCAGTGGCACATGGAGTTGGCGTGGCACTCAGTAGAGGCAGCAGGAAGCTGATACTACTGAATGCTGAAAAGAAGTGCCATGGGCAGCCAGAGGGCCCTGGCTTTTAACTTGAATAGATTTGTCCCTGCACAAAAGCTACTTAGGGAGGGAGTCTTTGAAGGGTCCCTGCCCCCAACAAAATCAACTCTTACCTCAGCATGCACAGCCCTGTTGACTCTGAGAGACAAGCGTTTGAGCCAGAGGAACATCAGAGAGAAGGCACATGAGCCTGGCTGTTTGTGATCCCTGAGGCCCGTGTCCCAGGCTGAGCACAACCCTCTACTTCTGCTGTACCTTCTTCTCACGTGACGCGTGTCCTGGCCTCCATGGCCTCTTGCTCATGTGGGAAGCTTTCACTGGCCACAGCCACAGCCAATGGCAGTCTGACCCTATTAGCGATACTGTCCTTGGTGGGGGCCAAGGAGGACTCTCTCTGCTCGCATCCATCCACCGGAGAAGCTAGTTTACTAAATGGCTTAGTGAATTAATGCACGAAGAGCAATGGTCCTTTTGAACGGTAGCACTGAATTCATACTAATTGGATCAGACGAAAATGTTTTGAGCACCTTGAGTTAGGAATGTCAGTCTCTGAGCCATCATATCCACAGAAACTTGACCTGCTTCATTGAACCCCAGTCTCAGGCTGGCTGGGCGAGTTTTTGCTTTCTGTTCCAGTCAAGGGGCTTCTCTGTACATCCAATGGATGGGCTATAGGCCGTTTTTTAAATCTAGAAATAATCTTTTCTCGTACAGAGGAGGCTGGGATGATGACGCTCAGGCTCAGAAGGCAGATAGAGGGCTTGATGTCCACGTGGGGCTGCAGATCATGTCACCCCAGGCTTAAGGAGGACTCAGCGTCCCTGTGCGGTTGCTGGTCTAAATCATGAACCAAACCCCACAACTAGCTCAGTTCCTTGACAGTGGTGTCTCGTAGGAACCCAAAGACAAGACATGAGCTTTACTTGGATTTGCTGGCAACCGTGGTATGGAAGTTCGGACACACCCCAGCCAGATAACCGAGGCTCTGTGGAGAACATGCTTCTCTAAGGCGAGAGCCTCTGAAATCTCAGAACCTTAAATACACTATAGTCGAAGTTGTAAGAGCAGAACCGGCAGGCTCTACGGCTCTCCCCAGATTGTTGTCCCTCGGTTGTTACATGTAATCGGGAAGTTTGCTTCTCTTCATTACCTGTGATTTAAAGGATGAGCGCTAGTTACCACGAGCTCTTCCTCCCCAGGGATATCCTTCCAGAACAGTGGTAGCTGATGGGAAACGTGATCTCATTTACAAAATTTCAGCCAGCAGCCTCTCAAGTGCCCTTTCCTCTGGCTGCTGTCTCTCTCTCCAATATGTCACTGTCCCTTATGTTCTCTTCAGGTTACAGCGATGATGAGTTTTCCCTCTTGCACTCGCTTTCCTCAATTTGGAGCAATCTCTCTGCCTCCTTGGCACTCATTTCTCCTCACTGCTCAGGTATTAGCTTAGGAAAATCGCAGAGCCTCCCAGATGAGATCACTGGGCTAGTATGTTCTCCCAGCACCGCCTACTCTTGCTCCGTGACATTTATCATTTTGGTTGCACCAGCACAGGTGAGTTGCCGAGTGCACTGAGCTCCCTGAGGCCACACTGCTCACCACTGTGGGAGGGGAGGGGCCCAGCCCCGTGCTAGGCCGGGGAAGGTGCTCATGAGCACGTGTTGAATGACTGGTGACATGTTGGTGGCAGCAAGGAGCAGGCTAATTCTCTAACAACCAGGAATGAGCAGAACACAGCCAGTTTGCTCTAGATCTCTGTGCCATGTTCTCTTGGCTGAGATCTCAACACTGAGCGCGGCCAGTGGAAGGAATCACACGGATGGCTGAAGTTTGGTGTGATCCTTCCTTCACCATCCCTGGGGCTGGGTGGTGGCCATGACACGCACAGAAGTGGCTTCAAGTTGGGCAAGCACTGTCCGTACTTTATGGGCTTTCTAAGGCCCACCTCGCTGTGTCTGCAAGGTCCGGAGAGGAGGGCTCACGCAGGGACGTGGGGCCCGGCCAGCTAGCAGCACTTTCCTGATGAGAAACACACATGCGTGTAACAGACAGCGAGCCCGGGGGCCAGCAAGCTCTTCAGATGCAGGCTCCACCGCAGAATATTCTGCACTTCAGATCCCGAGGGGACCACCACACTCTTTGGCCACGAGTTCTTCACGAGAAATATCTAAGGCTGCTGCCCTTGTGCCTGAAGGCAGAGAATCCTGTATCATGTAAACATGACCTTCCCCGTCTGTTTATAAGGGAGTAACAGCCGGTGTTTTAATATGACCGCAACCAAAGAATTGCACCCCCCGTGAATCGACTTTATTTTTTACATCCATTAAATTTGGGGCTTAGGGGCACCTAGGAGGCTCAGTTGGCTAAGTGTCTGCCTTCGGCTCAGGTCATAATCCTAGGGTCCTGGGCTGGAGCCCCATGTTGGGCTCCCCAGGGGGGAACCTGCTCCCTCTCCCTCTGCCTGCCGCTTCCCCTGCTAGTGCGAGCACACACTCTCTGATAAATAAAATCTTTAAAAAAAAAATTAGGGCTTAAAACACCATAGGAAAGAGAGTCATTTATAATGTCAAGCTACCCCCCCCCCCCTGCCTCCACCACCACATCCCTCCAACCCCCACACCAGTTTCTAGCTTATTTTCAGGAGAGAAGCTAACAGGATTTAGAATCATTTAAAGTGCAAATATTAAAGAAAGCTCTTAATCACCACAAACTAGTATGATTGTTCGCTGTGATTCTCTCCTCTAAGAGATTCCCTGGCAGCTTTGGAGAAGCAGCTGCAGTCTTCTGCCTCCCTCCTTCCCTTCCTTCCGCATGGCTGAGAAGGAAGAGGAACCTCAGGAATAGCAGGCCCCTGGGCTGTAATTCAGTGAGAAGCTCTCAGGCACAATGTTAAGTGCTACTGAAACACTTCTGCAAATATTAACTGTGCTTAAGGATTTTTGACGCTTTGAGGAAAAGAACTCTGTTTTCAAGCAGTGAAGATATTGGACTATATTTTTCATGTGTTTTTCCCCCCAGTCTTAAATTCTAGAGACAGGTTTCTTTATTTCTGGTGACCTGCCTTAATGGTACTGAACACTGTATGTTGACCCTATGGGGCTTTTGCATTCAGCTGATGCATTTCCACTACACATCGCCAATTTTGTACCTAGTGCACTTTCCCACTTTAAATGCGTGAAGAGAGATGGCTTGTGCATCTTTTTTTGCAAACACATTTATCCCTCTCTCCCTGAGAGGAAAACATTCTGCTTTTCCAGCAACAGAAAAGGAGCAAAATCAAATCAATGAACCTCAAATTCCCACAGAAGAATCAGTTTTTGGAGAGGTAACCCCCAGAGAAAGAAAAGCTTCATTATTTTATTTTCAAATGAAGGGGTACCAAATGGACACAAAGAAAGAACATTTTATATTTAGTCATTTTCCAAGAGATGCACAAAAGGGAGAACTTCTTAGAAAGGCACAGGGTACCTCAGGGGACAGTACCAGAGCTTTGTGTGCAGAACTGCAGTGATAAACGCATGTGAATTGCTATTTGCAGGGAACAAGGATGAAGTCCTATCCTTGAACCCCTTCGGTTCAGCCAACTGTCTCTGCCTCTCCTACTGTCTCAAAATGTAACTGAATTCTCTACTGGGTTGCTAAATGAAGGCTTCTGAAAGTAACAGCCTGCCCAACACCAACACAGTTCCTGATTACCCCCCAGATACTGCTGAAGGATCAATTTGGTATATGATGCTGTCGAAATTTATGATAAATGGATTTGTTTCAACTCGGAAGTAATTCTGTATCGTGCAAAACTCTGTATTGTGTGAAATTCAAAAATCACAGAATCGTTACCCATGTAATTATCCCCAGAAAAGAACACTCTTTTTTTTTTTTAATTTTTTTTTTTTTTTTTTTAGAAAAGAACACTCTTAACAGAAGAACATAACCAGGTCCTCTTCTTGCAAGTGGAAAGAACACTGCTGTTAAAAGGATATACAAGGTTTAATTTGCCAAAACTGAGTCCCCTTAGATTAATGGTCTTTATTTAGTTTTCCCAAAACATACATCAACTGCTTTAGTTTTATGTAGATTGTCAAGAAGTATATTTCAAACCTCTTTTGAACCCTACTGATTGGAAAGCAGGACACCACTGAATATCTTCTCAGGACTGTCTTGAATTGACATCCAAGTGCCTTCTGAGGAGATGAGGTTTGCCTTGTGGTAGGCTCAGCATAAGTAATAATCAGTCCCATCACAACAGGACACTGCTCTCCATCTCCGAGAGCATGTCTGAGGAAATGATGGGGCACACGTGGGATTGTGCCCTGGGGGAGAGGAGTCTGAATCTTCCCTTTGAAACTTGAACCCACAACACCAACGTGCCCCAATTGTGAGGCTGGAAACTGTGGCCTAGCAGCAGCTACACATCTGAGTTCACAGATGCTCTAAGCTGTGAAACTCCGGTTGCTTCTGCCCAGACTCCAAACATATGCTGTCTAGAGCACTGAGTATGGGTAGCCAGGGCCAAATTGAGCAGAACTGAGTATTTGTACATACAAATGTAAATAGAAGTGGCCCTGGGGCCTGGTTACCCTGTTCATGAATCTTTAAAGCATCTCCCCATTACTGGCCAGAGAATCTAGATGTCCATCATTAGAGAGCCAGCATGTCTTGGTTACTATCTATTCACATGCCCCAAATTAATCAAATGTCTGGGTGGGATCCAGGCTGAAGATGCCTGTACTGCTTGTGATTATAAACAAGTGTGGTGCACACATTTTATTGCAAAAGCAAGACCTAGGACATGCTAAAGCAGCTTAAAGAAAGACTTCTAAGTTCCTTAGATTTGTTCAACTGGCTACAAAAATATTGTAAATCAATGGCACCTCAATCTGAATTGCCTAAAATGGTCATCGTAGCATTAATTTGATGCACTTGACGTAATAACCTATGCATTTGCTAATTTTCTTTTACTCCTTTGAATCAGTCAAAACAAGCCTCCCATTTTGTCATCCTGACTCTTACAACTGTTTTTTTTGTCTTCACTCCAGGAAGGGATTCCATTATTTGTTTAGGTGAGTCTGTACATTGGCTTTTCTGCACTCCCTCATGTTGTATTCAGATCAAGCTGATTCCTAGTTTGTATTTCATGTCCACACACCAGGGGCCTACCTGGTCCATCCACCAGGAGTAGTTCTTCCCCTGTTCACAAGCATAGCTAGAATGGGACCTAGATATCATCTTGTGCAACAGCTTGGTTTTCAGTCGGGGAGGCTCAGGCTCAGAGAGGTGAAATGACCCACACTTCCAGCACAGCTGGCTTTAGCCAGAGCCTGTTAGTGCTTGAACTTCAAACTCAACACTGATTTCTTAAAATGAGGGTTTGGAATGAAAAGGTCCTCCGATTCCTGCACTTCTTACAAACACACACATTTGCTTATTCTTGCCAAGTTAGTACTGTATCTTGTGTCACTTCAATGATACACCTGCGTGAGCCTGGCCTCCGGTACAGATCCGAAAGGGCAGGGGACAGATTATCTGGTCAGTGAAGAAAACCATTTGGTTTACTCAGCAAACGAAGGGAAATCTGTACTGTTGTGACTCTCTTTAAATAAATGACCTATGGTTAATTATTATCTCTCAGCTTTTATCCTTTAATCTCTAGGTTTAAATTCTCTGGTAGTAACTGCCTTTCTAAACCTATGCCTGTAATCACCGCTGTAGACAAAAGCAAGTCTTTCTGTAGCAATTTTTGAAGTCCTCATTTCTTCTCATGTTAAACTATGATATCTAATTAGTATAGTAATACTTTTCTCCCTTATTGGGATAACTGCATCTTTAAACATATTTTTCAGGTTGGAGAGCTCAGTTGCACAGGCATATTCTCGAAGCCTGAATGCAAACATGTTTTGTTACCCCGTTCATTTGTGGCTTCAAATGTTACTCCAATGGCATCTTCTGAGACACAAATGCTAAATTATACATTATGGATCTTTCCAAACACATTAGATAAATTTTTAAACAGACCAGTAGGGATGATCATGTTACAAACTTAAAGTGAGCTACAGGATAGATTCTATGACTTCATTTAATGTTGATAGCAGCTCAATTTAAATTTTGAAAAAGCAAATACCTTTAATAAATTTGGTGTGAACGATTATATATTTTGATACAACTATTATACAGGCGTGTGTACATATATAAATCTATAGGGAGAATTATATATATTTCCATATATACCACATTTATATTTTTTCTACTCACATTTTTCACTTTAGTAAAACAAAGCAGTTTTACTGTACATAGATGTGCAATGCTACATTAAGTCCTGAGTAATTTAAGGGATCATTAATCAACTACTATAAATTCTAGTCTTTCAGCCAAAGATCCAGTAGATTCTGTAACAAAAATGTGAAAAAAAGTAACATTTAAAAATAGGCATTCAGCTATGCGCTTGTTTTGTGCTTAGCAGAGTAAGCTCAAGAATGCACCGTGGCCATTTACATTTGGGGAAATCTCCTCAAATATTCAAGATTAAACAAATATCCTATTTGTATGGATTTACAGAAGCTTTACGTGATGTCACCTACATCCAATTTGTCAAGCATGGAAGATTCCAGTCATGATTGGACCAAAATTCCCTTTTGCAGAATATGAAATTCTGTGTAAACATCAGTGGTTAGGTATTGTACAAAAGTTCCGACTCAAATGAGGGGAAAAAGAAAAAAAGAATACAATGAAATAATTTAAAATGCTTCTCTTGGGATGTTGCCAGCCATGTGGAAGGAATATAAAAAATAAGACATATTTTGGTGGAAGAGGAAACCAGATGACAGTCATTTAAGGGACGACTGGAGAGCCGCCCACTTACTTCGGGGAGGTCCTGGGCCGGCTGGGCTCAGAGGGCCCAAGACAATCCAGCCACACCCCTTTTACCCCACGGGCAGACTCCTTTGTGAGAAGAAGGAAGCAGTGTGGAGAGAAGGCCACATTTGATGGCAATGGGACAGCAAAGCTGCCTGTCGGGGTCACGTCAGCAAAGCGAAACATGCCCGTCCTGGGTTCAGGCACTCAGTAGGACCCGGTGAGGCAGCCTGAGCCAGCTGCTGCGCATCTGGCCGCAGCAGGAGGAGGCTGCCCTGCACCGGGCCGGCCACTCCGACGAGAAGGCACTGCATTGGTGGTTTGGGTGGTTCGTCCATCACCCCCAGCTCTACCCCGTCCCGTGGCTGCTGTAGTCAAAGACTCCCTTCTTGAAGAATGGTGAGAACTCGCAAATGGTGTGTTTGGAAAGAGTGAGCCCCACTTTGTCGATGTGCAGGGGGGATGTCGCAGATTGGAGCATCACGCTGAAAAAATCCCTGAGGTATTTCTGAGGAAGAGACAAGAGACAGAGCATGGTGAGATGTTGGGTGGGATCAAGGAGAGGAGAATGAGGTATTTCTGAGGAAGATACAGAGCACAATGATATATTGTTGGGTGAGATCAAGGAGAGAAGAAACTGCAGACACAACTTGCTGCCCACTTTAAAAGAGCTGTTGCTGTCATTACAGTCTTTGGAACTCTGTGAGGCCTTGGCTGTCACCACACCAAGCCACTGCATCCATGACGCAGGTGACTTCTCTGTGGCACAGAGCTCTGACTCATGGCCACATGGCCTCGGGTCCCCCTGCAGAGGATGCCCAGAGAAATAACAACGTGGTGCCTGGGGTTGGAGTGGGGGAGGGGTCTGCTTTCCAGCAAGAGCGGCACTAGTTAAGATTCTGTTTTTTAACAAGTCATTTCCTCCCAACTTACTTATTAAATAGAAAGTTGATTAAAAGGAGGCAAAAAAAAAAAAAAAAAAAAGGCTAGGCATCTGTACAATGCTAAATGTGCTGCTGATGCGCATTTTTAAATGGTTACCGTCACTGTCTGCTTTGGATCCTTCTTATAAACTAAAGGAAGAGAAACACTGAGGACAAGAGGGTCAGTTCCAAAAAACTAATATTTTCAAATCATTCTGCAAAACCTATAATCCTCAATGAAAAGAAATTCTTACTAAGATTAATTGCTCTGAATCCTTGGCACTGCCCCTCCCCCTGCCACACGTGTTTGTCACAGCATTCGCTGCCTTTTCTGGCACCCAGCAAGCAAAGCATGTCTGGGACAAGGATCTCAGATGCTGGGATGGAATCAGGCGGGCTGCTGGCAGGATGTATTAAAGGAAAAGAGGACACACAAAAATAGTTAATATTTTTCAGGTCAGGCAAATGTTATTTATAACAGAATGGGACCGAATACAGGGGGTAGGGGTGGAGGTGGAATGGGAGGGAGTAAGCCTAAATCTTTATTTCTGACTCAGCTTGTTTCAGATTGTTATAAACAATCCTATCACAAACCTTGAAATTAAATGTAACAATTATGGACTTTGAGTAACAAAGAAATTTGTCTGAGGCCTCAGAAGCAGTGGTTCCCAGTCAGGGGTGATTTGTACCCTTGAAGACATACAACAGTGTCTGGAGACATTTCTGACTGACTGTCCCTCTGGGCTGGGGGTATATCCAGGTGCATCCTACGATGCACGCATTATCACAATCCTAATGTCATCGTGCCATGACTGAGAAACCTTGGCCCAGGGAGTGGAATTCAGCTTCCTCTATGAACTGCCAGCCTGAAATCTACTTCTGAAGGATGGCACTCTGCTGGAGGAAAATTCATCAGTTACTTTCTTAAATGTAATAATGAAGATTATCAATAATTAACGTTTGTATAGTAATTTGTAGTTTCTAAAAATCTTCTAATTTCTTATTGCTGCACAGTCACTGCACATTCCTCAGACAATCTGATGAGTCCTGACACATGCATATGCCCAGGAAGCCATCCCCAAAGCAGTGGAACAAAACGCTCATACCATGCCCCCAAATTTCTGAACTCACCTAATTTTATGTTATCATCGTACTTGGCCTGGAATTACCTGCTTTTATTACTGTCAAACCCATTTTCGGGTAAGGATCCTGTTGCAGAAATGAGCAAGGCTACTAATCAGAAGAGGGGATTTAAAAACAAGTGTTTTTAACTCAGACTGTCTTTTTTTGTTCAATATACCTAAGATACTGGTCTCACAGTAATCTCTCAGGAAAGGAGCTTGAAAGAGCAATCAGGTGGAGGCAAGAAGGTGCCAAAACCAATTGCTGAAAAATGAAGATCTTACACCAGGACTTATTTGTATCAATGGCAAAAGGGAACCGTACTTCAACTTTGCTGGGGGAAGGGAGGCTGAGAATTGCAACTTTAGAGGGACCCGCAGTCCAGTCAATATGGATAGAGTGCACATCTGAGCCCACACCCAGCCAGCCAGCCAATGCTTGCAAATGCGATAAATGTAAGTGAGCAAATGGACTGTTGTTGACAGGTCAAGAGTGAAGTGTTTGGGACAAGGATGATAAGGAACTTGTGCACTGGAGCATGGGGCTGCAACTCTTCCAAGATGAACAGAGCCAGGCGACTGAGCAGGCATCAAATCCATAGCTTCCATGCAGCCCCTACTCCCCTCTCCCACAGGCCACACCAATGTGCAGACTAATGCTCACAACCAACTTGCAGACTAATGCTCACAACCAACTTGCCTTCAAGATGAATTCTGCCAGAATGTGAAGAATTCACATCTGGGAACTGGTATCCTACCAACATTTGTCATAATTAGTTCACAAAGTGGGGTAGGGGGCTTTAAAGGGCCAGTAGAGGCCAAAGAGTATAAAGAAAAGTGAAAGTTAAAAACATAAATAGAAGAAAAAGTATCTGACATACCTTCCCCGCCAGGACACCACTATCAAGAGAACAGTAAACTAGGTGTAAGTAGGGCCTTTTTCTTTAAACGAACTCACTAGCATGTCTCCATGGAAACTAGAGGTAGAAGGATCTCATTCAATGAATTGTAAACATTACAGGAGAGTTTTTACATTATAAACAAAACCTCTGCTTAGCAGGACTGGGCAGCCTGGGTACCCTTTACTTAGACTGCTTCCTTGGCCAAAGAAATGCTTTGATCAGAAGGTATTCTTTGCAGTGAGCTCGTGTCTGAGAGAGTCACGGTAGCCCTGGTGATGTGTCCAGAGCCACATGCCTGCAACGGGCTGGCCAAATTCCTTCTGGTGAATGACAAAACCAAAGGACTAGGTATAGGGCTGGGGACAGAAGACAACTAAACTTCCAGAAGGTTCTTGAGGTCACAGGCAGCAGCTCATTTTTCTTTGTAACTCCCACCATGCCTGACACACCATTGAGCTTGGGAGAAGTGCTTGGAAGGAACCCTGATGATTGATTCTGAGGCGTTAATTTTTAAAAATTCAGGGGTACACAGAGAAAACAGCACACATGCACAGCCAAATGAAACTTCAAAAAGTGGACACCCCTGTGTGATCAGCACCTAGGTAACAACAAGACAGCACTGCTAGTGCTCCCATACTCTCTCACGATCCTTTCCCCAAGAATAAGGCTATCCTATCTTTTCCTGACTTCTCCTACTGTCGATTAATTTTGCCAGTTTTTGAACCTTGTGTTAATAGAATCACAGAGGATACTCTCTTTTGTGTTTGGCCCTCCTATGCTTCACATGGTGTACATGACATTCACACACCCTTTTAGGTATAGTTGCAGTTTGTTCATTCTCACTGCTGTATAATATTCCTCATGTGAACATGCCTATTGCCTGCTTTGCACAAACAGGCACACAGGATGACTGGTTTGGTTCTTCTGTTTGAGCTCTTCTTCAGAAATGCAATGTGCCCCTACACAATGGTGTCTGGTGAATCAGGTTTATTGCTCTCACTCCAGTAAAGAAATTCTCCCTTAGGATTTTAGGCTCAGGCCAAGATCAGCCAATGAACTAGAACTCTATTATTATGTCTGTTTAATATACATTATAATTATATATAATATACGTATATAAATACACACATATTTACATTAGTCATTTATGTTGCTTGGGCTCACAGTGTTTTCTACAGCACCTGTGGCTGAATGGAAAAAAATTACAGTTCTTCCTGTCAAAGCTATCCCCCTTTTTATTGTCTAACTCTTCCTGGTATGTGAAAAATAAGTCAAGGAGCCAAGCTGCATCCCCAGGGTATTTCACTTTATAAAAAAATACTATCAAAAAAAAAAGTATTACAAAAAATTGAAGAACATAAGCAGTTTAAGTGGCTTATCAGGGTCAGAAGGACAAAATAGGAAAAGGATTTGTGAAATCCAATATCCAATTTCTATTTCTTTCACATGGTATTTCTCCGGAAGGAAGGAAGGAAGGAAAGAAAGAAAGAAAGAAAGAAAGAAAGAAAGAAAGAAAAGAAAGAAGGAAGGAAAAGAAAGAAAGAAAGAAAGAAGTGAGAAAGAAGAAAGAAAGAAGAAAGAAAGAAAGAAAGAAAGAAAGAAAGAAAGAAAGAAAGAGGCATATTTAAATCTCTGTAGCTATTAGGAACCACAGAAGGCCAGCAACCTTTGCCCACCCTGGAGGTGAGTATCTCACCCAAGTCTGCTTCATCAAGCACTTGGATCAGGGCCAGTGTGAACAGGCCATTGCACCCACTACCATTGTGCACATTTCAGGCCTGCCTTGCCCAGGGTAGCTGGAGAATGAAAGTCAGTTTAAACCAAATCCTTTACCAATAAGATTGCAACCCTGCAGGACAGAGCAAGGGGGGTGGGGCAGGTACTGGGAGAGGGGCTGGGTATGAGTGATGGCGGGAAGGGCAGGGGCCACACGGAGATGGAGGGGCTTGCTGAGGAAAAGGGAAACGATGGAGGGTATGGATGGAGGGAGAACAGAAGACACAGGGGAGAGAAGGAAACAGCACAGCAATATTGGCGACCAAACTCTGGGAGCTATCAGTTTGGCAAGACAAAAAAGATTTAAGAATGGTAAGAAACAGATGAGACATTTATTTAGGTTATTTACTTTTTGCTACTTGGACCAACACTGAATTATAAAGTGTTTTCTTATTGATACTTTCAGGAAATCCAGTTTAGATGGCTGATCTTAAAGGCATAGTTCAGGACTGAAGCAGAGAATCTTGATTCCGTAATATGCCTTTCTTTTATAGTGTGCAGGAGTATCTTCCTGTTTTTTAAAGTCAGTCTATGCAGGGGTTGTGGGGGGTGGGGTAGAAGTAACCAGGACAGACAGGCCCCCTGGGTCTATTCCAATCAGTGTTAAATAGGCATGTGCTTTAACTCCCATCCCCAAACAAGACAAAATCCTACAGGGGACCAGGAGCTTTTTAAGAGAAGGTCAAAAGAGCACAGGAATAACGAAGGACATACAGCCTGTCCCGGAGATCCACGCCGGGCTCCTGACCTCTTCTTTCCAAAGCGGTGCTCTTCTTCAACTCATCCCTGCCAAGACCCTGAGGACTGTCTCCCACGTGCACACAACAGGCTGACTAGCCCCCATCTGGTTACTTTTACAAGGGGGCTATTTATCAAGGGCCTGCAGTGTTCTAGCCACAGTGAGAACTTCTCATGGTATATCTCATTTAACTATCACAACTTTATGAACTGGGACCGTAATTATCCCATCTTCTAGATGAAGAAACTGAGGACCAGGAGGCTGAAGTAATGCCCTGAAGGTCACAGAGCATAGAAGTGGGAGTGCCAGCACACACATCCATATCTGCCAGCCCCAGGGACTGGGTATCAATCAGCAGCCTGCTGTCCAGTCTACCATTCCCCTATTTTCCTTTTGGCCACCCCCCACCTCCTGAGCACTGCCATCTTTACCAGGTAAAGCCATCTACACTGAGCCAGATATGTTTGTTGCCTTTCCCAGACCTAAGGCTGCTCTCACAGAGACTGGGAGGCTCTGGGTTCTTTCGGGTTAAGTTCTATGCAAACATGGGAATGGGGAAAAAGATCTCTTGTGGTGAGGCTTATACTCTACACAGAGTCCAATGTAGCTGTGCTCACGCTTCCATATCTTCCTTACAGAGCCTTGTGGGCACTGGCCATTTTGTAACTGCCCTGCTTCCTTTCTCCTTCCCAAATAGCACTCAGATTCCCTTCTGAAAAAGTATCTTTCCCCTTCTTTGGGGATTGGTTACCTGGCAGACATAGGACAAAGGACTGGTGAATTGTTCCTGTTCATATTCTGGGATGGACACCCCATGGCCAAAAAGCCTAATGAAGATACCACTTGGCATCTGCTGGAACCAAGCTCTTCCAGATTGCACAGCCACTAGTACAGGGTGTTTTCAAGAGTGTAAGAAATTCAGGGAACTCTCAGAGGGCCAGCTGCGGGAGAGCCTTTGGTCTCGCCACTCCCAAGCCCAGGAGTGGAGGAATCCGTGTGTTGACAATGGCCACAGTGATTTTGTATTGTTTGCAAACAAGTTAATGAACAATAAGCCCTGTCGTGCTGGCAGGTGGCAGGCACCAGTCTGAGTCAGAGGAAACCTTCCACCTATCCCACATACAAGCTCCTCAGGGGGCTAGTTTGAAGTCAGATCAAGATCTGCACAGGGCACCCTGCTCTTAGGAAAAGGTCAATCCTAGGAGGCTTTAGTGAGTAACATTTCAGATGTGTCAGCACATCCTAGTGGTACATCCCCGGCCAAGCACTAACCTGGAAGGTTCCTGCCCCAAACCCTGATATACACACAGGCCAATCTCAAAATTCCAACACCATTTCAAAACAACATTATTAATCTTTTGAACCAAAACACAGGCTAAAATGGTCTATTGGCTGTGTTAATGAGTTCTGAAAGGTGAAACACACTCCCTACAGCAATACAGAACAATTCAGCAAGAATTTAGTCAATTATTTTAGAGCTTTAGCCTGGCACCTCAATCAATACACCACATTAGGAAGAAAAAATTGAAAATATAATGTGCTGCTACATGCTATTTTCATTTTTATTTCATTTTTTTAAAAGATTTTATTTATGTATTCATGAGAGACAGAGAGAGAGAGAGAGAGGCAGAGACATAGGCAGAGGGAGAAGTCCCATGTGGGGAACCCGATGTGGGACTTGATCCTGGGATTCTGTGATCATGCCCTGAGACGAAGGCAAACGCCCAACCACTGAGCCACCCAGGCGTCCCTTTTATTTCATTCTTGATGAAGGTCATTATATTAACATGATTCATGTGTGACCTACAATACAATTTCTGTCTCCACTCTGGCTGAAAGTACTTCAATTACTATGACAACCTAGCTAAAAGCTGGCCTTAAGAGCCTCTGCTGGGTTATTCTTTTCAACTCAGGAGCTTCTGGATGAAATGCTAATCTAGTCATAGAGGCCATGCACTCTCTAGTCCATCCATGCAAAGATCAGCAGCAAGTTAAATAAGGTGGTACTTCCCATCTTGCAGCCATTTCCTTAATCTGAAATCTAGAAAGGAGGGAAGATGGAGTGGCATCCACGCTCGGCAAACAGTATGAACAGGGGAGCCAGGCCAGCAGGTAAAGGGCTCTGTGTGAGGAACAGCAGGACCTGAAGGAAAACATGGAGGGCCCTGCACCTGGATTTGAGTCTGCAGGCACGCTGTACAAAGCACTTCCCAGTTCATGAGCTCAAGGAGAGCATGAAGATATATATGCTGAGGAGGAGGACCAGGTATGCATATCCTGTTTACAGGGGAGGAAAACTGAGATCCTAAGAGGCAGTGACTTAGCCAACATCAAATGGCTCTTCAAATTCAGAAGAAAGTCAGATGGCCTAATATAATTCACAAGGTACAATCCCTTAAGCATGAAATGTAAGGAGTCAATGTAAATGCAGCCCTTTATTGAGCCCATGCTCACAGAATTTGCCACCGTGTGTGTGTGTGTGTGTGTGTGTGTGTGTGTGTGTGTGTATAGAGAACATGTGGGAGGGACACCTGGGTGGCTCAGTGGTTTAGCGCCTGCCTATGGCCCAGGGCGTGATCCTGGAGTCCTGGAATCGAGTCCCACGTCAGGCTTCCTGCATGGAGCCTGCTTCTCCCTCTGGCTGTGTCTGCCCCTCTCTCTCTCTCTCTCATGAATAAATAAATAAAATCTTAAAAAAAAAAAGAGAGAGAGAGAGAGAACATGTGCGAATGAGAGTAGTGCCTCAGAAGCACTGGAAAGACCTTACCTTATTATTTTTGGTTCCTTTCCTTCTGTTTTAATTACCAATGGGATAAAGTCAGGACTATTTTATGTTATTAAAAAGCTTGCTAATAAGGTTCATGACTGTAACGGCAAACTGCTGCTTCCTTCGTGGCCACGTACCACCCAGCTGTGTCACTCTCATGATTTCTCATTTCACAAAATTTTAACATAAATTCATGATTTAAAGTTATTGAAATCATTAAAATGTGCTTTAAAAATGTAGTAGGGCCTTATCCACGTTTCCACTGTAACATATTAACAGGGAAGACAGTTTGCTGGAATTCCTCATTTCCAGAAGTCATTAGCCATGGTGGCAGCTTAAAGATAACGATCAGTCTAATAAGACTTAGAGGTTTCATTTACCTTGCAGCAGTTGGAAAATTCATCCTTGACTGACAGGCTCTGAAGACAGATCAAGCCAGGATGGAGACACGCTGGGATATTTTCAGACCCGAGAGAGGTCTGGTTACCAATGACTATGGGTCATGAATCAACCCAGTGGGGTCAATATTCACTCACTCAAGTCTTCCCAGTTTCAAACTCTCATAAATTCTAGTTGTGTCAACCAGAACTCTGTCTGGCTATTTAGGAATTCTAAAATTTGTCTCCACTGGATCAAAAATGCTGGCTTCCTTTCCTGATGTGCCCCTAAATGTCCTCCACACTCTGATGAAATTAGGACAGTCTAAGTAACTCATCCATCCACCACAGTTACCACATACCTGCTCTACTTGGAGCTGTGTGCCAGGCACTGGGTGTCCAATGTTGAATATACAGACACAAAACCTGTGCTGCCCTGTACCATGTCTTCATTGTTTGGAATCGTTCATCTAAATCCTACTTGTCTTCTAAGGACTGGATGAGGTTTGTTCTTTGTTGGCTCTTCTCTCTCGAGACTTCATTCATGCGCCCAACAGATATTTATTGAGAGCTTTCTACGTGCCAGTACTGCTGAGGATTCAGTAGTGAATAAGATCATTTCCTGTCCTGAGTAAAGCATAGGTATTCCAAGGAGTTGGATAGGTAAACCACTGATTAATATATGGCTACATATTCTAAACAGGAATAAGATGCTTTTGGAACACACAGAAAAAGGCATCCAGCCTAGTTCTGGGAACTGGTGACATTTAGGCCAAGAGCTGAGGGATGAGTAAGAATCAGACAGGGGAAAATACTGGCGGAAGATACCTGAAGGAAGCCTATTCCAGTGGGGAGAGCATGTGCAAAGCCTCAGAGCGAGGATGCACAGCTTGGGGGTCCTACCAAGAGTTCAGCATGACTGGACTGCATGCACACTCTTAGCAGAGGGATATGCTTCTCGAATGCACTGCTTGCCATCTTGGTCTCTCTACTGGTCTTCACACTGGAGGTCCTGTACTGTGCTCTGGCAATGTCTCTTCTCTCAGATCCATGGATCCTTTCAGGCATTCTGGGTAGAGCCTGTGCTTGCTTATTTTCACCAAGAGAACACAGTGGTGGTAAAGCTGACAGTGAAGAAGTCACCTTGCAGGCTCTGGTGCCCTAGTGGGCCCAGTCCTTGGTGGCACCATGATCAGAATGTGGTCATATAAGGGGCCTGACCTGATACCTGACACTTGGAAAAGATGAACCACTCAGCAGAGCCCTGCCCAAATTCTAGAACCACAGCATCATAAGCAATAAAATGGTGGTTGCTTTAAGGAAGTTCAGTTTTGGAGTAGTTTATTACATGGTGATAGATAACCAAAATACATGTGTGTGTGGGAAGAAGGTAAGAGATGAGGGTGTCAATGAAATTAGTCAAAGCAGAATAGAAAAGTCTTTGGTTTTTATTTATAACTTATGACTAGCCATAAATCACAGTCCCATTCTACTACATGCTAACCTCTCCCAACCTCTTTAGTATTTCTAATGAATAATTCTGTCTTAGCAGCTACTTCTTTTCTATTCATCCCAGGTTTTAAAGTAAATACTTGAAATAAGTAGTCATCATTTGAAATATGACATTTATTTCTTGATTTTATAAAGAATTTTGAGAGCTCCCAGTTAAAATTCATCAGGGTGAAAATGTTAGTCTGTGATTACAGAATCGGAACTATTCATTACAGCTATTCAGAGAATCTTCTTTATGAGCTTAATGACATAAGCATATTGTATTGAATTATTATGGTACTGCATCAATTGGACTCATAAATTTAATATACTCAGTCTGGTTCACATATTCTAATAAAATCCAGTGAGCTTTAAAACTTTTAAAAGGAATATGCATTTAAAGTCATGTGATATTCAATTTTTACAAGTCAGCATTCCTGCGTGGGGTACTAAGCATAGCTTCAGTGATTCTGATCACCTGGCCTGGTAGACCAGCAAGCTGAAGGGGAGATTTCCACCCCCATAAGCAAACAGGCCACAAAGAAAGCCCCAAATCTGCTCAGACTGTGAAGCTGGTTGAGCTCTTCTCCAAAACCTAAGTCGATACCAGGCCCACCTTTTAGGCTCATGGAGGCAAGAAAGTAACGAAATTCAGGCTGCATCTTGAGCCACAAGCAAGGGCATGTGCGCTATAAGGAAGCAGGCCAACCACTTCCAGAAGGTCTGAAAGGCCCTACTCTCCACCTCATTTGGTTGAAGCAAAATATGGGAGGATACGCTCTGTGGGAGAAGTGCAGGTTCCAGGGCTCACCCTGGTTCTTTGACTTTTGCTTAGTGGATCTGGGCTAAGAGACTGGTAACGGCTCCACAAAGAGGCACAGCACCTCAACGGTCTCCACATCTGGGCGGGGAAAGTAGAAGAGCAGCCTGGAGGCTCACCTGGCAGTGCAGACCACATGATTGCTGGAGTCCAACCCTCCCATCATGAGCCACCTGCTGGGACACCCAGTCATGCAGGAGCCACCACACTGGGCACAGGGATGTTACAGCACTGGGGTTCGGATTAAGTCCCTGAACTCCTCTGCACCTCAGTTTCTTCTCCTGACAATATCATTGTTTTAGATCAGAAGATGAAATGAGCTGTGTTTGTGAGGTGCGTGGGGCAGGGTCCAATTCACAGCATGCATTTATTAAGTAGGTGACATTATTATCTACATGGCTTTGTCCTCATGGAGTTAATCTGCAAATATATTTTTTTCTTCTTTTTTAGATGTTAGAGACACATGGGCTTAAAATGTGGAAGTATTTAATGCTTTAATGTTTCCTCCTTCAAAGGAAAGTGGAAGACAGCAAGTCTGGAATGGCTTTCTTCCAAAGTCACCTCATATCATATACTCAGATACTGGCAGACCCTTCATTTTAAAAATGCTTTAAAGTAAGGAAGAATTAATGGGTTTCTCAAAATGCGGAACTGTAATCATAAATTTAAAAATCTAGGCTAAAAAAAAATCTAGGCTACACCAGGTAAATTAACGATGCCCACAAAAATTTAAAGAAACATTT
The DNA here is from genome assembly GCF_048418805.1 of Vulpes vulpes. NCBI lineage: Eukaryota > Metazoa > Chordata > Mammalia > Carnivora > Canidae > Vulpes > Vulpes vulpes. The sequence continues at coordinate 41,095,710 of NC_132793.1, forward strand.
TGGATTCTGAGATTCTGGAAAAATACCATCTGGGGCCAAAAATAACTATTCTATGTTTCTCAGCTCATGATTCTTCCTTGCAGGAACCTTCAAAGAGGTTCCTGACATTCTGAGACAGAATGACTGCTCCAAATGACCAATTTTAACTGACAGACTTTCAAATGAGAATCTTGCTATGTGGTAACCCTCTTGGCTATAATGTACTTAAACTCAAAGAATCAGGTCCCCAAAAGCTTATCAAGAAGTAATGCACACTGACTTTGGTGTCCCAAAGTCTCCCTCTTAGTAGAAGGCACTTGGAGGCATTGTGATGCTTCAGGAACCCTTAATGATATCTTGCTCCTTCCTACCATCTGTGCCTGGGGTTGAGCACAACCATCCTCCCCTTTAATGTCTGACCTGAGGTCACTTATATATTGGTGGTAACTTTTCTCAGCCTGGCCTGGGACCAGGCCATCACTGAATACCAATGAGTCCCTGAATTCCAGGGCAAGGGGGTCAGCTCTTAAGACCAGGAGGGAAGACCCACTGCCCCTTTTGTGTTCTGTGGACTAGCGGGATCCTGATGATCCCTGTGGGACTATTTGCCTTGCAGATTATCATCCTGCCCTGAGAATTATTCCTCAGTGTCCACACATTGCCCTACATCCCAGGAGGGAGCCATCCATGGTCATGCCCCAGGTGTGATGAGGCCAGTGGCCCTGAGTGGTATGCCTGTGACCCCTGCCCCTCAAGAGAGGATTAGCTGCGGATTTGGATTATCCACACCAATGATCCCCTTCACTGGGGACAATGATGGAGGCTTGACTACATCAAGGAAGATGGAGGCAGGGGGAAAAGCCAGACCAAAACTTCTCTAATAATACATTTCTGATTCTAAAAAAGGATGGGATAACTGTAGATTTTTAAAAATTCCTTCACCAAACAGATATCACCCACACAATTAAGCATCTAAGTTAAAAAAGAAATTTATATATATAGATACACACACACACATCCCTCCTGCACAGCACTTTGCTCATAAAAGACACTCACCATTAGGTGCTTGATACAATGAATATTAGGTAACCGTAATAAATCATGATGAACAATGAGAAGCCTGGGTTTTCTCTCTTTAGATCTTCCCTTGCAGCAAAATTTCACAGATTTATAGTATTTTCTCTCTTCTGAACAAAGGAAGTTTACTAAATTACTGTGGAGAGGAAGTCTATCAAATCTTAATTTATGCTTCAAAGCCAAACTTTAGGAATTCTTCAAACTGTCTTGGCTCCTCTTCAAATCTGAGGAGTCGCTGCAGAAGAGAAGTTGGGAATGTTGCCGGGTTTTAGCGATTAAACAGGGCTTCCTTGGATACTCGTGACTGGCTTTGTTAACCACCAAATGAACCTGAACCCATGTAAGCACCAGTCTTTCAGTCGTCAAAACTTTTATCACTGAGATTGTCCTCAGCTGAGAGGCTCTGAAAGCAATGTGGTGTAAGTTAAAGATGAGGACTGGCAAAATGTGGACAGAAGATCTCACAGATCAAAGGGAAACTGCTCCAGCTGGGGGACGGTGGAGAGAGCTATGGGGCCATTTAATCTATGAAATAGTGGACTAATTTGGGCTAATTTGACGTGCAGTTTCTCCCACAAAGAAACTGCCTTTCAAAGCAAGAAATGTCAGTTTGTGTTTGAGCTATGACTCGGATATGCCCAGATTCTTTCATTATAAGAAATTGTAAATAAATGCGGTTTTGGCAACTGCACGATAAGTAGCATAAATAGAAAAGATAAGGTGAATCAGCAGCAACTAGTACCAAGAAGCATAGATATCCCAGCCTATGGAGATAGTTTGAGCAGATGGTCTTCGCTGCTTGTAGCACTTATCCACAGAGCTCTGAAATAAAAGCCCCACAATCCACTAGAGCTTTGTTTTCAGTCGGCTAAAAAAATCCACTGAGAAAAAGGGTGATGGCTTCATTGACTGCCATTTTCAACTTTGATTAATAAGGGCTTTCCTGATTTTAGTATCAGTTTCTCAATTTTACTTATAATAATACGAAGCAGGTGATTGATCTCAATTAGAAAACAAAGCCAAAGTCGTCTTTTTTTTTTTTGGTTGCCTGGAATGAATTATATGTAAATGTAACAGCAGGACAGTGAATTCCTGGGAACAGAAATAAGTCTATCTAAAAGTGGATGTGAGCTTTACATGGTCAAACAATGAAGACAAAAAGGTGTATAAAATTGGAGCAAACCCATTTCTTTCTCCCAAATACGGTTTCAAAGGCTGCAACTTATGCTATGATTCATTACTGCTATGAAATGTAAGTGACACAGAAAAAAAGGGGGGGATTGTCAAAGGCAAAACCATAACTACCTGAATTCTAAAATAAAGATGAGGGGTTTTTTTTCCTAAAGATTTATTTATTCATGATAGACAGAGAGAGAGAGAGAGAGAGAGAGAGAGGCAGAGACACAGGCAGAGGGAGAAACAGGCTCCAAGCAGGGAGCCCGACGCGGGACTCGATCCCGGGACTCCAGGTTCGCGCCCTGAGCCAAAGGCAGGCGCCAAACCGTTGAGCCACCCAGGGATCCCAAGATGCAGTTTTCAAAAGCAACGAAAAGACAGTAGAGAGGATCACTGGCAAAGGCTACATGAGCACATTTAGGAAAAGCACAATTCATGGGGCGCCTGGATGGCTCAGGTGGTTAAGCATCCGACTCTTGATTTAGCTCAGGTCATGATCTCAGGGTGTTGGGATCAAACCCCGAATTGGGTTCTGCACTGTGTGCAGAGCCTGCTTAAGATTTTCCCTCTGCCCCTCCCCCATCTCCCTCTATCTCTCTATCAAAAAAAGGGCACAATTTACTTGGAAAACAAATCTAAATAAATGGACTAAAGGAAACTGAAGTATCTTTGAGAAAGTCTAATTCAAATTTATGAGAGAAAGGATGATTCCCAAATGTTGATATAAACAGTAAGCAGAGGGCTAGGAGAGACTGAACAGAGAAAACTTTTTTTTTTTAAGATTTTTATTTATTTGAGAGGAGAGAGCGCGCATGCATGCACAGCAGGGGAGAGGGGCAGGGGGAGAAGCAGACTCCCTGCTGAGCCAGGAGCCTCAATGCAGAACTCAATCCCAGGATCCTGGGATCATGACCTGTGCTGAAAGCAGACGCTAAACTGACAGAGCCACCTCGGTGCCTGAAAGTGGTTCTTAAAATACACAGATGCACAAGAAGAATTTGCATGTCTTTGGTCTTTTGGAATAAAGGGAGTGTGTGAAGAGGAACTGTACAGATGTCAATGGAAATAAACATAAGTGAATAGTTCAGGAAGTAAGAGACTACACCTTTAGGTTCATAACAGCACCAGAAGATGCAAAAGTAACAAGCACAATGTTAAACAAGGGAAAGAAGAACGACATGGATCACATTGCACAGTGCCTCTCAAACACTTTGTGGAGCAGGACCAACTGAAGGGAGCAGAGGAGAAGAGATAGATAAAAAGAAATGGAAAACAGACACAGGAAAATTCAAGGAGGATCCAACCAGAGGGTTCAACAGAGACAAATGGGATTCTAGAAACAAACAATAGGATACAAAACTTTATAGAGGGAAATCATCATGAAAACTGCTTAGAAATGATGGACGTGAGAGAGAATTGCACATGGAGTATCCTGCAGAACTGAGGTGCTCCTCACCAATGTGGAGCCATGAAAACTCAGAACCCTGGGGACAGAGGAAGGCTCTACAAGCATTTGGTAGGGGTGACGGACGTACTATGTCACACACAAAGGACTAAGAATAGGGGTGCCTGGATGGCTCCATTGGTTAAGAGTCTGCCTTTGACTCAAGTCATGATTGTAGGGCCCTGGGATCAAGCTCTGCATTGGGCTCCGTGCTCAGCAGAGAGACTGCTTCTCCCTCTCCCTCTCCTTCTGTTCCTCTCCCTCCACCCCTCCCCACTTTGCTCTCTGTTCTCTCTCTCTCAAATAAATAAATACAATCTTTAAGACAAAAAACCCCACAATGGATCAAGAATCAAATTGGCTTTGAACTGCTTCACAGCAGCACTGGGGTAGAAGACAATGAAGCAATCCCCTTGAAATTCTGAAAGAAGATGGTTTCCAACTAATGTATATATCCAGCCAGTGTGTGTGTGAAAGACATATTCAGAGATATCTCTTGAAATTTACCTCTTACATATGGTCTCAGGAAGCTACTACAGATGTGCTCCATCAAAATCAGGCAGTAAATCGAGAAAGGAAAACATGGGCACAGGAAGCAGGGGAAATAATTCAAGAGATAGCAAAAGACAACGGAGATGGAAGGTTTAGAGTACCTGTGGCTCAATCTGACTAGAAGAGACAAGAAGTTTCCAGAAGAGAGGCCTTCAAGGAGACTGTGTTCATGAAATATTTGATGGTCTCAATGTTTCCAGGAGATGCATACAACTGACCAAGCATTTGAAGTTGAATTAGTTGATTTTTTTTTATTTCAACAAAACTGCAGTTTTATTTCAGAAAATGTGTTAAAATATATATTTATACATCAATTTCTGACATACACTTAATGTGTTAGTATACACAAAATGCTTTCTCTTGAAACTGTATTTATGAAATGTACATTTTAAATAATCAGTATACACTGCACTTAATCTGCATGTTGCATTTATTAAATACATTAAAATCTGCAATGTAACAAATATGTATGTATGGATATGTAATAACCTGAGCAAAGACTCAAGTTGCTCTTGTACAATCCTGACACACCACTGGGCAGGCTGAGCAGGAGTGGTTGTGTCTCCACATGTTTTAGGATGGTGGCAGGGTGGATGTGTGTATTAGGGGATATTGATAGCACCTCACATTGAAGCACAAATCAGAAAGAAGCAATACATGAATGCAATTTTAGTCTGTAGGAAAATACTGAAAGGTATGGTGAGAATTGCTGCTGGGGAAAGGGGAATGGAGGGTATGCCTGGAAGGCAGAGGGCTGCTTTCCAGAAAAGCCTAGTAGAACTATTTGAGCACATCCATAATTGACACTGATTTAAAAAGAAGTTTTAAAATCTCTCACTGGAAAATGGTCAGAAGGGATATATGCCCAACCAGAAGAGCAATTACCTCTAGGCTACACCTCCATTTGATATCCTATTAAAGCAGAGATGGAGGGGGATTATTTTCAGATGATCTTGGTCGCAGAGGCAAAGGGGCAGGAAAGCAAGAGTGGGAAAAGGAGGTAGCTAGTAGAGGGCCATCGATACTCAGGTTACTATCCAGGGCAGCACTCCGGCCCACTGGGGACACTTTGAGAAACATGCAGAAGGTGCTTCTGAGTCATCTGCAAGGATGGGAGGCAGGCACATTTATCCATACTTTTGTCTCTCACTGTTTGGGAGGTACCTGTAGGCCTCACACCTCTGTCCAACCTCTGGGCTGCAGCCTGAGGGAGGAAGGGGAGAGAGCGCTGGGGTGCTGCGGCACACAGTGGGGTTGTTCTCCACAGCTGTGGCCAGAATTCTGGGAGAGTTAAGGGGACACGGAACAGCACAAGGCACATGTCAGCTATGGGATGGGACTGGGGTTGATGGTGATGAAGAGGGTGCCCTTGGCTCAGTGGTGCCTGATAACCACTCTGGGGAGCCAGAGTATGGGGGTGGGGGTTGTGGGGGGGGTAGCCTTTGCCTTTGGCTCCAGCTGCTTTCTTACCTCCCCAGTGTTCTTACTTATATAGTGTTTAGCATTTTTAGTTTTCTGACAAGGACATTTTGATTTGCAGCAATCTTACTCATTACTTTCCTAAGGATGAACAAGCATTTTTAATGGATTTAAAATGCAAGTCTTATTGCAATCTCAGGCTATGAGACAGAGGTGACTGTAGCTTACACAGGGGCCCAAGAGAGTTCATGGTCAAAATGATTCCAGAGCATTCAGAAGACAAAGAGCTACCCATTAGCTCCCAGCTTGCCCCACATCTTAGCTAACATCCGCTGGGCTGGACTGTGGCATCTCTGCAGGAGCAAGCCAGAATGGCTGCCATCATGAAGGGAACAGGGCTATGCTGCAGTCATTTCCAGGAACTCCTGTGTTTTCTGTTTTCACAAGAATGGATTTTTATTTTATTCTACTACAGTGCTTCTATATATCTATACACAATATTGAGTTATATCTATAATTGACATCTCTCTATATATCTATATCCCATTTCTATATTATACCTATAAATATACTTATAACTATATCTGCATAATATAATCTATAATTAAATCTACATAACTATATCTTATATCATGGTTTACTTCCTTATTTTATAATAATACCTCATTGTATGAGAAATTTCCTACTCCAGTGAGTCCTAACAAGATCGTGACTGCATTTAAAACAATACAGAGGGCGCTAAATGACAATGTGGTCACCTGGCAGTGCCAGGAAGGGATTAAGGGCTCATGGTGGGCCCACTCTTTTATTTACATGGAGGAGGATGTATACAGTGGGGCAAGAGAAAAACAGCCTCTGGCAGAAGGGAGCAAGTGTAACTCAACAGACGGGCGGGGGGGGGGGAGGGGGGCGGGACACTAGCAGAAATTAACAATATAAACATGTCACTATTATATACACAATTCAAAATGGTCACTAATTCCAAAACAACTTTTAAAAATACATTTTATTTATTTGAGAGAGGGAGAGTGAAAGAGAGAACACGAACATGAGCGGGGGACAGGAGAGGGGAAAGGGAGAAGCAGGTTCCAGGTTGAGCAAGGAGCCCGATGCGGGGCTCAATCCCAGGACCCTGAGATCTTAACATAGTTAGGATTATCTTAACATTAACCTAACATGATCCCAGGATCATAACCTGAGCTTCGCAAAGGCGTATGCTTAACAACTGAGCTGCCCAGGAACCACCCCTCAAACAATTTTAATAACATGGGCATAATCAGAAGGTGATCAATGTTTTCTCGACCATCAGCATCTCCTCTCAGGTATGGCTAATCTTTTCCCTACTTTTAGCCGTATTTCTAGCTGAAGCCTCCCCCTGGGGCCTGGAGCTAATTAAGTGTTCCAGCTTAAAAGACCTTTCCTTCTCCCCCATGTTGTGCCACAGCATGATTGTGAGCTGTAAGGGGTGGCAGATGAGAAAATATTAAAATGGTATTTAATTAGGCAGAGTAAACAATAAGGTCAATAGCAACTTGAAGCTGACATCTGTCTCCGAACAAGCAGGCAAGCTACCTCCAGGTATGGGCGACAGAGAAGGGAGCTTAGCTGCAGGCTCCTGGGGTCCATTCCACTTGTAGTATCTACCTCTGTTTCAGAGGCAATGAGACATTTGATAAAAGAAAACAAATAGCGATACCTCACTGTATCTAGGAGGAGAGCAGGAAAAACCCTCCAGCTGTTTAGCACTGCAATGTTCAGGCTTCATTTCATTTTGCTTTTAAAAGTAACCAGGGAAATGAAAAATGTTCTATAGTGAACTCCACGAGCAGGGTGTGCACAGCTTGTAAGCCTGACATCTTGAGTTGTGCTGCATCACTTTCATCTGATGCTATCAACAAACAGGACAGAGCTGGAGAATCTCTTAGGTATTTGTCAAGCCCCAAACATTTTGTAAATGAGCAAGGGCGGGTGGAGAGATGACAGATGTTACTGATTTACTGCTAGGATGGCACATGAAGCGGGATTATACTTGGGGTTAATATCAGAATATCAAAAGCCCCACAAATGGAAAAATGACCAGTGCAGCCGTATCTGGGGTGATCAGAACGGTTTCTGTCACAGTTAATCTTATGCATCAACTAGACTGGGTCATGGGGTGCCCAGATATTTAGTCAAACATTGTGGTTTGTCTGTGAGAGTGTTTTGGGGGTGAGAGTAACACTGGAGTCAACAGGCTAAGTGAAGCAGACACTGTCCTCCCTAATGTGGGTAGCATCAGTCAATCAATGGAAGGCCTGCACAGAACCAAAATAATGGACCCTCCCATAAGTTCAAGGAACTCTGGCCTGACCACACTGAGCTGAGACATTGGTCTTTTCTTGCCAGTGGCGTGAATGGAAAGATCACCACTTTGTGGGTTTCAAAAGTGCTGGATTTCTGAATGGAATTTATACTATCAGCTCTCAGGGTGCTCAGGCCTTTGGGCTCAGACTGGACCACACCATTGGCTCTCCCCAATTTCCACCTTGCTAACTGCAGATGTGGGGATTCCTCAGCCTCTATTATTGTGTGAGCCACTCCTTATAATAAATCTCTTTATACACACACACACACACACACACACACACACACACACACACACACATACCCTAATGGCTCTGTTTCTCTGGAGAACCCCAACTACTCTTGTTTCCAAACTCCAAATTAATGAAGTAGTAAAAAAACAAAACACTATTTTGATACCATGAATTACATACAGAAATGTAAAGTTCACAAATTAATTAATTATTTTAAAGATTTTATTTCTCTGATGGAGAGAAGCAAGCACAAGCAGGGGGAATGGCAGAGGGGAGAGGGAGAAGGTGGCTTCCCACTGAGGAGGGAGCCTGACATGGGACTCAATTTCAGGACCCTGGGATCATGACCTGAGCTGAAGGCAGATGCTTAACCAACTGAGCCACCCAGGTGCCCCCACAAATATATTTAATACCAGATTTCACTGTGAAGATTGAGGTCCAGGTCTTGGGCCTCAATGTTGTGTTGATACACAACATTCATTACCACCCCCAACTTGCATTCAATGGAGTAACAAGCCATGATGATTCCACCTCCTGTGTATCTATCCATCTACTTTTCTCCACAAGTGCCATCACCTTGTCCCTCAGGCCATAGTCTTAACTTACTGGAAGACAGCAACAGCCTGGTCATTACCCTTCCTCCTTCCCCAAAACCCTCCTATTTCCCCTGCTCCTACTCATTCATCCCTCCACTCCTCCGCTTAAAACACTCCACTGGCTCCTCACTGTCCACTAGATCAGGCCCAAAGTCATGGAGATGGCTTTGGGATCTGGTTTTTCCTTCCCTGTCTACCCCTACCATTTTCATCTTTTGTAGGTTCCACCTTCATTCTGCTCAATCAAAATATATTGGAACAAAGTCAGAAAATCTGTATTTTTTCAAGATAATTTCAAAGGTTAGTCATCCAGGTTTTGGAACCACTGCTTCGAAAATCATGTCCTTTGGTAACTGCAAAGGTAGCTTGTGACTATCCCTGTCATTGTAACAGTGGCCTGTAATTACTTGTTGAGTTGTCCTTGTTCTGACAGAATTAAGAGTTCTTTGAAGACAGGAACCATAGACTGACACATGCAGGACAATTGAGGCATGGGAAGTAGTCCTGAGCATGGGCAATGACTGTCATTGTCAGTGTACTGCTTTCATAAAGACTAAAGATTTTAAGTGACCACCAGACATGCTTCCTCTGAGATGAGATGGGAAGGACAATACTACCTATATAGTGTTTTTGCCAACTCAAAAACAAAAACAAAAAAAATCAAACCTAAACTAGATCAAGCCTCTCGATCTAACTACTGGTTTTCAGAATATGCAGGATTAGAGGAGCTTGTTCAATGACACCATGAGAATGCCATTAGCAAAACCCAAAATGTACTAATTCAATGGATAAATGGTACGGTTTCATTGACAACAGATGGTGAGATAAAAAACAGAGAAGGAGGGCAGCCCGGGTGGCTCAGCAGTTTAGCGCCACCTTCAGCCCAGGGTGTGATCCTGGAGACCCGAGATCAAGTCCTGCATCAGGCTCCTTGCATGGAGCCTGCTTCTCCCTTTGCCTGTGTCTCTGCCTCTCTCTCTCATGAATAAATAAAATCTTTAAGAAAAAAAAAGAGGGAAGGAAAAGCTTTATATTATTAAACACTTTAGAGGCACATCAACCAATGCCATGTGTGGATATAGTATGAGTTTTGATTCATCTATTGGGGAAAAAAAAAACCCTCAAGAGAAAACTGGTATGGCCTGAACATTGGTTATTTATTTTTAAGAGACTGGTGTGTGTGTGTGTGTGTGTGTGTGTGTGTGCGCGCGCACGTGTGTGATAATGATTATATTTTAAAAAAACAGTGTCAAAGTGAAAAGATATTCAACACTGCTCATCCTTAGGGATATACAAATCAAAACCATGATAAGATACCACCTCACACACACACAAAAAAAGATAACACCTCACATCTGTCAGAATGGCTAAAATTAACAACACAAAAAACAACAGGTGTCGAGAATGTAGAAAAATAGGACCTCTCTTGTACTATTTGTGGGAATGCAAACTAGTACAGTCTCTCTGGAAAACAGTATGGAGGTTCCTCAAAAAGTTAAAAATAGAACTATCCTATGATCCAGTAATTGCACTACTAAGTACTTACCCAAAGGGTATAAAAATACAGATTCAAAGGGGTACATGGAACCCAATGTTTATAGCAGCATTATCAACAATAGTCAAACTATGGGAAGAGCCCAGATATCCATCGAGAGATAAATGGGTAAAGATGATGTGTGTGGGCGTGTGTGTGAGTACACACACACATATACATATGTCGAGATATATATACGCACACACACACATGTGTATATATATGTATGTATATATATGAATATTACTCAGCCATCAAAAAGAATGAAATCTTGCCATTTGCAATCATGTGGAAAGAGTGAGAAAGTATTATGCTAAGTAAGTCTGTCACAGAAAGACAATTACCATATGATTTCACTCATATAGAATTTAGGAAGAAAAATGGATAAACACACGGGAAGGGAGAAAAAAAGAGAGGGAAGCAAACCATATGAAACTCTTAATGACAAAGAACAAACAGAATTAATGGAGGGATGTGGGTGGGGGATGGGCATTAAGGTGGACACTTGTTATGATGAATGCTGGGTGTTTTATGTAAGTGATGAATCACTAAGTTCTCCTGAAATCAATATTATGCTATATGTTCACTAACTAGAATTTAAATAAAAATTTGAGGAAAAAAAATAAAAAACACTGTGTCTTGCTTTTTAAGAGGTACATTCCTAAAATACTTATGGATAAAACATATAATGTATGGTATTTGATTTAAATTAAGAGGGTATGTGTGCAATGCCATGCCTAGGGGTACAAATGAAACAAAACTGGACACATGCTAATGAAATGTTGAAGCTGGGTGATATGGGAGAGCACAGTGAGGTTCATCACATTATGCTTTTTGGTTTTGTAAATATTGTCATGAGAAATAAAGTAAAAAAGGAGGTAGAATAGGTCACTGATTTCTAAATCATGATATTTCAAAGTTTCTTTAATGTGTCAATGTTTGTCAAGTTGGAGCTGGTTGCATAAACCTTCACAGAGCAGAAATAAGCAAATGTTAATAGGACTGCATTCTTTGATACCAAGAATTTTTTGAACACCTGATATTAACAAACACAAAACTCTTAGGTAAAGCCAGTTCCTCTTCTGAACCAGAATGGGTTGTAAAGAATTGCCAAAGAAAATTACCAAGGAGGACTGGGGCCATGTTCTTCAATAAAGATGTTCTCTTCTTTTCCATGGGAATTTCTAGCCACATTTTGGTGCTAAAATGAATGTGCTCATGTCCTTCTGGCTCTTCACACTAAGTTGATAGAATGAAGGGACATTTAGTTTTAGTACAGTAGAAAGTTAAGAGGTAGAGCAAAGGGCAACCCATATTGAGGTTTTTTTTTTTTTTTAAGTGACACTTGAAGAAAAACTCTTTACAAATTATACTATGTAATTAAATGTAGGTCATTTAGAATATCCTAAGTGATACCACAAGAAAGAAGAGCACAGGTCCTCTGAACCAAGTATCAATGTGAAAAAGTCTTTGTAGTAATATATGAAAATTATACGGGGGAAAGGATCTTTGCAACTATTTGTCAATTACACAAGTATTCCAAGTGGCCTTTAACTTTCAATTACAAGAGATTTCCCTCTTTGTTTCTGTGCTGAAATGACTTAATTTGCAAAGATTGTCCATTGGATGGGCATCTTTTTAATTTGCAGACTCTGAAAAGCACTGATATATATATCAGTGTATATATATATCATATATATATATATATGATATATATATACATAGACATCTACTCTGAGTTTTGAAAGAAAGCATAAATAAAAATCGGGCTTGGTAAAGATAGATAAAAGTGACTTTCAAGTTTCAGAGTAATGAGTGAGCCAATCATAATGGAAAATAAATTATCATTTGCTTTAAAGTGGATAAAATACATATAAAATGCTATTTCTTTAGAGTACGATAACCTTTAACAATAGTTTAACTTCATTCTCTTAAGAAAAATGTGTAATATGTCAAATCCACTCACCAACCCATCCATTCATTCTTCTTCCCTCTTTTTGTTTAGCAAAGCAATAAAGGTACAATGGAAAAATAAGATGGAGAGAGGATTGAAGTGAAAGAGGAAGGAAGAGAAAAAAGAATGAAAAGATGGAGATTATAAATGGATGATGTCATTGCATCATTTTAAATTTTTTGCCATTATTAAAATTCCACATCTGAGTGTAACATTTGTTATAAAGCAATGAACTGACAATGATACATCATTACCCAAAGTTCATAGATTACATGAGGGTTCACTCTTGGTGTTGTATCATACAGAGTTGTTTTACTGCCCTAAAAATCTGTGTTCCATCCCCCTCATCCCTCCCTTCCCCCTAAGCCCTGTTAACCACTGATCCTTCTATTGTCTCCATAGTTTTGCCTTTTTCAAATGTCATATAGTTAGAATCATACAGCATATAGTCTTTCCAGGTTGGCTTTTTTCACTTAGTAATAGATATTTAAGGTTCCCCCAAATCGATTCATGGCTTGATCGCTGGTCTCTTTTTAATGCTGAAGAATATTTAACTCTCTGGTTTATCCATTCATTCACTGAAGGACAACTTGGTTGCTTCCAAGTTTTGGCAATCAATTAATAAAGCTGCTATAAACATTTACATATAAGTTTTTGTGTGGACGTAAGTTTTCATCTCATTTGGGCAAGCCACAAGGAGGGCAACTGATGAATTGAAAGAGTGTCCTTAGTTTTATTACAAACTTTCACACTGTCTTCCAAAGTGGCTGTATCATTTTGCATTCCCACCAGCAATGAATGAGAGTACCTATTGCTCCACATCCTCATCAACATTTGATGTCCTTAGTGTTTTAGATTTTGATCATTTTAATGGGTGTGGAGAGGTATCTCATTGTTATTTTAATTTGCAATTCCCTAATGACATGATGTTGATGAACATCTTTTTTATAAATTTACTTGCCACCTGTATGTCTTCTTTGTTAGGTGTCTGTTCAGGTCTTTGCCCATTGTTTCTTTTCTTTCTTTCTTTCTTTTTTTTTTTTTTTTTTTTTAAGATTTAACTGGTTATTCAATAGACATTTATTGAGATTCTATTAAGGGTCGGGTACTGTTCAAGGCACTAAGGAAACAAATACACAAGAAGGCTAGAATCCCTATCTTCACTGAACTTACCTTCTAGTAAAATATAAAACACTTAAACCAACAAATAAAAATTCCCTCCAACTACTGCTGTTGTGACCAAAAAAATACCAGGGGATCTGTGGGCATTAATAGGGTAGGGCTGCTTCAACTTGGGGGAGGTCTTTCTGAGGAGAAGATATCTGAGCTGAAGGATGTGCTCCAAGCTCGGAGGTATGTCAGCTGACTTAAATTACAGTCAATAAGGAAACGGAGATTGTGATTGCCAGCTTAGAGTTTTAGATTACAAGCATAATTGAGAATAATTTTTCCACTTTTCTTGTGCTTTGAGTCCCTTTGTTGTCAGCCATCACCCCATATAGGATGCCATAGTGGATGGGGCAGGGAGGAAGTTGAGGAAAGGGAAAAAATGTCAGGAGAGTAAAACTGTTTGAAGGCAATATGGGGGTACTTCCCTTCCCCCTCCATGTCTCCATGTGGATTTGGAAGTTATTATTCCTCTGGGAAACATTTGTTTTAATTTTGGTTTCTTAAACCAATGACTGCTCATGGAAACCAAAGTGGGACTCTCCTTCCAGTTGGAGACTCATACTCTTTGATGTGACCATGAAGTATCAACTTACATTGACACCATAAGATTTTTGTTGTATAAAATGACTTCTTGACAAGCAGTTTGCCTCTAAAGTTCACTCTTTCTCATACTTCCTTCTCTCCATGTTATGGCATGACTTACTCCCAGTACGTTTGGTTTTTCATGTAATTGCAATAACTCTAAGAGTAGATATTAGTTCTGCCTAACTGAAGTACAGAGAGGGAAGAAACTTGCCAAGTTCACACAGAAACTGGTGTATCATGGAGATGGGACCAAGCCCAGGTCTGACTCTAGAATCTTCCACATTATTCCAATACTGCAGAGTTTTCTATCTCCCTTCTGAATCTTAGCCCCAGGTTCACAGTATTTTTATTTCTTCTGACTCCACGAAGCACCATGATGGAACAGCTGCCAAACTGGCTCAATATCCTCTAACACACTGACAGCCACTTATCCCCCTTCAAAACTGCTTTGCTACTGACGATGGTGGTAATGTACTAATAACAAAAAACAGTTAATGTGAATAACCAGATAACCAGATGGGAAAAAAAATCATTAATGAGGAAGAAAATAGTCCTTAGTGTAAAGCATTTCTTAAATCTCTGCCTATGTTTGATAATTGTTCTACCATTATCCATTTTGTAAGATCAGCAGATGTAGATGGAAAAGATGTTAAATTACCCATAGAATTGCTAGATATCTTTAAGATAGCTAAATGAATGACATATCTTAAGGATTTTTACCTCCTGAAATTTACTTTGGAAACTGAAAGGGCTCAACTTAGAAAATGTCTAAACCCAATGATTCTATTGTTAGAAATTTAAGGTTTGAAGCTAACATAAAACTAAAGCAGGTTGAGGCCCTGTTGTTAGAAAAACCAGACTGTTTATGTTGCAGGCACCATAAGCCAGAAAAGTGACTCTTGGCAGTGGGGGAGGGCAGGTAGTGGTGGCATCAATACTGACAACCACCACTAATACCCATATTTGGTAGATAAGACATTTGAACTATTAAGACTTTTTTTGGAAACAACTCTTCATTTAGTGCACTATTTCCATTAGAAAGGAAAATGCCTATAAACTCTGGGCATCCCTTTATTGCTAGAAAAAGACAGAAGAGAGAAGAAGAGAAGAGAAGAGAGAGAAGAGAGAGAAGAGAAGAGAAGAGAAGAGAAGAAAAGAGAAGAGAAGAGAAGAGAAGAGAAGAGAAGAGAAGAGAGGAGAGGAGAGGAGAGGAGAGGAGAGGAGAGGAGAGGAGAGGAGAGGAGGGAAGGGGAGGGGAGGGGAGGGGAGGGGAGGGGAGGAGAGGAGAGGAGAGGAGAGGAGAGGAGAGGAGAGGAGAGGAGAGGGAAGAGGGGGAGGGGAGAGGAGGAGAGAGGAGATACATCAGGTGTTAGGAGATACATCAGGTGTCAGCTGGGGACCCCACAGTGAGCAGTCTTATACTCAGTGATGGGGAGATATGCAAAGAGAACTGATGAGCTGGGAATAAAAGCTATGGAAATGTAGAGGACATGAGCTCATTTCATAATGATTCTATGCCTTTTACCTTTTTACAATGGATAATAGCTTGGCCATGATGGAATCGTCCGAAAACATTTCTAGCTTTCACATTATAATTTTAGAGGTTGAAAGAAAGGCTGATATTAGAGCAAGAGACTCTTGGTATCTGCCAGATGTCACCATGAATGAGGATATTCCCATAATGTCAGTGGCTCTGCCCCCAGATGCTGATTTTGCCAGTACATGTGACAAACTGAGATACTCCTATTGTTACACGTTATGGCTGCTGGTGGGTGGTGTTCTTTTGTCCTTCCCTGGCTCTCCAGCACATCTAAAACATGCTATAAAGGTTCCATTACTGTTGTCATGGTCACTACCACTGCCATTACTATTGGCTTCACTGTCATCACTGCACCAGCCAGCAGTCTGGAGTGTTCTCTGTACCAGAATCCATGTTATGTGCATGATCCCCTTCAACCCTAAGGTCAAATCTAGGGAGGTGGTGCTCTTATTTATCCTCATTTTGCAGAAAAGGAAGCAGAAGTAGTGACATTAAATAACCTCAAAGGGGCAGATGACCGGCCCCAAGGACCACACATTTTTTACCCTTAATCAGGCCCTATGGGATCCCTGGGTGGCGCAGCGGTTTGGCGCCTACCTTTGGCCCAGGGCGCGATCCTGGAGACCCGGGATCGAATCCCACGTCGGGCTCCCGGTGCATGGAGCCTGCTTCTCCCTCTGCCTATGTCTCTGCCTCTCTCTCTCTCTCTCTCTCTGTGACTATCACAAATAAATTAAAAAAAAAAATAACTTAATCAGGCCCTAGCTTATGAGATAAAAATGGGGAAGAGGGAAAGAAGTAGCCTTGGGTTTGCTGCATGTTCTTGGTACTTTCAAGAAAACTTCCTAGAAATCTATTAGGTTCCTACTTCCTAAAGTGGCTGTATTATTCTTGAAAGCTTTATCGTTTTAGAGGATTTCACTTGTTTTCATTAATTATAGATTACTCCTTGAAATGACAGACTGTTAACATGATTAGCAGAAACATCTCCAAGTAGATGATAATGTTCCCTGAAATTAGTAACCAAAAATGCACCTCTCACCAATCAACAAAAGCAAAACAAAAAATTCATTAATTTGGGGCTGATGTGGATAGATTTCTGATATTGAATAATTCAATGAATCTGTGAGGCATGTGTGAAGTAATATCATGGGAGGTTAAGTATTCAGTGAGATGTCAATATTGCTGCTGTCAAGTCACTTAAGAGCACAAAAGGGAAGATGTGAGACAAACACATCATTTGGTACAAGCCAAACAGTGACAGGAGTCTTAACAGAAGTGGAGGTGAGGTTTCCTGGACATTATAGAACTGTACTACTCAAGATGTACTCTGTGTTTTAGACACTTATATTGCAGTTTAACAGAGTATTTTCATGCCTACTGAATCAATGTGTAGTAAAAAAGAAGGGAGGATGTAGTGGGGCTCTTGGGGGGCACAGTCAGTTAAGTGTCTGACACTTGGTTTCAGCTCAGGTCATGATCTTAGAGTAATGAGATCCAGCCCCACAACAAGGAGTCTGCTTGATATTCTCTCTCCCTCCCCCTTTCTCTCTCAAATAAATAAGTAAATCTTAAAAAAATAAAAATAAAAAAGAACTCTGCTTGCATTTTGTATGACCTATTTCATTTTTTCATTTCATGTTTCTAGTAATTCTCATTCATTTTGCAAAAGTACTGATAAATGATCAAGTGTAAATAACTGGTTCTTTACCATTGAAGCCTGAGAAGTGGTATATTCTAGAGCCATGTTTAAGGCCTAGTGTCAATAAGTACCATACCACATTTTACTTATTAGAACTCAATCTGACATTCATTTGGATATATATATCCATACACTACCGTTTTTTATATATAATACCTGCATATACTATTTAAAGTCACAAAAATCTCTTTAAAGATATTCTGAGTTTATACTCTGGTAATTCAAATAGGAAATAAATCTGCATAAGAATAATGTGACATCAGGCTAAAGATATGCTTTAAAAACACACAAGCCATAACCAATTGAGATTCAGAACCTTTGATGAGCCATGAAGTGAATATTTAAAAATCAACAATTAATGATAAGCATTTTTTCTTAAATGAAAAAAGACAAGGTTATAATGAAAGACCATTCCTATCGCCAAGGCCAACTAAAAGATGACGTAAAAAGAGATGAGGAACACTGTTGTTCCAGAAATTTTTCAGCTGTAGAATACTGCTTGGCACAGAGTAGGTGCTCAATAATTGATGAATGAAAAAAAAAAGATATTTAATAATATATAACCAAGCAGTGGATCTTAGTTATTAACATTGGGATATAATGCTGGAAGATGTTTCCTTAAAGGAATAGACATTTTTTTATGGGAAGACCCAATTCTGTTCTAAACTTAGAGCGTGCTGATTCTTAAGAGAGCGGCTTGCTCTGAAAGATGCTCCAGTATGAGCTGAGGCTTTTTCAGTGACTAGGTGTAAGACCTTCTTTATCCTCCTCCTCAGGACTTGATTTCTTTGCCTATACAACGGAGATAATAGAGCTCACTTCACAAGCTAACTGGGAGGAGTAGATGACATGTTATACAAGCATTTCACTCATTCCTGGTACTTATTAAGCACCTAAGAAATGGGAAATAGCAGTAGTATTATGTGGAAGCATGTGATGCTGTCAATTTTGCACCATTCTGACCTACAACAATGGCAGTTTCTTATGTTTTGACCTAATATTAATGGTATCTGGCTTCAAATACAGTAAAAAGAACCTTTCTGCTAAAAATAATTCATCAGGCAGAGATTGATGTATTTGTTTCCTGTCACCTCCACTATTGTATCTGCCAACGTATGTCTCCTGGGCTGCTGTCCAAGTTACAGGAAGGGATGTATGAGCCTGGGAAGCATGTCACACGTGTTGCTATCAGAATCCTCTGACTGCCTAAGGGGAGGGTCTGCCCATGACATGCATACCTACACTGCTCTGGTTCCTTCAGGGCCATAAGGGAAGCCAGAGGGAGAGCCTTCCAGCTTACAAACCCTCAAAGATTCTATGGCTCTTTGTGAGCCAAAGTGCTGGGCGGCTTTCTCGAGCATGAGATGCTGGCCCTGCAACTTTGTGTGGGTGGAGCACATACAAAGTTTATCAGTGAGAGATATCACTGGACACTATATTTCTACCCCTCCATTCACCATCATCATCTTCTTACTCGCTTCCGCCTTGTATGGTGCAGTATAAGCAATGCTACAACTCCCAGGCTCCCACATTCATACCACTATCACCACCATACACATTGCTAATATACCTCTTTTCCAAAACATCCCAGGACATTTAGAAATTCTTATTACTACCCCTCATTTTACAAATAATTATTGTAACAGGATATATAATGTGGTGATAAACATAATTTCTATATCTTTAATATGAAAATATTTTATATTTTCTGTTGATAGAAGTAAATAAACACAAGGCCCAAATCATGGAAATATTTTAATAGAAAGGCAGAGTCAAAACCCACTGAATGTCTGCTTAATACACTGCTTTATACAGCCTACTCAGGGTAAGAAGGTTTATAAAGTTGCATTTCTGGATTTAAAAAATTGTCAGACAATTCCTTTTGAGCAAACGTTATGTATACCAGTGTGTACTAGCTCAAATGTGGTCTACTAAAATCCATTTTTCTGTATATGTTTATGTACTTAGTTTTATCTCTAGGTAAAGTTTCATATAGGAATTTAAAATATACGCTCTTGGACATAAATGTCTTATTTCTCTTTATATTCTATATAATATGTATACTGAATTAAATTGAACAGGAAACTCAGGGACAGTAATTATGTTAATCTTCACATGAAAATACACTAAATCAAATGGTGACTTCTGATGTCAGATGAAAAAAAAAATAGTCACCCAGCATAATACCCTCCAGTTCCATCCACATCGAAGCAAATGGTGGGTATTATGCTGAGTGAAATAAGTTAATCGGAGAAGGACAAACATTCTTCATTCATTTGGGAAATATAAAAAATAGTGAAAGGGAATAAAGGGGAAAGGAGAAAAAATAAGTGGGAAATATCAGAAAGGGAGACAGAACATGAAAGACTCCTAACTCTGGGAAACGAACTGGGGTGGTGGAAGGGGGGATGGGGGTGACTGGGTGGCGGGCACTGAGGTGGGCACTTGATGGGATGAGCACTGGGTGTTATTCTGTATGTTGACAAATTGAACACCAATAAAAAATAAATTTATTTAAAAAATAGTCACAATAGTCATGGGAAATTAACTCAAGAATCTCAGATTAATTTTTCCATTAAAGTGAAATTGAATCACACTGACTCTTGAAAAGGACGTGATATTCTAAGATTTAACCGTCAATGTTAGGAGAAATACATTTAATTTAAAACTAAGGGCTTATTTCCACAAGGTGTGGGATCCATTCTTTAAAGGCTATCGCCGCCAGCCCAGGTGGCTCAGCGGTTTAGTGCCGCCTTCCGCCCAGGGCCTGATCCTGGAGACCCCGGATCGAGTCCCACGTGAGGCTCCCTGCATGGAGCCTGCTTCTCCCTCTGCCCGTGTCTCTGCCGCTCTCTTGCTCTCTCTCTCTCTGTATCTCTCATTAATAAATAAATAAAATTAATAAAAAAAGAATAAAGGCTATCGCCACATGTAGATAACAGTCATGGGCAATGGAAGGGGTCCTTGTATAAGCAGAGACGTTAACACAGAACTCTGTTCAACAGTTGCTGGGTTTAGTCGGGCTAAATTATTAGGGAAGAGAGACTGAAAGAACAAACATGGGTCCACCTAAATACCAGGAATGAAAGAAGATCCTGTGCTGGGCTCTGACCCTGAAAGCTGGAATGGAAAGAGAAGAGTCACCAAGGACAGAGCTCACAAATGCACAGTACACAGGATGCCCAATCTGTTGCGGCAAAGCTGGGTGCCCTGTGAATTTACATGGAGCCCTGCGAAGCTAGGGATGACAACAGTGTATTTCCTATTGGTTTATAAACTTATTTTTATATACTATCGTCCTCCACGTTTCAATTAAAGATAAGTCTAGGTAGCTGAGGTAGGTAAAGGGCAGGTAAAGAAAACGATTACCAGTTCTATTCTTATTTTTACATTTTTTGTATGATACAATCAAACCTCTCAGAGACCTTAATTGAGCAGGCTCACCATGATAATCTTTCCCTTGAAGGCAAATTCTTCAGTTGAAGGCAAATTCTTCAATTGGGTATCAGGGTCATGCAAACTCATAGAATGATTTTTAGAAACCTGCCATGCTCATTCAAGGCTCAGACTTTGTAGATCTAGGACATCTTCAAACACCTAGCTCTCACAGTAGAACTCAAATGCCAATAAGGATGGCTACCCCATGAAACTCTTCTTTCTTCAGAGCAGTTCTATATGAGGATCTCAAAACTCTAAACTGTCCCTCGTGGACCACAATCTCCTAATTTTTAATTTCTCTCTGTTTTCCACTTCTCCCCCTCTTTTGCTCTCACTGGACCCTCCACCCTCTGGATGTTTCCCTAATCCTTGGTTCCTTGGCATTAGGTGGACCCCATGGGCAGCCACTTCAAACTGGCTGTCACTAGGAATAAGAATAACTCCTAATTTTCATGTAGTACTTCATGATTCAGAAAGGGCTCTCTTGGGCCTACTCTTACCTGAGTTCACTTGCAATAGGTATTATTATTATTATTATTATTATTATTATTATTGGTATTATTCCTTTTAAAGAAGGAGCAAAGAGGACTTTGAGAGGGCCCATGAAAGCTTGCTGACATGAGACTGCAGCCAGTTGTTAGTAATTTTATCCTACCCACCTCGGTGGCAAGAGATACAACCCAGGGCACCCATGACCACGTGCCTTAGCACACAGACTCAACCTCATTAGCATCAGATTCCAACCCAATAAGCAAGTCTATCTTGAAAAGAAATACAAACCATATAAAGCAGTCAACAATGCATACTGGCAGTGAGGCAATCCGAAAAACAACAGTTGTGTTGAACCAAAGTTCTATATGTAACTGGCTTAGAAGATTAAAATAAGTCAAACAAAACCTAACCATGACTAAAATAGGTATGTGTCTTTTTGCTTCCAATTCTCTCAAAAAAGTAACAATAATGCAGTACTATATATCTTCAGTTAATTAATTCAAGGTTTTTTTGTAGCAAGCTTTTGTACCTCATTCTGTATTACAGACCATCTGTCTCTGTGAATAGTTAGTTCTCCCCCACAGACTGCTTCCTAACCCTTAGAATAAATGTTATCTCCTTCAAAGCCAGAAAAATGTTCTGTTAGACAGAACAGGATGGGGAAGATGAGGACTTACATTTCAAATAAACAGATACTGTTATTATCATCTACACCACTGCCACCTCTGGTGTTAATGAAGCAGCACTTTCACACCCCTAACAAGACCCATGGTGTTCATGACAGAACAGTTCTCACTGGTCAATCAGATGGCCAAATTTCTACCTAGAGAAAGAAAAGCTTAGTTCTATTACCTCTAAGTGACTTCGCCTCTCAGCAATCACACGTTCATCCTTGTTTCCAAATAGTTTCTTTGGAGGGAACTCAAGGGTAGCAAGCTGAAATACATATTTTATAAGAGATGTATTAATATTACACTTTTGATCCTTGGGTTTTTATTAATCTATTATTTGGAGTCTCTATCATGGGGTGAAGGGAAGAAGTTGGAAGTTTAAAGATGGTAGGTCCTCCCTTGCTTTGTCACCAACTGACTGTGTGACCTTGAACAGACAGGGCAAGATTCCACAACAGTCAAATGAGAAGGAGGGATGGGAACTCAAAGGAAGAGCAGGTCTGAGTCTCAATATTTCATCTCAGACAACATATTACACTCTTTGTCAGATGGCACTTCACAAGTTTTATTTGTTAAAACACAAGTTTCTTCTTTTAGTCCCCTTCTTATATTAGAATTCAATTATTTTGTGCTAAGAATTTGAAAACTTAACTTGCACACTACCCGAGCATTTTGTAAAATAGTTCTGAGACCATTGTTCAGGTTCTTTAAACATTCTATATTGCCTTTTTTATAGCTACTGTTACAAATGAAGAATTCCTGTGTGAAAAGAGGACCTCTCCTTGAATCTTTTCACCTTGTTTCGTAGAGAATAAAGGTTCAGAATTTGTTTTTAGCCAGGTCTTGGGATTTCATAGTTATTTTCTTTGTGCTTCTCTTCTTGGAGGTATTAAAATCGTAATAAAAAGATAAGTTTTATTATAGACTAGGAGGCAAGAAAGAACTCTATAATCTGGTGGGAACCTGCCCAGCCAGTGCTGCTCTGGTTGAATGAATGCTGAGCAGCAATAATTGCTGGTGTTGATGAAATTCACTACTTCCTGCCTTCCTCACCTTGTCAGGTTCAGACAATTTGAGAAGCCAAGAAAAAATTACCAAGAAAAAATTAACAACATTTCTTCCACAATACAAGTCATACAATATGCCACAAAAGCCTTATTTTATACATATGTAAATCTCTTACTTGATTTAAATTTTATTACCAAAGGAATCAAAAATTAAGAAGTAGTATCTTTCTCTCTCTCTCTCTCTCTCTCTCTCTCTATCTATCTATCTCTCTCATAGAGAGAGATATATACATACATATATATATATATACACATACATACAGATATATACACACAGGGCTTTAAAAACTTAATACTATAGTATAAGAATAGACATAAAGTGCACATATCGTAAGTGAACAATGTGATGAATTTTCAGCACCTCAACACTGTAACCACCAGCCAGATCAAGAAAGAGAACATGCCCAGCACCCAGGAACCCACCAAGCACTACCAGTCATGCCCTCTTGCCTTCTACAAAGGTTTCCAACAAGTGCAACTCAGCATTACCTATTTTTGAACTTTCTGTAAATAGTATCATGCAGCATGAACTCCTTTGTATCTGCCTTCACCACGCTACCTCATGTTTGTGAGATCCATTCACGTTGCTGTGTGTAGCAATAGCTTGATCTTTCTTGTGGCTGTATACTATTCCATTATATGAACATTCCACCATTTATTTTTTCACCTGTCTCTTGTTATGGGGCTTTTGGTTTCTAGTTTTTGGCCATTCGGAATTGTGCTGTTATGAACATTATTCTCTAAAGGCATTCCAATGAGCATATGCAGGAATTTTGCTGGTCAGAGTCTTAGGAATAAAAATGCTGGGCTACAGGGTATGAAAGTGTTCAGCTATATTTGATATTATCAGATGGTTTTCCAAAGTGGTTTAACTACCTGACACTCCCACCAGCAGTGACTGAGAGATCCAATTGCTTCAGATTCTCACCCACATCTGGTGCTGTGGTACTGCATCTTCGCAATTCTGGTGGGTATGCAGTAATTTCTACTGTGGTTCAAGTTTGCATTTTTCTAATGAGGAATGATGTTGGAGCATCCCTTCACATGCTCATTGACCATCTGGGAAGTCATTTTTGGGAATTGTCTGTTCAACTCTTTTGGTCTTTTTTTTTTTTTTTTTTAGGTATCTTTTTCTTATCAAAAGTAATTCTCCCTTTTTACTCTCTTTAAGGTATCTTTGATGACTTTATGGTCCTTTTTTAAAGTTAACTGCAGTTGGACAAATGTTTACTGCCTTCACACTCTAGCATTCTTCTGTACCAAAGCTGAGAAAACTTGGGGTGGATGAGGTGTGGCACCTCTCCTCCTTCTCTTAACAAGTTCTAATTCTGTTGCTGACACTGGGAGCTTTAGAGTCAGTTCAAGGTAAAGTTAAAGACAATGGACACTGATTTAAGACAGACCAAGTCTGAATCTTGGCCTTACTGCTATCTAGCTGACCAGTCAGGTTTCTCTCAGCCTAAATATTCTCTGCTGAAAAGAAGGCAGACAATGATACTAAACTTCACCAGGTTTCTGTGAAGATTTAATGGAATAACAACAAATGGACCTTAGCTGGTGTTCTTATTTGCTAGAGATATGCTCATTACTAAGAAAGCATCACGCCATTTGGTCCTGGGCTCTCTCTCCATCTCTGCATTGGTGATGTGATTTCAAGGAGCAAAAAGTTTTCTGGAACTCTGGCCTCACTGGCACAAGCACACTTCTTGTATGTTGCAGTTTAGAGGAGACAGGTACAACAGAGCTCGTCTTTTGAACTTCATCCAGCCCTGATTTCATCTTGTACAAGCGTGTCTCCCACCTCCCCAATGTGGTGATGCCAGAACCTTGGCAGGCATGCTTTCACAGTTGGTTTTGTCATTTTCTTATATGGCTGATGAAGTCATGTGGTTTCTGTCAGGGGAAATTTATAGTCACACTTGCATGCTCAATCAGAAATGGCTCACTAAGAGGACTTTAGGCAGCTGAACCAGGTGGGGAGTGAGCATTTAAATATCCCTGTCGTCAATAGGAATACTCTAGGTGAAGGATAACATTTTCTGCTGTTAATATCTACCCCGCGAAATAAGCAGGTATAAATTATGGGTCATACTGTTGATCAGATTTTTAGGAAGAAAAGGGCACCTGTTAACAACTTTCAGACATATAATCAGAGGACTATCATATTCAACCATTTAAACTTTTGAGACAAGGAAACACAGTTCCAGACTCAGAAGGGAGGGTGCCAATCACACTTTGCTCTTCCTACTCTCCGCTGGGTGTCCCAGGCCAGTGATACAGAGAAATGGAGACCTAGGTAGGCAGGCAGGGCTATGATTCTTGCCCGGCTGTGGCATGGTCTTTGGGATCCTAGGCACATACCTGTCCTTCCCCTTACCTGGGCCTGCTTCCTCACTGTGAAACAGGCAACAATCATCTTTTAGCTGTAGAATATGAATATTATTTGCTTTTAAGGTAGTCTTGACGAGTGGGTGGGTGAGGAACTAGGACTCAACATAGGCTGAGGGAAACCTGGCAATCTGAGAGGCACTCAGACTGCATACCTCATCAACCTCATTAAATTCCTGTTGACAACTGGACTGCATTCCTGCCCAGGTGTTCAATTCCACAGCCCTACCCTGGCCAGGTCTGACAGTGTCTATTGCCAGGGCTAAGCAAGGAAAGGGTAACTTGCTTCTGGAAACAAACAATCCTGCCCAAAACAAAGATGAGGAGGAGCCAGATTCCTCATGTATGAAATGAGGAAAGTATTGGTATCTGCGTCACGGGGTTGCTGCAGTAATACAGTGAGATAATGCCATAAACCACTTAGCACAACCCCTGACACCTGGTAAATGGCAGTGTAGCATAAAGGTTCCCATTTCTCAAGGGGCCTTCACTATATGAGTTCTCATCCTTATGGCAACCTGTGAGGAAGGGATTTCCATCCCAATAGGTCAGAATAAAATTGAGTTGCAGAAAGTTGATCAATCCAAGATCATGCAGTGGGGACAAGCCAAGCTGGGAAACAATCCCAGGAAACTCTCAGTTCACTTTTCCCAGAGTGCACCCCCCAGGTTCTTGGTTTTGGACTCCTCCAGAGGGCTGAACTTGTAAAGTTGATTCCTGCCCCAGACCTGCCAAAGGAGACTCTGTGGGATGGAGCCTAGGAACTTAAACTTTATAAAGATAAGGAACCTACATCTTATATACATTAGGAAACTGAAGTGCAGTGACCATTTTTCATCAAGTGTGGGCCTGGGACAGAATTCACAGTCTGTTTGACTCTAGAGCAGCAATCAGAGACTTCCTGGAGGAGGTGGCAGCATTTGACAATGTGGGTCTCAAAAGGAAGAGAGGGGACAAAGGGGGAGGGTACAGCACAAATTATGGCTTAGAGTGGGAAGGGCCAGGCAACAGCTGTTCAGGGTTGCTCATGCTCCCAAATCCCCAGGGTGCCACCACTGCAGCCTTTCCCTAAAAGTCCAGGAAGAGACACTTCTGAGCCAATCTGAGCTTTTGGGAGTGGAGCCTGCCATGCTGTTGCCTCCGACAAGCAGGGCAGCAGTCAATGCTTTTTTTCTTAAAACAGTAATGTTATAAAAATCCCTAGAAGAGTTTAGGAACCTGGAATAGAGAAGAGGCTCAACTTACTCTCTCTCCAAGTACAAAGTGACTACTGCCTCATTTATTTTAAAACAGACAGCAAAAGCAATCCTCTGTAGATTTCATTTCTGGACTGTGAATTACTTAAATGGTTCGAATATTTTTTAAAAAGGATAATTTACCAAGAGCAACAGCACCACTGGTCAGGATAGATAAAGTACTTGGAGAGCCAAAAGAAGCAAACAAAGAAACAAAAAAAAAGAGAAACTCCTCCATTTTGCTGAAAGTGTTGCTCTGTGAAAAGTATTATTTCCAACAAATTAAGAATACAAGAAAGGATTAAAATGGGGGTGATTCCAAGCTGTCCCTGACTTTTCCACTCATGTCTGAAATACATCAGCATATTTTGTTTGCCTGCATGGTTTTTAAATAAGATAAATTATTTTTTTAAATAAGATATTTTTAAAATTTTTAAATAAGATAAATTATATTATCTGGGCATTTTCATTTCTTCTCAGGTTCTTTATATTGACAAATTTTCATTTTTATAGTCTCATTTTTTAATCTAGCAGATGGTCTAGGTTTGATTTCCATGAGAAACACTGTCAGGAACAGTGAATGGCAATCTGTAGGTGGAGGAGAGACTCCTCTTTGATTTCCTTTGTAACCTATGACAAAGGAAATACAGTGTCCTACATTTCTCAAAATCACAGTTGCTTAAGTCCTACGTTCCTTACAATAACTAAATTCTAGAAGGACTCAGGTAAATAGTTCTGATTCATATACAAATTGCCAATATATTGGGATTCAGTAACAAGGGAGAAATAATTTTCTTTCTATAAGATTTCATTTTTGTAAAGAACAAGTACCCTCATTTTGCCCTTTTAACTTTCACAGAGAGAGTGTCTCATGGTGAAAAGTATGATTCTAACAAAAATAATCTTTCTACAACCCATACAATGAAAGAAAACAGTTCTGGTTAAAGACGGTGGGGCTCATCTCCTTCAAAAGTACCAGAAAGAACAAAAGAGATGAAAAGGGAATACTTTGTCTCCAAACCAATAAACTGCCACAGCCCCCAGTGCAGGCCAGGTGGACTCAGGGAAAGCACTGTGGGGCTGCCATAGGCCTCCCTTGCTTCACCTATAGACTACTGGCATCATGAGCGATCCCACCAATGCAAACATCCAAACTCTGAGGTATTCCATTACACTGTGATTAAAGAGACTATATCTAGGAACAAGGAAAAGTGGGGGAAGGGGACACCTGCAGCAAAAAGGAAGGTGGGTAGGAGCTGTGGGGGAAAGAACATGGCAAAGCTCACAGCGTTAGAGGGAAGAAAGGTTTAAGGGCCAGCATTTGACTCTACAATGACCCCACAGCCCTCCTAAACACCAGAAAATATGAGAACATGTATCTCAAAGAGAAAGAAAAAACTGGTGGAAAGAAATTCAGAAATATTTCAGGCAGCAGTTTAGGCAAGTAGTAGGTTGCTGCCTTCATCATCCCCAATATTTGTCCCCTCCTTGTCCTCCAGTGATACACTGGTGTTTCCCTCAACAATTAGTCCACTTAACTTAAAGATGAGAAATAAGGGGAGCCTGAGTAGCTGAGGTCATGATCCTAGAGTCCTGGGATGGAACCTGGCATTGGGCTCCCTTCTCAGCATGGAGTCAGCTTCTCCCTTTCCCTTTGTCCCCACTCCCCCCTCCCCACTTGTTCTCTCTTTCTCAAATAAAATCTTTTTTTTTTAAGATTTTATTTATTTATTCATAGACACACATACACACAGAGAGAGAGGTAGAGACACAGGCAGAGGGAGAGGGAGAAGCAGGCTCCATGCAGGGAGCCTGACATGGGACTCGATCCCGGGCCTCCAGGATCACACCCCAGGCTGCAGGCGGCACCAAACCGCTGCGCCACCAGGGCTGCCCAATAAAATCTTTTTTATTCAGAAAAGGACAAATAATTAGGAGCACCTGGGTGGCTTACTCAGGTTGAGCACCCAACTCTTGATTTGGGCTCAGGTCATGATCTCCGGGTTGTGGGATTGAGCCCCATGTGGGGCTCCTTGCTCAGCACAGAGTCTGCTTCAGATTCTACCTCTCCCTCTCCTCTGCCCCTCCCCTGGATATCTCTCTCTCCTTCTCTCTCTCTTTATATACATATATTACTATATGTATATAAAGAGAGAGGAAATAAAAATCTTAAAATAAAGAAATAAAAATCCTAAAAAAAAAAAAAAAAAAGGTGAGAAATAATCAGAAAGAACCCAAACTGGAATTATGACTAAGTAAGTGAAATGAGAAGAGGATGAGTAAAATATTAAGCAAAGGCAGACAAAGAACGTACACCACATGAAAAACTGGCCACAGCCAGCCAGAAAGCACTCAGACAAGAAGTTACCCATGGTCTTAGAGGAACCACAGAAATCACCTCAAAAGAAGAGCCCAAAGAAGTAAGTATACAGGTTGAAAGAAGAGACTACAAGGGGAAAAGGGGTGGAAGAGTGAGTCAGCTCATGAAGAAATAGCTGATTCTAGGATTGGGACAGGGGATATGTAAGCTGAGCCTGAAGCATCTTGCAGTGCCTGAAAGGAATAACCCAAGAATAAGACCACCATGATGGAATGTTATGGAAGAACACAAGCATTTACTTAAAGAGCTCCCAAAGGCCAAAGACAGAACCATCTGGAAAACAAAATTAAAAAAAAAAAAAGTACTGGCTTATAACCAAAATATGACTGGATAAGCAAACAATTGAATAAAGAAATAAATACATAAAAAAAAAATAAAGGAGAGAACAGACAAGCCTTCCATGCACCAGAATACCAAATAACTTGTGGATACTTCATCCTCAAGAAAGTGGACCATACATTTCCATAAAGAGTAAGGGTAGAGAGGGGGAAGCCCCAAAACTTCCCAGGGGAGAAACCTCGAGCAACCTCAGCCAGGTGATCAGGATCAGTATCAATAGGGATCATCCCTACTGACACTGTTTGTTCCCTTCATAGGATGTAATCACAATGGCACTTTACCTCTGTGGTTTCCCCCCACAAACCCACAACTCTAATCTAATCATGAGAAAAGCAGTACACAAATCCCAATTGGGAACCTACTGTTAAACACCTGACCAGCATTCAATACTGTCAAGGTCATCAAAAACAAGGTCAGTATACAAAACTATCACCCAAGAAATGCCTAAGGATACACAGTAACTAAACACAGTGTGATATCCTGGATGGAACGTTAGGTAAAAACTAAGGAAATCTCAAAAATATAGATGTTAATTAATAATGATATATCAATATTAGTATTCGTTCACTCGTGATACAGGTACTATATTAATGTCAGTTGTTAATGATAGGCCATAAATCTAAACTCTTCGAGTAGAACTTCTGGTTTCTGATCTGACATGTTAGAAAGCTTGGAAGCCATCATCCTTGCCCTCACAAGAAGAAAAAGGCTGAATAGACCAGTTGTTGAAAGGCTCAACAACTCTTCTTAGATCCATCAGAGAATTGAGGTTACGGGCAAACTAGTGTCCCCAAACTGGAGAGATAGGCAGGCAGAGACAAAGAATCATAGCCTACTGGGCACAGAAGACTGTGGCTGGAGCCAGGAGAGGCAGGAACGCTTCCAGCTGTTATTGGTGAGTTGCTGGAGGCTCAGTGCAGACTAGTATTTGAGTTAAAGCTCCGTGTATGTGTGGGGTCTTCATATTTCCATTAGTTTTACCTCCACCCAGATTCTTACTGTAAGGTGGCAGAAAAATCTGCTACTTTCTGGCAGGAGAAGAGAAAAAGTAACCATTATGAGATACAGCCAAAGCTCCTGTTTCTCCATAACAAAGCCTGCCCTTAAGGGAAACTCTTTTATTGGAATCCAGTCACACCTTGGGATAACCAAAGCCTAACCAACCTGGGGCAAGTGAAATACCCAACAGCAGGCTCACAGAAAGAAGAAACCTGATCCTATGAATCACACTCACCACCACCTCCAGAGGGTTCCTAGAGGAGAACAAGGGATCACAGCTGAAAGAACTGTAGGCCTCAGGCTCTATTTAAGAAGTCTCTGGACAACCCAAAGGCAGGGGAGAGCCAAACAAGGGCACTAGGGGAAATGTTCGCCTGGGCTACCATAGCTACAGCAAACAGCAAACACAGCCTGCATCCAAGACCATGAACACAGAACCTCATGCTTCATACATATGTATACCTTAGGTATAAAAGAGTGTGAATGCGATATAACTTGAGAATGTAAAAAAAAAAAAAAAAAAAAAAAATATATATATATATATATATATATATATATATAATACATGTATTATATATATAATGACTTAAAATTTGGGACATGGCAGCTAACAAAAGTGTGCTAATTTGTCTTTGGTACAAGAGTCAATTGATGGATGTGAGGGCGATCTGGCAACAACATCTGTTGCCCCCTTGATCGCCACGGTTGGTTCGGCTGATCTGGCAGGCTAGGTGGGTGTCCTCCTCCCCAAAGCTGCCTCTTCAATCCTAGAAGATGACCTTCCCCAACAGAGGAAGACTGCTCATGGGTCAAGGGTATATGAGTAGCTGCGCTCCTCTGCTAGAATCTCCAAACAGGCTCTCAAAAGTTAATCGATCATTCATTCATAAAAGGGAAAGACAACTGATAATTTGAAAATGAAAACACATTTGAAAACTAGCAACATTCTTATGTTTGTTTATAATCCTTTTTCTTAAAGTCATATACATTTTAGAGAACTCAGTGTTACTGGTGGAGTAACACTGAATTTGAAGTTCAGCAATCTTCAGTTTTATTTCATTTTCTTTCACATCTGACACATTTAAGTAAAATTAAGCTGAATGTTAGCAATTAAAGGTAGGATATCTAGAATGAACCTAATCCTATAAAAGTATTTCATTCTTTCTTCTTTTTCTCATTTTAACTTCTTTTTATCAACCTACATATCCATCCTTTTATCCATGTCTATTCACTTAAGTACTTAAGATAATGTTCATTAAATAGGAACATTAATTATATTTAGAGAATGATTTTGGGCAATATGTTGTTTTCTTCCTGTATTTTGTGAAATGTTTATAAATGAGCATGCACCATTTTTACAGAAACAATAAAAAGTGATTATTCTCTCTACAGATTTAATGGAACAGTTAAATTAACACCATATGTCTTTTTCTTTTAATAACCTGGGATTTGGGGCACTCAGTTTTCAAGAGTCAGTTCAGCATGGAGCTGCTGGTATATTCTTGAGCAATGTATAGAAACCAGTTTCTAGTTTTACTACCTGTGAAACTGAAGGAGTTGAAGGAAGATGTTTCAGTTCCCTTTTAGCTCTGAAATTCTGTAACTCAAGTACTTATGACTAAAATCTCTGTATGTGGACTTAGAAGTAGCATTTCAGGTACCATGGAGATGTTTTACCTATTTTCTTTGCTATATTGCCTTTGAGGAATGTACTGACTTCCTGTAAAATCTTTGCAGAAAAAGAAAAAAAAATCTTATTTGAAGAAAGCCCAAGGTATGTGGAAGGAAAATAGGGCCCATTATAATAATGAAGCATGTTACTTTAGAAGAAGTTGTAGAATAGAAAAAGGACAGACACAAATGGGAATGCAGTATTCATGAGAAATCCCTTAAAATGGTACCTCTTCCTGCTACAGCCATTATTCCTGGCAGCAGGAGTGGGAAATGATGCAAAGACATTTGAACTTTTATGGGAAAATTGTATGTTAAAGTTAAAAATGATGACTAAGATCAAATAAATTGGATATTTGGGGAAGACATGGTAGGCCCAGAGAATACTGGAAGAAAACTTAACAGCCCTATGGCCTACTTTGTATAATTATGAAATGTGATTATGCAGACTAAGACAAGGGAAACAAACAAATGAGGATAAAACAGCATTTCTTTGGCCTAAGAGAAACATAATGACAAGCTTGTTCTGCAATTCAGTAAATAAAACATATTCTAAAGACAAAAAGATTGAAATAAAAGCCATTAGAAAAATAAAGTCAGTAATTTTGTGGCCTACTGATTTCCAGTGAAATTTATCTTTCCCTTCTTCAGTGGCTGTAGAGTCTAAAAACCCAAATTATTGGGACATCTGGGTGGTTAAGCATCTGCCTTCTGCTCAGGTTGTGATCCTGGGGTCCTGGGATCAAGTCCTGCATTGGGCTCTCTGAATGGAGCCTGCTTCTTCCTCTGCCTATGTATCTGCCTCTCTCTTGCTGTGTATCTCATGAATAAATAAATAAAATCTTTAAAAAATTAAAAAAATAAAACCCCAAGTTATTAACTTTATTTTTTATGTTTGAATAACCAGCCTTTAACTTGTAGGTTAAACAATAGATCTACATGAAGAATTATCAACAGAGGCAGGTAAGGCAATTCATAGTTGCTTATAACTAACATCCATTTTATGGAATTATCAGTTTTGGGAAAATGAAAACACTGTGAGTCCATTCATCCATCACACTAGCTAGGATGCTTTGTGTCTATATGCATGTGTATCAGCAACATAGTCAGCATTTTCTGTTGCTTTGTAATATTTCTTAATGATCTTAATGATCTCAGAGTGAAATTTTCATCTCCAAGTTGATTTTTCTCATTCTGATTCCCAGTGAACTGACACAGCCCAATTATCTTCAAAGAGCTATCACGTTCAAATCCCAACTTCAATGTTTATTTGATTATAGTAAGATGGGTCGGCCAGTCCTGCTACCATCAAGAAGACAAGCTGTATGTCATGGAAAAGTTTGCTTTTATTATAAGCCTTTTTCTCTTGGCCAAGTTCACTTTTTAGGTTAGCCAGACCCTATATTAAGTCCAGGTGGTCTCGGAGGCAACAGACAGCATAGATTTTGATAAATGGCATCATTAACACCTTTGGATATAAATAATGGCAGCCCTCACACAAAAATTTAAACGAGTGATAAAAAGTCTTATCTTTTATGATTTTATAACAAACTCTTAAAACTAGACTATAAATCACTTTAAAAAAACTGAAAACAGCTAATAAAGTGTAGAATCTTTACTAATGAAAGAAAAACATTTGACTTCTGTTACTACCTAATAAAAGCGTATTTTGTTTTCATTCCTCATTTACTAGGCATTTTTTTCCTTACTCCTGTGACACTTGGCTATATAAGTAGTACCCAATTTTTAAAGACTTGAGGGGGACCTTCTATCTGAGACTCTAATTGGTCAAATCAGCTTTAACCTGACTTACAAGTAGACACACCTACATGATGACCCGCAGCATTTGAAACATTCACACCCTGGGGGTTTGTGGCTGTAAATTTTAGCCACTCCAGCTTTTGAGAAATGCAAATGATGAAAATTCATCAAAGGGCTGCCATAATTCTCACAGCTGACTAGGTGGGAGCATTTCTGACTACTCAAAATTAATAGCTTCCAAGGTCTTTATAAGAACAGTTGTGACTGAGAAATATACTCACAAACAAATAAGCAATTCTCTTCCAAGTTCTGTTAGAGGCATGAAAGAGCAACTCTTTAGAATAATCTAGGGGGATTATTAAAGGGGAGACGAGCTACGTTTACACCTTTTATGATAACAAGCATACCCCCAACATTTACAAACACCTGCTATGTGCCTTGCCCAGAGCTGGGCATATACACGACTCTCCTTAAACGTCTGGTGAATGAATGAGCAAGGCAGGACTGTTTGCTGGTGCTCCATGTGGAGTAGCCAGCAATTACAATGGGGACATAACACTGACAGAGCTGCTGTCCCATGTCACCAAAGTGCTAGGTACAAAACCACCACTGAATACACAGTTACGACTGCACTGACTTGGTCATATTCAGTATAAAGATTGTAACTTTTTCACATAAAATCTCACTCCTCCCAAAGCCGGTGTCAATCTTAATTTAGGCGTGAAGCAGTGAAGACAGATTTGAGGACATTCATATGTGCCGCCAACAATTTTTGAAAATAAGCAGTTTCAGATCTGTGTGAATTTAATACTGCATATTTAAGATTACTCATTCAGTTGGACTAACTCAAATGCTCACATTTTCCATCTTTTCTGATGATGTTATTTGCCTCTTTCAGGACTGAAGGATCTGTCATTGTCCTAACATTCAACAGAAGAAATCCAGTTTAGTTATCTGTGGGGACATGCTTATGTGACAGATTTTTGCAGAGAAGAGATATACTTTTCTTTGGTCTCATCTGGGGCACTCGAAAACTTCCTCTTCTTGAATGAACATGGCCATGGAGAGGGAGACTCAAAACAAAGAAGGACTAGAAATCAGGAGACATGAACCTTGGTTATGTCCCAAGTCCTGACATGACTTTCAACAAACTTGGTCTGGGCCTCTGAGTTCTCATTTCTAAAATGAGAAGCTGTGGAGTACCCAAATCTTTAAGGCCCCCTGACATAGAATCTCTTTGCCGGCTGCAGAAGAAAGCCTGCTGCTCTCTGCTTCAGACTTTTTGGTGGTCAAAGAAACAATCAACATGCTCTCACTGTCTAGGCTTAAACTTGTCTATCATTAACTTTGACAAGATTATTGGTCCCTAGAAATTACCTTTTAGAATTGGTGACCTATAATAATGAAAAATTAACTAATGCTCCCAAGCTAGATGCAAAAGAAATGACAGACAGCATATTAACCAGTGGCCCAGAGAGCATCATTTGGGGAATTTGGTCCTTAACTACATAATCCCAGGCCCCACATCGGATTTACTGCATCAGAATTTCCTCATTTGGCACCTTGTCCACATATCCAGGAAAAGCTTCCCAGCAAATTCTGATGCCTTTTGCTTCCAGCTCCCTCTACCCTTGAAAGCAGTGATTTAAATATTGTTTATCTATCAGGTGGAGAGGATGGTGTGATGCAAACCACATAGTGAGATACCAGGATCTCTCATAACAGACGGGGTCAGGAAGCTGGCAGGCAGTGTTCTATTTCTGCCTACATAGCTGTTTGCTATTTAAAAATTCAAGGGGGCTGAGGGCTTGGTTGGTGCAGGTGAATTTATCTAAGGCTTACTGGATGCTCCCTGTGGCTATGGTTGGTAGCATTATAATTTGAGTGGTGAGTAGATTTGCAATTTTTATATTAAATTTGGAATGCTGGTTATAAAACTGTTGAGAATGCATTTAAGTGATGGATGGTAAATAGATGTCCAAAACAAATCCACGGCCAGTAGCCAGTTTCTTTTTTTTCTTTCTTTTTTTTTTTTTTTGGTGCTGCTTTGGGGAAATTATTTGGAAAATAAAGAAGGTGAGAAATGGTTCTAGGAGTACAAACTGAAAGTCCCTATACAAATTAAATCACCTGTTGCCTAATCATTTTTTCCCCATCTCACTGGTATTTACTGGGCACTCAGAGACTGCCAGACATGAGACAGAACAGTTGCTCTAACACAGCAATCTTTCATGTTTTACTCAAAGGCTGTGAAAATATTTTTCTCTCTTAGCTCTGTAGGGAGAAGGGAGCCCCCTTGGAGATGTGGCCAATGGGGGCTGATCTGTCTGACACTCCGCGACTCATGACTCACTGTGATAACTCAGTTATCCTGCAGACCAGCACACATCACGTTCCACATGACTTATGCTCTCATCATTAAAAGTTCCCTTAGCATTTATTTGGATGGTATATTTTAATATGTAACATAGCCCATGTTCATAGTTCGTCTCCTTGCCTCTAGACAAACTAACACAAACCTGCTTCAGAATCACTCTTGGGGAAGATTATAAAATGGCCCTCGATGCTGGATTCCAACGCCTAAACTGCTCTCAGGGTGAGATAGTTCTCCTGAGAGGTGAGGTGCCCACTAGGCTCTAGCACTTGGAAGCAAGGGCTACTTGTTAAATGGATTAAAATAAAAGTCCTCTAAAGATCAGAATTTGGCATCTCTGAATGTCCTAGAATGAGCAGCTCTCAGTGACCCTTTAATTTTCAAGCCCCATGTCCTGCTATTCATTAAATACGTTTGGAGCCCACTAGACCACTGCTACAGAAAGCAAGGGGCAGGGGCACTAGGTCTTCATTATTCATGCTAATGGTTGAGATGGAATATGGTGTTAAAATAGTCTTTCTCTTCAGCTTCTTGATGAGCTACATTCTGATTTGATGGACTCTTAGACTATGATGTGGATAAACAGGTAAACTTCATGGACAATAGACATTAACAGTAATTCTGCCTTTTCCATGGCGAAAGGAGAACATTTGTTTCTTAGCATATAACTTCACTGATGTTTAAAGGGATTATACTACTGATTCTAATATAGTAAAAAATTTTTCATACAGAAATGATTTGCATGATAAAATTTCAAAGACATGCTCTCTAGCAGATGCTGCACATTACTTCATAGCCACTTTCAATAACATATTTTATCTGAGGCTTTCACAATCTTTTACAAACTAGCTGTGGCATTATCATTTTACAGATATGGAATTGAAAAACATAGGGCTTAATTTGATTAAGATTCTATACAAGGGCAACGAAGAGAAGTAGAGAAAGAAAGTCAGAAGGAGTTATTATCTTATACCATACATGTCAGTATATCAAGAGGACAAATTAATTCATGAAAA
Organism: Vulpes vulpes; assembly: GCF_048418805.1. Taxonomy (NCBI): domain Eukaryota; kingdom Metazoa; phylum Chordata; class Mammalia; order Carnivora; family Canidae; genus Vulpes; species Vulpes vulpes. The sequence continues at coordinate 41,132,845 of NC_132793.1, forward strand.
AAAGGGAAACCTATTTGGAATCCAGAAGAAACTGCTAACATTAAGGAAAAAAATAAAAATAAAACAACAATTTTAAAAACCTTGAATAATGCAGCACCTCCATTGAGGGCTTAGCCTACTCAGATAGTGAATCTGAAAATAGAATGAGCACAACAAGGCTCATGAATGATCCAATATCACCTGCAGCCAATCTATTCTTCTTTACTATTATATAGGACAAAGAACTTTGTTTTCTTTTTTATTCTGAAATTTGTCACTATACAAAAGCAATGGACTAAGTTTTCCTTTGGTTTCTGCTTTGCCCCTGCCCTCAAACCTCATGCCTGCGTTTCATGGGACCCAGTGGCTTCTTGTCCTTTCAATTCATGAGTTTGTTTTGCATGGAATATACATTATAGCTAATAATCAACAACCCCTTTTAATTGGTGCACCACCCAAATGTATACAAAGTATCCCGGAGGGGTCTTCAGTTGACATCATTCTCCTTAAGGAGATAATATAGTACACAGTAAATCACTAAGTAAATAAATGTTAAGTAAACAGGGAAATGACAGGACAGCTGAATGGGTAAGGAATCCTTAAAACTTTGTCACTACTGGAGGCAAGGCCCTGGGACTCTCAGTCTTCCCAGTTCTGTATGTTCTTTTCCTAATCTTGGTTCTTTGTAAATGGGGTCTTTATGAATGGTAAAGCAATTACCAAATTTCTTCAAAGGGAAAGTATGCACATGTGAATCAGAAGTCATGTTGATAGCTTTAAGAATGTGCACAGAGGCGGTGCCTGAGTGGCTCAGTCAGTAAAGCATCCCTCTCTTGATCTCAGCTCAGGTCATGATCTCAGGGTCCTTAGATCAAGCCCCGTGTCAGGCTCATGCTGGGCATGGAGCCTGCTTGAGATTCTCTCTCCCGCTTTCTCTGCCCCTCCCTCCTCAGCTCTCTCCCTCTCAAAAAAAAAAAAAAAAAAAAAAAAAGAATGTGCACAGAAGAGTAGTCCACCAAGAACATGTAAACTACCTGTATGTCTGTGAAGAGGATTCTGGAAATCTGGTAAGGTGGTATGCCAACTTTGTTACTAGGACCACTGCTCATGGCAAAATGATCAATGGTTTGATAAATGGATAAAGCATGTGCAGACTGGGGAAATGACAGCTCACTGGTGAGAAGCCATAGCTCTAGGCTTTTCTGAGTGAGGTGTCTCTTATAACCCAGTACGTCCCTTTAGGTATGTTGGGAAGCAGTGCTATCTCTCTTATACCTTCTTAGGTCACTAGATCACTCAATGCTAAGTATAGCCTATGGGAGTTCTGTGAGTCTGAGTGGTTAGCTGGACCCAAGATCTAAGAGCACTGCAACTGGTTACTTCTAGGGGCTAGATTAAGAGAAATTCACATTCTATGTATCCATCTTTGAATAATTTCAACCTTTTACCATAAACATGTAACTTATTATCTGAAAAAAAAAAAAATCACTGAAAGAAAAAAGAAAATCTCCATAAAAGGAAGTGTCAACATCAAACTTCTTTAGAGACATATACCCCAGGAAAAACAGGGCTAAACTTCCAGAAGGAAGTGTGAATGAATAGGATATAGTTCAGAGTTCCAAAAGATTACAAGCTATAACCTAAAGTTTTAAAGTAAACAGAGATTCTCTATCTTGGCAAGTAGTTAGAAATCCTGTGTATTTTGAATTCAAGTGTATTTTTTCAATATTTTTTCAGCTTGATTAAAAATGTGAAACCTTGTGTAACTTGGTAAATTTAGTATGTATCATTTAAAAGAAATCAAGAGTAGTTTGCTACTTGTATAGAAATAATGACCCCAATTTGGTGAAGGAGTAGGATAAATAAAACATGTTCCCACTTGGCTATGAAACAGTCATCTGTGAGAGGAAATTTTCAGCATCCTTCTTTATATGAATCGTTTTGATATTCCTGAAGAAGCTATGTCTTTCACAAGTCAAGTGATTTCTAGGATGTTGTCAGGCCAAGTAGATTATTTGGAAGTGGCTGATTACTTCAGTAAGATTAACATCATATACAGAAATGGCAATAATAAGAACAATAATACGAGCAATCATAACTGCTGAAAACCTAATAAACAATATTGACCTCAAGTTCCACAAACACTTAGCAAGTAAGATTATGTGAAGGTAGGTTGTACAAAAGGAAAGTCAACTTTATGTTAGAAATAGAGCTGATATTCAACTTGACATTTAAGCTTCATCTTGAAAATGTTAAATGAGCAATATTGTTGTCCTCTCATTGAAACAAGATTTATCTAGATCTACAATGACATGCTGCTGTATTTTTACAGATCATATTTTTTCCCTCCATTTTTAGCTTTATAGTATTGTTTGGTTAGAAAGAGTAAATGGGATCCAACCACCTGGGCTTCCACACTGGCTTCTGCTGACCAGTTGTGTGACAAGAGGCAAGTCTCTGGCTCCAACCATGGGAGGTCATGAATGGCAAGAGCATAATACAACACCCAGGGCACCATCAGCTCTCATCAGTCAGTGACTGATGAGTGACTGACTTCATCATCAGTCAGTGATGAAGAAACTAGTCAGAGTGTGGCCATTGTAAAGCTCAATGGCATCCCTTCAGACTTTGTAATCAGCACAACTTTCCTTTCTATGGGCACTGTTTGTTTTAGGATATTACCACACAACTGCAAATCACTATTCACATCACCTCCTCTCTTTCAAATCTATGCATACGGGATCCCTGGGTGGCGCAGCGGTTTAGCGCCTGCCTTTGGCTCAGGGCGCGATCCTGGAGACCCGGGATCGAATCCCACGTCGGGCTCCCGGTGCATGGAGCCTGCTTCTCCCTCTGCCTGTGTCTCTGCCTCTCTCTCTCTCTCTCTGTGTGACTATCATAAATAAATAAAAAATTTAAAAAAAAATCAAATCTATGCATACTAGTGCCTGTAAGTTCTTAACATTTTTTTCCTTTAGAAGAAAGAAATTATAGGTCACCAGGTTGGACTCAACACAGAAAAGCAATTTCCAATCTTGGGTGTCATTTCAATCCTGAACCTGTCTTCAGGAAAAAGTTTTCCATGAGAAGTCATACACGGATTGAATGGAAATTCTATCTGAGTTTCAAACATTCAGACCTTCTTTAATACATCTAGTAGTTTCCTACAGCACTCGGGATCAAACGCATGGCCCGGCATGGTACAGTCCTACTGATTTCCCTGCCTCATCTCACCACATCTGACATTCCAGAGGTCTTTTTATTATGGGAACGTGCTAGGCTTGGTACCATTCCAGGGCCTTTGCATTTGCTGTTCCCGCTACGGAAGATATGCTCACCTCCTGGTTTTTATGCCTGCCTCCTTTTCAACATTCAAACTTCTCCCGGCCTGCTCAGTACTCACGCCGCATTATCACATTACCTTGGCACTTAATGTTACCTAAAATTATCGTACATACTCAGTTGTTTGTTTGTTTGTTTATTGCTAATTCTCTCTGCTTCATGAGAGGAGAGGATGTAGCTGTCTTGCTCACAATGGTATTCAGCGTGCAGTTGTTCAATATAGACTTGTGACTGACTGACATCAGCTCGATTTTCCTCATTCGAGGGTCACTTAACTTTTTTAGAAGGTATGTAATACACTCTTCCCTTGAGAAGAATTTTATGTAAGTAATCATCTCTGCTCATTAATTTCACCTGCTAATAGGCAAATTCTTTGATTCACATGTGCACATCACTGTTAACCTCAGGTGTGTTTTCTTCTATTATATTTTCAAAGATTGCTTCTGTTTTGAGGTTTTGTTTAAAAACACTGATTAGAGCTGTGCACTCTTCTTTGCAAACTTCTGTCTCTCACCTCATATTTCAACTAAAATGTCATTTCATCAGAAAGCCAACTCTTAAACAACCTTATGCCCAACACCTTCTGCCCCATTATATTTTATTGATATTTTTCCTAGAAGGCATGCAGCTCACCTAAGATGGTAGCTGTCACACAGCACACATATTCCTTAAGTGCTAGTTATTATATTACTTTGTTTACTGACAGACTGTCCAATATGAATTGAGGATATGTTCATATCCAACACTGCATTACTAGAATATACTCTATTTGCCTAAAGAGTATGGCCTGGAACTAATGGCACTGAAAAAATGGATATGAAATTAACCACAGAATGAATGATATATATATATAATTGATATGATATAAATACATTTATATCATAGGGGAATTCAGTAAGTTAATATGAAAACCTGCACATTATTAAAGTATTGGTATTATAATCAAGCAAGTAATGAGCTGTAAAGCTCACTTTAAAAACAAGTCACTCTCTACATTAATATATACATGATACTTCCAATTTTTCTAGTCAATATTAACTTGGGACATGAATAAATTGCAGAAACTTAATATCTTGACTTTGATGCAGTTACTTCTGGAACTGAAGCTTCTTGAGGAACACTGAACTAAAATTCATACCTGAAACTTCTTCAATTTTTAATTGAACACTATTAGTACTTAACGACAGGATTTCAGATAACTCAATTTTACCAGAACTCAAGGAGCCATTTTATTTGCAAAGAGGAATTTTTCTTTATATGCATATCAGATAAGAAAGAGGAGAAGGAATGGAAAGGTAAAGGAAACATTAGTTATTTTTATGTGAACTGAATTAGAAAAAAAATACGACTAAATTATTTTTTTAGAATATCATAAGAAACTATAAAAATAGTGCTAAAAAGCAATACATAGGGAAAGCAGGCATTAGACAATGACTACTGACTGATCTGCAGTCAGGTCAAAGCAAAATTCCCAAGGAGCCGGGGCCAATGCAAGGTTTCCTTTAGTTGAAATAAAAGTAAATAAATAATAGTTGGAAGATACGCATTAATTTTAAGAATACTTTTCTTTGCTAAAAGTATTTTATCTTTTTAAAGATTTATTTATTTATTTATTTAAGAGAGAATGAGTAAGCATGAACGGGGGGAGGGGTAGAAGGGGGGTGGAGGGGGGGAAGAGGAAGAGAAAGAGAGGGGGAGAGAGAGAGAGAGAGAGAGAGAGAGATAATACTCCAGCAGACTCCCCACTGGAGCCCGACATGGGGCTTTATCTTAAGACCCTGAGATCATGACCTGACCCGAAACCAAGAGTTGGAGACCCTTAACCAATTGAGCCACCCAGGCTCCCCAACTAAAAAGTATTTTAAAAACTAGTCTTTGTCCAAAGAGGAAAAGATTAACAGTGTATCAAAACACCCTAGATATCTGACCAGATGCATGAAATGCCTCCTTGCTTCTAGATAATTCCATATTTATGATCTACCTCCCATCCATGTCTGATGGCAAATTAAGTTTTAAGACTTAACTTCTCAATAAGTGGAAGTCTAAGCATTAATATAAGAAAGGGCAAATCTATATTGAGGGATTTATTACTACTTCATTTTAATAGATCTTATAGTTGAGAAGTTATAAATTGATTAAAATATGTATTTAAATAAAATTCATTGTAAAATTTATGAAAAAGAGAATTCATTTACCATCACTTTACTATCACTTTCAAACTCTTGTGTTCAGTAAATGTTTAAATTGTGTAGAATGGAAATGGAACACAGAACAGAAGTTAAAAAGCTACCTTTGACAGATGAGTAACTACCATAAAACTTGGTGACACTTACAAGCTGATACCTAAAGCTGGGGGAACACTGATAATGCAATCAGCTCATTTACTTTATAAAATAAATGTTCTTAACTGGAGATAATGATTTCATAACTTACCTCTGCATACTTTAATTTCAATGTTTTATGCATTTCTCGAAAACGACTGTAGCGCCTGAATACAGTCCATGTCTCATCTAGGACAGTAATCTATTAACCGGGAAAATCAAAATAAATCAGCATTAATTAGAGGAAAAAAATGACTAGCATTTAAAAAAAATAATTTTAAAATTAACAAAAAGTGATTAGCATGTAAAATTTCTCCAGAACTGAAAACATTAATCTAGCTGCATAAATAAGACTTATAAATAATAAGCGTACTCTACTTAAGGATGCATCTCTGGTTTCCAAATCTGCTTATAAGCAATATGTGCCCATGTAAAATGAGAGACAGTTACCTCTTAATGGTTTATAAAGTGTCCCTTAACCCTTCGCTTGGTCTTGTAGAAAGTAAATCCCATAGGGTGACCTTTCTGTTATGACACTGTGCCCATATAAAATGTCAGTGTAGGTTACCACATGCCACCATGGTGGACAGGATGGAAAAAAATGAGAGAAAGAAAAGCTGAGAAAAAAAGGAGGAGAAGGAAGACGAAGAGGTGGAAGGAGAAAGAGAACAAAGAAAAATGAGAACAAAATTTCTGTATCTCAATTATTAGTATAAAAACATACAATATATTTACTGTATTTTAGAGAAGAATTCTCAACCCAGGCTTTAACTGGTAGTTGAACTTACTGTTCCTGTTGAATGTGCTTACTGGTGTACATACAGAAGCCCTGAGGCACATCAGCTCACATACCAAGGTCACAGGGACAATTGGAGAGAGGGACAGGGAGACCCCACCAGACTTCACAGTCACAGGCTAAGGAGTCTCAAATTTCCTTTACAATTCCCACATTTCTTCTGAGCTCTAAACCCATGTACCCACCTTGGAGACATCATTCTTTACAGGTCACACCACAAGATCTTCAAAATCATCTTGTCTAAAACTCCACATGCTCTCTCATCTCAACTCTAGTTCTTGTCTGGTGTATTTCACCACAGAACCCAGCAAGCTCCACCAGACAGATGCTGAAGCCACGCCTAACTGTCTCCTCTCCACCGTGACCACAGTCCAACAGGTCCTGGGTCTTGCTCTTTCTACTTTGTAAACATTTCTTCAAGCTTTATCCTTCCATCCTCTATGGTCATCACCCATGTCACTCTGGGCCATCAGGTCTCAGATGGCCTTTACTAGGGACTCCTCCAGCTGTCTGCATCCACATTTTCCCCCTCCAACCCCTTCTCTGTACAGCTGATGGGGTAGCTTTTTAAAACTTAAATCCAATCATTCCACACACCCTCCCTTAAGACCCCCTCGTAGTTTCATGCTGTTCAAAGAAAAAAAAAATCTACATTTTTAATCTTAAAGACCCGAATTTTAAATTTTTAAACCACTGCCTGCAGCTGCCTTACTTCTAAACTGTCTCCCCTTAGGTGTCTTCACTTGTGCCATACTCCCTGAACGCACATACTCCTTCCACCCCAGGGCATTTGCATGGGCTTTGTATGGGAAATCTTACTCTGTACATTACAGCAATGCCCTTCTCAAGCATTAGAATTCAGCCTGATTCTCACATGTAAACCAGCAGTAGTAGGGAGAATACTCATGTGGGTAGCTTCAGGAGGAGTAAGTCTTGAGTCTCAGCCAGTCTCAGGTTCACTTATTTCCCAAAGTGGCAACTGAGATGATTTTAGGTTACATAAGGATGTACTTTGCTTTTTTAAATGAATTTCCAGCATTCTGGTTCTGTATTCATTATTTACAATGGATTTTTTAATTGTGGCAGATTTCTTCTTACCAGTTCTCTCTAAAATGGTATTTCTATAAGGAAAAAAGGTAAGTATATTTCAAAAAAAAATCATTAAATAAAAATAGTACAGTAGCTCAGCAGCTGTAAGATTTGAAAGCTGGTATGCAAGTCACTCAAGCTTGGAAAACACTGCTCCCTGCTGCTAAGCTGGGGCGGGAAGGTTTTCTCTCTGTTCTCTTGGTTCTCTTCTCTTCAACAGAAGGCACTGTGATGGGGCCACCACTATAAGCATGGCTGTGAGGGTTTCCTTAGGGTGAGAACACAGCAATACATCACTTTGACTAGACACACCAAGTGTCAAAGAGAAAACAGGAAGGGTTATGCTGCTGCCCATGTACCAAGAGAGCCCAAAAAGGTAATGGAGCCATATTTCTGACCTGGGAGCAGTAAGACGCTGGATACTCACAGATGAGACCTTGCTGTGTTGGGACTCTAAATTCCACAGAAAGTCACCAAAGAAGCCTAGGACTCCCTCATCCCTCAGACTCTCCTGAGTTCCCTGTGTTACTTCCACTGCATCTCTTTAACTCTTAGTCAATTATCAGCAAAATCCCCTAGATCCTTAGCCTCTTCCAAGAACATCCCCTTCATCTTTACTGTAATGGAAGGCTGGCTCTCCCCTGAGGATCCACTTCCCTGGTAGCTCTCTCAGGTAGACTGTTTTCTCCCCCAACCCTTCCTCCCATGTGCTGGGATTTAGGTAGGCATTGTTGTCCTCCTACCTAGTTTTTAAACCATTGTTCTTCTATCTGTTCTAAAATCCCCCTCTGTGAAGCTCATGCCTTCAGATCCTACACTCCACTCATCTTGCCTGCAGTTTCCAACTCACCTTAGGCTCTTCCCGATTCTTTCAAGGTCTCCCTGTCATCTGCCCCAACACTTTGGAACTCCTGCCATGAATCTTGGTAATTCCATTGAGACACAAATGATCCCTCCAATACCCTGACCTGTTCCTCAATCTTCACCCTGGTTCTTTCCTCACTCAACTTGGAAACCATGGGCAATCATGACAACCATTTCCCTTGCATTCAACCTCAGATCTCTTCCTCCTGCTCTTGAAATTCCCTGGACTAATAGCTAAACCATAACCTTAGTGAAATCCAACTGTCTGCTTACTTCGGGCCTGCACGTGCCTAGCAGAATGTGACTGAAGAAAACATACCACCAAGTGGACTGACTGGTCTCATCTGAAAGTCACAATTCTCCCTTTCAGGTCAGCCTGGATGCCTCCCACTAGGCATATCCCATTTTCCAGTTCTATCCACTCTTCTCTTAGATAACAATTTTGTAAATAGTTTGTATCCTCAAGCCTTCTATCTATCTGTATCCTCAAGCCTTCATCACTTTTCTCCCTGTCCTCAGCTGATAACCTTAATTCCCATTTCACTGAGAAAATGAAAGAAATCAAAAGAACATTTCCCCAGGTACCTTCAAGAAAGTCTCCCCAGTTGCCACCATCTCCCTGTATCTCATGTTTTTCATTGTTACCAGGCATGACACATGGATCAGTGCTCTTGTTAAGGTTAAGCCCTCTTCTTAAACACTGGATTCCATCCCCTCTGGCCTTCTGAAGGATATTGCAATGTATAATGTTCTCTTCTCTATTCTGTACCAACACGTTCCCATTCTGTACTAGGTATACCCATCATCATCTAAATAAGCTATTATTTCTCTCATCTTAAACTCCCACCCTAGCCTCCCTTTCCTTTCTAATTACCACTCCATTTCTGTCCTTCTCATCAATAACAAAACTCCTTGGAAGAGTTTATTCTTGATACCTCAATTTCTTCCCATTATCCCTCGAATCCATCGCAATCTACTCAGCATTCCACTCAAACTACTTTTATCTCATCAACAATGCCATATTGCTAATCCACTGGTTAATTCTTGGTCTTGATCTTACTTGATCTATCAGTAGGATTTGATGTACCTGACAGCTCCTCTTCGTAATACCTTTTTCATTTGGCTTCCATGCTGCTACACTTGCTTGCCTTAATTTTCCTTGCTGAGCTTTCTCTTCATCTCCCTGACCTCTAAACATCAGTGTCCCAGGGCTTAGTCCTTGAACATGTTTTATTTTCTACCTGCACTCACTCCTTTAATGATCTCATCCCATCTCATAGCTTATATTTATATGCTGATGATTCCCTGGATGCTCCTGTCTGATCCCTGAGCCCAGACTCATATATTCTACTGCCTACTTGAATGTCTAATTGCACATCATACTTACCATGGCTTAACTTATCAAAATTAATCTCCCAAACTCCTTCCCCTTCCTGCCTCCCCATCTCAGTAAATGGCAATGCTACTCAACTACCTGTTCAATCCAAAAACTCTGGCATTATCCTTGATGTTCCTTTTCTCTCATAGCTCATATCCAGACAGCAAATCCTTTCTACCTAATTCCCAAACATAATGAGACTGACCAGTTCTCACCATCACCACTGTTCACATCTTGATCTAAGCCACCATCCGCTCTTGTGTGGGTTATTTTTAACAGCCTCCTAATTGATCTCCTTGCTTCTGCTTTTGTTTTCCCATGCCCCGCCCCCACCTCCCTTCATTCCTTTCTCACACCATAGCTGAAGTGATCTTGTTAAAAATGAAGTTAGATAGGGCCATATCTTTGCTCAAAGAGGACGACGTCCTTCCAACCTGTCTTATCTCACTCAGGGTACAATCAAGTTCAGCTGACCCACACAGATTGCTATGATTTGCCTCCTCTCTGGCATCATCTCCAACCACTCGCTCCTTTGCTCATTCTGGTTTCCTCACTTATCTGGAACACTTCAAACATGCTACACAGTAAGGATGGCCTCAGGGACTTTTCACAAGATTTTTCCTCTTTCTGAAATACTCTTTCACATGACCAGCTCCCTCAATTCCTTTAGGTCTGGATTCAGTGTAAGCAGCCTTGCTGTAAATCACTGCTAGTACTGCTGCTCCAAAATTAAATACGGTGCCCTACTAACCTCCCACACTTCTCCTCCCCCACCCGCCCTCATGGGACTCAACACTACCTTTCTAATCTCAGCTCCCAGTGGATCAGAAATCTCGAACTTTAGACAACTTAACCCAGAAATATGGCATATTCATTGGTCTTTTGCAGTCTTTTGAATGGCCTCCTCAGTTGTATACCCCATTCTATAAGTAGGGAGCTCCTGGTCAGCCTCCGGGGGCATCCAAACCACAATTCCTCTCTTGGCAGCTTCCCCACACTTCTCTCCCTGGAGAAATCATTCCCTCCTCCATGATTCCTTAGCATGTAGTTCACAGCTTAACCAGAGAACATACCACAGGATATAAGTTATGTAACGAAAGTTGTATTAATAAACCTACAGAACTGGTATTAGTTATATAAATGTCTTTCTACCCTAAAAAATTTCAAGCCTTCTAAGAGAATGAGCTTTTGGCAGTAACTGGGGTAGAGGGGGAGAACTCTCACTGTAGAAATAAACATTTATTGAGCTACTACTATGTGTTACGTGCCACATTAGATGCTGGCAGTTTGCTGAAAGATATACTTAAGATTATTTTTCTTTTCCAATTAGATAAGAGTTCCAAGCTTGGCTCAGATCTGTCAACATGGCACTCAAGGCCTGCTGCCACCCTGTCCATATACCTTGTTTTGGTTGGTATACGGTTTCTTTGAGGTTCACCTGAATCACGAAGATTTTTTTTTTTGTAACTGTACTGAGAATATGCTGCTTTCTCAATATATTTGTAACACAAGTTTACAGTGACACACATAGAGATTTCTAAATTCTTTACCTTGGAGATCTTTATCTGACTCCAAGTTAAGTACAGGGATACAATGGTTCAAACTTCCTACTTTTTGTATAAAATATGTAAATCTCCCTTTGTCTGCCAACATATGAACTGGAAGAGGACAAGGATGATGAAGCATCAAGGCCAGCCATGACCACTGCATAAATGGGGGGCAAGGCAACCACATATGTCCTCTCTCCACAGGAAATGTGGAGTCAAAGTCAAATCCCTTCTTTATAATGGAGATGCCATCACCCCTGGAGGTGGGAAAAGGCACATGTGAAGTTTGGAACAACTACACAGAAAGGCAAAATATATATTAAAATCCTATTTTGCCCTAAATTAAAACTGGGCATGGGATGAGGTGTTGATGCAGAGAGAAGGAAAAGAAGATCACTACGCCAAATAAAACAGGTCAAAATATTCGATTATTTTCTTCAATGTCGAGAAAGTAGGGCATCATTACTGCATATCTTTGAGGAGCAAATTCATTACTTCTCTGTTCCTGGATGGCTCTGCTGATACAAATCCATCTTTTCTGGGCCATAAAATGACCAAGGGCTACTTAAACAACAAAAACACATCCATAAGATGAAGTGTATTTACTTACAAACAATTCTCTATTGAGTCCTTTCCACAAATTTATGTTATATACATATTCTGCTGGTTTGAGAATTGTCGATTTTAAGATCTGTCATCAGTATATATTCCTTTGTGTATATCTATCTGTATAAGAATGAGAATCTACAGTTTTTCACCCAAAGAAAAATACTCCATGTAAATAGTTACCTGTAGAGTTCTCCCAAACAACATTTATTTTCTAACATTTCAAGGAGCTACCTAAAGTATATAAAAATAAAATTCCTTCTCTTTAGTAACAGTTTGAAGGAAATCCTCAAATGCTAACCTAATATACACTACAAGTGTCTACACGAAAACTACATACTAAAGATTTGTCAGATTTTTGCAAAATACAGTCTTCTACAGAACTGTGAATATGCTTGAGGGAACATGAAATATATTACAAACATTGGAATTTATATGGTAGCAAATATTAATACATCAGACTTAATTAAAAGCTCAGACAATAGGCAGCCTGGGTGGCTCAATGGTTTAGTGCTGCCTTCAGCCCAGGATGTGATCATGGAGACCCGGGATGGAGTCCCACGTCGGGCTCCTTGCATGGAGTCTGCTTCTCCCTCTGCCTGTGTCTCTGCCTCTTATCTCTGTGTCTCTCATGAATAAATAAATAAAATCTTTAAAAATTAAAAAAAAAAAAAACCTCAGACAACTGTCACAAATGGAACTAAACTAGAAGTATTAAAAAAATAAAAAAAAGGCTGACATCTCATTAACTATAGCCTGCTATCATCCTGTAAGTCCTTGCTCTGGTCTGTGTCTAAGATGGACAAATCCTTCAAAGGATTTCTAATGGGCATGCTTGCCCTACCTTTGTGGAGTCCACTGTCTATCTTCACTGGGATTGCCAGGAACCTCTTCTGGTCCCTTAGCTCATCCCTTTCCTTGGGATCACTCCTCCACAGGCCCAGACTGGACTCCAGGTCAGTCTTCTGGCCACTGGAGGGCCAGCACCTCATTTCCCTAGCTCCCTCCACCTTCTGGTGGGGCCACATTAGAATAATTCCCCAAATCAGGCAGTCTATGGTGTTAGCTTTCTCTTCGGGGTGCTGTCCCCCTAAAGAAAGCAGAATGTACAAAATTTATAATATTTTTGACTCAGCAGGGTTACTCCTACTTGGAAAACCTTCCAAGTTACATTCTCTGCAAGGAGTATTTCAAAATGTTCTAGATTTTCAGTCCTCATGGACAATGATCACGTTTTACCGAGGTGAATTAGGGTCACCTAGACCAACTTCCTGAGTACCTTTCAGCCCATCTCAAAATGACACTATTGCTAGATTCTCTTCCTCCTGCCTCCAAACCTCTTCATCTTCACTTCAGTGTCCACACTCACCTCTACTTAAAAGGAAAGTCCCTCCCTAAGGTTGGTCTCAACTGCACTGCTTCCTCTTGCCCACATATCACTTGTCTCTGTCTGCTCTCAGGCCCCTATCACTGAAATCCACAAAGATGTTATTTTATCTTCCTGCCTGCTCCTCAGGACCCCCTTTTGTTCTGCATTCTTCTTGTTTCTGCATGTTTCTCTCCCACTTAATGGAACATAGAATACACGGACAATTTATTCATCTTCTCTGTCCTTCATTATCTTGATACTTCCAGTATGGTCTTTAAAACAACTACGTTACAGGGATCCCTGGGTGGCTCAGCGGTTTAGCGCCTGCCTTTGGCCCAGGGCGTGATCCTGGAGTCCCAGGATTGAGTCTCACATCGGGCGTCTCACACCCTGCATGGAGCCTGTTTCTCCCTCTGCCTGTGTCTCTGCCTCTCTCTGTGTCTCTCATGAATAAATAAATAAAATCTTAAAAAAAAATAAATATAAAATAACTATGTTACAGGTACCAAATGAGTATTTGTTAAATAATAATGGAGACAGTAGAGCCCAGAGTCTTCTTTTCAATAAACACTTTTCTGCTGCACTTTCTCTCTTTCTACGCTGAAATGTGCTCAGTGGATCAACCTACATTTAATCCTTTTCTGACTTACCTATAGCTGTTTAAAGTTTTTATAAAGTAAGCATTAGAGGAGATAATAGGGTAGGGTAAAGAATTGTAAAAGAAAGAAAGAGGAAATGTCACATATCAAATTCTTCTACAGAGAGGAGCCTGCTGATCAGAAGAAACACAAGGAAAGGCTGGAGTAAGAAGAGTGCAGGGAGTAGATGTGAGACTCCCAAAAAACACATGGAGAAACAAAAGTTGCCTTTAAGGGGATGGGTCCTAGGAACTTAAGAGCATTTGTTTCTGAATGTGTAGGTCCTTTGGGCATGTAAACTTGGGGAAGAGGCCTAAGAAGTAGGCTGAAGCAGAAACTTTCCACATAGCAAGGGGGTAGCCGCCGGAGCTCCCAAAGGATATCCAGGAAGCAGGAGACGGAAGGCTAGTGCTTTGCAGAGAACATAATTAGCTAACAGGGTATATTCAGTTATTTGCTCTGAGATGTATAATGCACCCCCCCCCCCCTTTGCTGGTTTCCCTAGGGAAACTTCAGGCAGGTTTTTATGCCTTTCTTTCAGAGAAATCCAAGAGTGCCATGTTCTGTAACCGAGTGAACACAAAGGAAAAGACACTGTGTCAGCAACCACCCAAGTGGTGAGGGAATAGCTGCCATGTGAATTGTGCCCAAAAAACTGCATAATGAGATCCGGAAGTGAACAGGCATCCCCCTCCACTGCAGTGGCACTGGGAACCAATAAGCCTACCAACTATGGAAATTCTGTCTCCAAGACACCTGAGTCAAGAAGCTGGGCCCCAGTAGGAGGACCATGGTCTTAAAGCCAGCACACCAGGCAAGGAGGGAGAAATCCATAATCCAATCCTAGATCTGCCCTGGCTGTTGGTGACACGGATGGGAGGTGTATGGAGTTTGAAGCATAAAGACTCCTGAAAGTAAAGGGGCTACACAGATAGAAGATTATTCAGCCTTTATCCAGGAAACCCCCCAGACATCATCCTTCTGTGTAGATGTAGCACCAACAAGTACCGAAGTGCCTCAGAGCCCTTGGCTTCCAAATCTGGTCTGAACATGGCACACCACGAAGAAAGGAGCCTGGCAGCTGGCAGCTGAGTAACACCATATCTACATAACTACCAAGTGATGCAAAATCAAATTGCACTTTCGAGCTGACCAAAGTCTCAGCCTTCTGCAATAACTAGAAATTGTGACTTCTTTATGCTTCAATTTCAGCACCTCCAAAATCAGGATAATACCATTTATTTCAGTGTACTTACTCTATCTACCAGTTTGAAGGTAAATTTGAAAGAATGTAAAAAGACTCTAAGATTCTGATAAGATGGATGCCTTTCAAATCTAAGATCATTACTAATAAATACTTTTCCTTTCCCCTAACACCTCTGTAAAACCAGTGAGAGCTAGGGAAAATTACCTTACTTGAAAATTGTGGGAAATTACGAGAATTGAGAGCCTCACTGATCTTCCTTCAAATTACCAAATATTCAGAGGCAAAGCCCAGAAGGCAAACTTTCTACGAGGCATCACTGGAGAATGGAATAATGAAGAACTTCTGGATTAAGACAGATTTAGATCCTAATTTTAGCCCAGTCACTAATGAGCTGTGTGACTTTGGCTATATTACACAATTCTTCCATGTCTCAGTTTCTCCATCTGTGAAATGGGTTCGTGACATTAACCTACAGATAAATGAAAAGCATGTGAAACAACCAGCAGGGTGTCTGGGTGCCCAGTAAATGATAACTCCTGGCACTGTGATCATATTCCTAAAGAAAGGTCTTTTCTTACGCACTACTGGAAGGCAAGGGGTATCCTTGGGTAGCAACTACAAAAAGGGGAATTCAAACCACTTCATGATTTATTTTAAAACCAATTTTATTCTAGGAAGGGATGTCAAACCCCCTCAAATTCTGAAGTTAAGGGAAACAAAATATTAATATATTCTTATAAGGAAAAAAACCAATTTGAAATGAAAATTCAAGGCTTGGCTGCAATGTGATGTGCTTGTGAGTCAATCTCATTTCTTTTTTGCCGTTTCTCCTATATGCAGCTTTCACTTTGTGAAGACACACACAACTGCTCAAGTGAAAGTGATATAAAAGATTAGTTGCTTTGTGTGAAAATTGGGGAAGGGAAAAACGTTTTTTCTTAATTTTTTCAGTGAAAGAAAAAGCTCTCAGAGAGATGGAGGGGTGCTTAAAAAAAAGAGGATAAGATATGATTCTTCAAGTTCCAATGTTATTTCTCTCACTTGTTATCTATGTTTGAAAATAATACACAAACTGAATATTGGGATCTAGCTGGACCACGGCTTATACAACACTCCATTTGTCTCAGCTATACTAATACACACTCAAGGAGATAATCTATCAAGTTACTAATAAACAGAGATTCAGATGCCAACACACAAATCCTTCTGAACATTTATATTCTATCAAATTAGGAGTATTTCTAAAAGATATATGTGTGCATAGTTTATCTAATAGACTAGAATGGCTCTTATTTCTGTTCTGCCAAATAAAGAGGAATTTCTCTGACTATAAATGTGCTTGCTTCAACTCTCAAACTGCAAATTTCCTGAGCATTTCCTTTTCATTCTCCCTGGCATCTCTAACCCCCATCAAATTCTCCAGGTTTGTCAAAGCCTTCGTAATAGCCCTAATTTACAAAGTGCCTGCAACTTGGCCAGAACTCAAGATAAAAAATTAAAATACACACAAAAATAACTGTAGATTTTGAAAACAGGCAAGGATGTGATAAGGGCCACCATGTCTCAACCAACCCTAAAACATGGCCTTCATTTCTAAAAAATGCGAAAGTAGTGAAATGTAGAAGGCATACTAAAATGAATAAGCAAGGGCACTAGTATGGCTCAGACTTCTCAGATCTGACATGGGCATTTGGTACCCTACTAGCTGTGTGGCCTTGGGCAAGTCACTCATAATTTCCTAATTCATTACATTCAAATAATACTCCCATTTTGGAATAGTCCCCACATTTGTAGAAATGTCTGCCAAAGTGACTAGGCTGAAGAAGGTGCTTGATAGACAACAGTGTCCTCCTTTGAACAGAGGGTGCAAACTCAACTGACCTACAGGTCTTAGAGAGGAATGAAACTCCAAGAGGCTCGTGGAGGACAACAGGGAGCAGAGCGGGAGTCTCCGTGCTATATGAGCACTTTCAATTCTGCTACAGAGGACAGATGAAGCTCATCAGAAGGACTGAGCATTGCCAGCAAGTAATCGAGCAGTTTACCGGATACAGGTAAACCTCAGAGAATGTGCCAAAACAGTGAGTACTCGAGCAGCCTGGGAGACACAAAAGTATTCAAAAGATATGCTAAATAAGGGCCTGTAACCTGTAGGGCACACCAGAGAAAGAATAAATAAATATGATGGAACAGATAAGAACGTTACCTGGAGATGTAAAGTGTTAGGTCATGACTCTACGTGCTCAAGGCCAACAGCTAATTCAGTCCTCCATGGACCACTGGTGACAACGACCCCACCCCATGCTGGGTGCCATGTTCTCTACCTGAGGAGCGCTGGTGAAGACCAGGGCTGTTCAGCAGGCCACCAGCCAGGCACAGTGTCACCAAGCAAGTGTGCTGCCTCCGAGTACCATGTCTGCTGAGGCCCCTCGCTCAGAACCCCAGGCCTGGCAGGCAGTGCGGGGGCAGAGAGCAGCTGGGCAAGTGAACTCTGGGAGACGGGGTCAGACTGCACACCCTTCCCACATGCCCCTTGTAGTCCCTAAACGGACTTATAGACTGTGTGATCGAACACTTCATTCGGTCCGTGAGCCTTGTTGTGCATTCGGACTTGGTGCACCGTCCCCTCAGATGACCTCTGTCACCAGAACCAATGAGGTCAGAGGGCACGGGCCCATCCCAAGAGAAGCCACTGTTCAGTCCCACTCAGGACTGCCCTTTGGGACACCGGCCCAGGGTGCCCACATTTTCTGATGTTTTATAGGAACTTGGAAAATCTGGATTTCCGTTTCAGATCTCCCATGTTCAAAGTGCTGACCGCTCCTTGAACGTTTCTAAAATCTATTCAGGCAAAATAAAACATAATCTCCACTGCCACTGCTGCTTTGCTTCCACTGCCTCAACATTGTGGCACAACTGTGTCTGGCCCCAGTGCAGAGGTTCCCGTCACATGGCCCCTCAGCTGTAAAAGACACCAACTGCCTAGTCTCACCTTCAGGGCTCCCTGCTTGCAGCGGCCTGGCCCACCTGAACTCCCGTGCTAAGGGTCTCCTCAAAGCCAGATTTCAGGTTGTACTACAAAACTGTGGTCATCAAGACAATGTGGTACTGGCACAAAAACAGACACAGAGATCAATGGAACAGAATAGAGAATCTAGAAGTGGACCCTCAACTTTATGGTCAACTAATATTCGATAAAGGAGGAAAGACTATCCACTGGAAAAAAAACAGTCTCTTCAATAAATGGTGCTGGGAAAATTGGACATCCACATGCAGAAGAATGAAACTAGACCACTCTCTTTCACCTTACACAAAGATAAACTCAAAATGGATGAAAGATCTAAATGTGAGACAAGAGTCCATCAAAATCCTAGAGGAGAACACAGGCAACACCCTTTTTGAACTCAGCCACAGTAACTTCTTGCAAGATACATCCACGAAGGCAAGAGAAACAAAAGCAAAAATGAACTATTGGGACTTCATCAAGATAAGAAGCTTTTGCACAGCAAAGGATACAGTCAACAAAACTAAAAGACAACCTGCAGAATGGAAGAAGGTATTTGCAAATGACATATCAGATAAAGGGCTAGTTTCCAAGATCTATAAAGAACTTATGAAACTCAACAGCAAAGAAACAAACAATCCAGTCATGAAATGGGCAAAAGACATGAAGAGAAATCTCACAGAGAAAGACATAGACATGGCCAACATGCACATGAGAAAATGCTCCGGATCACTTGCCATCAGGGAAATACAAATCAAAACCACAATGAGATACCACCTCACACCAGTGAGAATGGGGAAAATTAACAAGGCAGGAAACAAATGTTGGAGAGGATGCGGAGAAAAGAGAACCCTCCTGCACTGTTGGTGGGAATGTAAACTGGTGCAGCCACTCTGGAAAACTGTGTGGAGGTTCCTCAAAGAGTTAAAAATAGATCTGCCCTATGACCCAGCAATTGCACTGCTGGGGATTTACCCAAAAGATACAGATGCAGTGAAACGCCGGGACACCTGCACCCCGATGTTTCTAGCAGCAATGTCCACAACAGCCAAACTGTGGAAGGAGCCTCGGTGTCCATCGAAAGATGAATGGATAAAGATGTGGTCTGTGTATACAATGGAATATTCCTCAGCCATTAGAAATGACAAATACCCACCATTTTCTTCGACGTGGATGGAACTGGAGGGTATTATGCTGAGTGAAGTAACTCAATTGGAGAAGGACAACATTATATGGTCTCATTCATTTGGGGAATATAAAAAATGGTGAAAGGGAGTAAAGGGGAAAGGAGAGAAAATGGGTAGGAAATATCAGAAAGGGAGACAGAACATAAAGACTCCTAACTCTGGGAAACGAACTAGGGGTGGTGGAAAGGGAGGTGGGCGGGGGGTGGGGGTGACTGGGTGATGGGCACTGAGGGGGGCACTTGGCGGGATGAGCACTGGGTGATATGCTGTATGTTGGCAAATTGAACACCAATAAAAAATAAATTAAAAAAAAAAAGCCAGCACAGTGCTAACAGAAACCCGAAGGAGGGGGGCTCACGTACCTAACCGGAAGGGAAGGGGGGGGGGGTGCTCACTACCTAAGCTCATGTGACAGAGAAGAAATTGGACCAGTGAGCAGAGTGCTCAGGAGTTCGGTGCAGGTGGCCTACAAGCTATGCTGGACGGCTTCCTCAAGCCTACACCGCCCCACTATCAGTCCCTGGTTTCCTCTGCTTCTCCTCTCCTCCTCAGGCCGCTGACCAGGAGTCAGGGCACAATGAGGCACATGGGGGTAGGGATGGGGGGCAAGAAGAGGTGACTGTTCCTGTGTTCCCTTCAACCAAAATCTGAGGGCTAGAAATGAGGAATCATTGTGTTTCGGACGACGTGTGTTCGAAGTAAAGCATGTAGTCTGCAAGTGAACCAAAGTGATTCAGCACAAAGGGGCTGACCTCCTGCCACCCAGCCTGGGGAGTGGGGAGTGAGTGGGTATGACTAGGGTACCAGAGGCTCCTTAGAGAAGACTCCACAACAGGTGCTTCCTAAGCATGAGCAGGGGGCTGGAATGCCCAGTAGCCTAGAATAATGTCCAGGGGGTGGAGAGTGGTCAGAGGGCTACCTATCTGTGCAGAACAAGACAAAACAACTCTTCTGTGGGTGCTGGCAGGGGGAGGCAGGCGGGAGGCACCAGCCTTCTTGCACTCAGTCTAGGACCTGGATTTGCCTGTCCTTGCACTGGACCACTAGAAAGGCAGCCACCTCATGAGGAAACCAGTGGGTGAGGCTGATCAATGGCTGAATCCAACAGCAGTCAGAGCGTGGGGAGCCCGTGGGGGCCTGTTTACAAATAGCACACAGTGACAAAATCCCAAAGCTCTACCCGGGCTCTGACCAGTGAGGACACCTGATGGCAGACTTGTGTGGCTCATATTGTTGAGTGACCTCTCCCTGTGACCATTACCAGTCAGGGCCTGTGGGAGGGCTTGGGAACTCAGTGATGAGGGCTCAGGAGTGTACATCTCCGGAGAAGGCCAGCTATAAACATGACAGTGACTGAAAGAAAACTACCTGACTGTGGGCTGTGACATCTGCTGTGAAGGGGGGAGACAACCAGGTGACAGGATAGAGAATGGGTGGGAGGAAGGGGCTCTACTGCAGAAGTCACCACTCTAGGAAGGGACCAGGAAGACAATCTCCTGTGAAGATCACCTACAGTTTTCACAGGAATAAAAACTCTCAGGAAACAGCAGTGCCTCAGTGGCTTAGTCAGTTAAGGGTCTGCCTTGGGCTCAGGTCATGATTTCAGGGTCCTGGGATAGAGCCCCACATTGTTGGGCTCCCTGCTGGGGAAGGAGGAGAGGGGGGAGCCTGCTTCTTTCTCCCTCTGCCCCTGCCACCCCCACCTCATGCTCCCTCTCTCAAATGAATACATAAAGTCTTTAAAAGAAAAAAAGGAATAAAAACTCTCAGGAAACAAAATATTTTTTAAAATATACCAGTGTTGGCTTATTTCTTTACACTATCACATTAACACGGAAGTGAAAAGGCAGAGAATTTAAGACAATGCTGGAAACATCAGCTTATTTCTGGAACATGAGAATATGCCAGCCTCTGTTAACCACAGATCTCCCAGGCTAGTGTTTTGTATCCTGCTGAAATGTAATTTAAAAATTAAATTCTTTCCACTCTGATTCTAACTGAAAATGGCAACTATAGCACAGTTGTAATTGATTTCTTGTGTTAATCACAGACAAGCATTTGAAGCACTAGAGTTAAGATGACTGTTGTAGTCCAGTTAGTGGTATAACCTCTGATGGCTGCGGTCTGGTGCAAGCATGGATCATACAGGTACATTCTGCCCACTAGCCAGTGACATTGAATTATACTTAGCATAGAATATGCTCTTCTCAGAGAGTAGTCAGACTGGCTTCTCTGCCAGCTTTTTTTTTTTTTTTTAAGATTTTATTTATTTATGAGAGACGAGAGCGAGAGCGAGAGAGAGAGAGAAAGAGAGAGGCAGAGACACAGGCAGAGGGAGAAGCAGGCCCCATGCAGGAAGCCCGATGCGGGACTCGATCCTGGATCTCCAGGATCAGGCCCTGGGCTGAAGGCGGCGCTAAACCGCTGAACCACCCGGGCTGCCCTCTGCCAGCTTCTGACATCAGTTGACACAGAACATACACCTCTTATAGAGAATGTGGACACAGTCCCAGAAGGATGTGCTACTGCAACCTGCTGGATGATATCATTGCAAGGACCATGGGGACTGATGTCCTCACCACCTACGGTTCCCAGGCACGTATCTTTCAAGGATCAGTGAATCAGTGAAGTAAGAGGGGAGTGGGGATGGAGGGAGTGCATCATGGAGATGACAACTTTCTGTATTGCCTTATAAGGACATTAAGACAAACACTATCCCAAAATTATAATATATCCATACAATGGGATGCTATTTAGCAATAAAAAGAAGTAAATTACTGTTACATTCAACTACATGGATGAATCTTCAGAACAGCATGCTACATGGAAGCAGCCAGACACAAAGGAGTAAATGCTGCCTGGTCCTATTTACACGGCATGCTAGAACAGATGCAACTCATCTATATTAGAGAAAGCAGCTCCGAGCTTGTGTGGAGGTGGGCAGGCACACTGTAAAGGGGCACAAGAAACTTTCTGGAAAGATAGAAAAGTTCTAAGTCTTGATAGGGGTGCTGGTTACATGGGTACATACATGTCAAGACTCATCGAAGTACACTTAAAATGTGTGCATTTCACTGTATGTAAATTATGCCTTAACAAAGTTGACTGAAAACTGTCACTAAAAAACAAAATCTTACATATCTAGTTTCAAAGTTACTTCATAAAAGAAGTTGTTTTTAATCCTGAATAAAGATACTGAAAAAAAGTCCTTTTGAATTAAATATCACATTTTAGTTAATGAAAAACATTATTTTTTCTAATTTTAAAGTCCAGTGATGTAAACCTCCTTGGGACTGAGCAGGGATCAGAAGAGGAGTACTGAAGAACCACTGTTGTCTCTCTTCCTCCCCCCAAATTCCACTCCCTGTACCTGAACTCAAATAGTACCTTAACCAGGCTCATGACTATTTATTCATCAATGAACAACCCGACCAGAGCTACCTGATTATAGAGATTAGAGGGAGAAGGCATGACTTAAATAACTAATAAATTCTCTCTCAGGAAAGACAGGCAGAAAAGGGAAGGAAACACAGGGAATGGGAATGGAGAGGGACAAGTGGAGAGAATTCTGGGCAGCCGCACCAGTGAGTGCTTCTTCTCAGTCTCACTCACTGGGGCCTGCAAACTCAGCTCATGTAGACTTGCATCCAGCGGGCCCTCATGGGTCAGCTTGGCACCTTAAGTGAACTGGCAGCAACCACCACCAAGTTCACAGTCAACAGGGATCTATCTAATCCCAGGTGTTAACACCCTCCCCTGCTAGAGCATTGCTATATGTTCAGGACCCTAAGAAGACCTTTAAGACTATCATGGAAGAAGGGTAGAAAAAAGAAATTGATTTTTGTTTAAAACCACAAAGATTTTTCTGAAGTATAAAGTGTAATAGTATAAAATATTTATACACATCAAATTTCCTTCAAAGAAAGTGTAAAGCTAAACAGACTTTTTAAAAAAGTGATACTGGGGATTCCTGGGTGGCGCAGCGGTTTGGCGCCTGCCTTTGGCCCAGGGCGCGATCCTGGAGACCAGGGATCGAATCCCACATTGGGCTCCCGGTGCATGGAGCCTGCTTCTCCCTCTGCCTGCGTCTCTGCCTCTCTCTCTCTCTTTGTGACTATCATAAGTAAATAAAAATTAAAAAAAAAAAATAAAAATAAAAAAAGTGATACTTTTAATCTTAGCTACCTTAAATCCACTGCTTCACCAAGACAAGACTTTAATAGCCAAACTATTATCATAAGCATGACTGTTTGTTCTAGAAAACATTGCCAATGCATCCAATAGTCAACTGATGAATGCTTAATTTTTTAAAAGATTTATTTATTCATTTGAGAGAGAGTGCATGTATGCAGGGAGGGTGAGGGGCAGAGGGAAAGGGAGAGTCCCAAGTAGATTCCAAGCTAAACATGGAGCCTTACCTGGGGCTGAATCTCATGACCCCGAGATCATGCCCTGAGCTAAAATTGAGAGTCAGTCGCTTAATCAACTGGGCCATCTGGGTGGCCCCATACTTAATGTTAAAATTCAAGAATGTTGAGGGAGAATGAGCAATCGAAATAAAAAGAAAATCTAAAATTCGCAAAGACACAACTGTACATCAAAAGTCATTAAGAGGATTACAAGGGTAAAATCTCACTCATTCCCTATGCCTTTTAAAAACTTATCTTTTATGGAGCGTCTGGCTGGTAGTCGGTTGAGCATCTGACTCCTGATTTTGGCTCAGGTCATCATCTTAGGATTATGGGATCAAGCCCTGCATCCAACTCCTTGCTGAGCACGGAGTCTCCTTGTCTCTCTCCTCTCTGCCCACTGAAATAAAATCTTTAAAAAAATTTTACCTGTTTTTTTTTTTTAAGATTTATTTATTTATTTATGAGAGAGAATGAGAGAGAGAGAGAGAGAGAGAGAGAGGCAGAGACACAGGAGGAGGGAGAAGCAGGCTCCATGCAGGGAGCCTGACGTGGGACTCGATCCCGGGTTTCCAGGATGGCGCCCTGGGCCAAAGGCAGGTGCCAAACCGCTGAGTCACCCAGGGATCCCCTAAAATTAACCTGTTTTTAAAAAACAAATACTTATCCAGCACTTAGGAAGTGGCGGAGTTCTAAGCACTTTACACACCAAAGTTTATATATAATGCTCATACCAATCCAGCCAGGCGGGTTTGGTCAATTTGTCCTTACTTTACAGTTAATTTCTTGTAGAAATTACCTGGCCAAGCCTGGACAGGACATTGGCACACCCAGCACTACCCCTAGAGCTATGCCTTTACTGCAGTGTGGCCATTTTTGTTTTGTTCAAAGGAAGGACAGTATGTATATTCAGGTCATGTTGGTTTCTAGTACTGAGGCCCTGAGACTTCTGTGACTGAGTATCCCCAGGAAAATGTAAGATCTCAGCACACCTACCTGTGAATGCATTTGGTGTCCCTCCCTACACACAGAATTAGGGATTCTCCAGGCAAATGCTAACAGGCCATTCCTGGTGCTGATTACAGCACCTGGGATAAGTACAAAAAAGAAGCAAAACAATGATATACTTTCAGAACTTGGTTTTGATATGTTCAAAGAAAGCTGAACTCTTTGGATTTGGATTCTATATATTCTGAGGTGAAAGCAGAGATTCTGAAATGTCCCACATGGTTTTCTGTATCTGGGTTCTCTAACTTGCCTTCACAGTAGCATCTGCACGGTCTTGGCCAGATCTGATATGGCCTGGACTACTATTTGCTTGCAATTTTTATTTAAATCAACTCAGTTTTTGTTTAATTCTTTTCTTTTTTTGAATTACTGAAGTATAATTGACATACGACATCATATGAGTTTCAGATATATAGTATAATGATTTGGTATTTGTATATACTGCAAAACAATCACATAAGTCTTGTGAACATCTGTTACCACATATGAATGGTTATATTTTTTTCTTATGATGAGAATTAAAATTTACTCTCTTAGCAACTTTCAAATATGGAATACAGCATTATTAACTATAATCATTATGCTGTACATGAGATCCCCACAACTTATTTTAAAACGTTTGACCACCTGCATCCATTTCACCTACCCTTACCCTGGCTCTGGCAACTACCAATCTATTGTATCTCTGAGCCTGGTTTGTTTTTAAGGTTCCACATGTAAGATCATACTATAACAATTAAGTATCCTCTTTAACCATGTCTTATCTTTTATGCATGAAATTGACTTAATAGTTATATTTTATTAACACATTTATCTATTAAAATAAAATACATCTTGGGGTACCAGCATGGCTCAGTCCGTTAAATGGCCAACTCTTGTTTTCAGTTCAGGTCATGATCTTAGGGTTGTGAGATCCCGCCCTGTGATGGGTTCCACATTCAGCAGGGAGTCTGCTTGAGATTCTCTTTTTTTCCCTCTGCCCATCCCTATGCACAATCTCTTTCTCAAGTCTTTAAAAAATTAAAATATATATATATATCTATGCATCAACAAAAATCACTGCATGTCTTCCAGTGCTGTGAGTTCTCTCTTTAGGTGAATTCAAATTCTGAGCTGGTAAAAGCCAGTCTTCACCCTCTAATTAAAAATATGGGGTCAAAAAAATATGGGGTCAATACATATACCTTCAGAAATACGAATTACGAAGGGAGCTCTACACACACACACACACACACACACACACATACACACACACACACACACATTTCAAATGACTGAGAAAAGAAATTGAGTGGGAATTAGGCATTAAGCCAGGAACAGTGAGAAGTACCAGCTCATGGACATGATGGCATAAAATTTTAATATGAAACCACAAAATCTGGCCTGTAAAGTTCAAAAGACTACTACCACCCAGACATCATGTACTCTCAATAGAAACCTCAAATTTATAAATTAATGCCTAGGTTTAAAAAATAAAAAGGAAAACAGTATAAAGAAATAAGAATCTGAAAGCTTAATTATAAAACTCATTTGCCTTGTTTCTCTGGAAGACTGAAAAAAACATGCATGCCTTCAAGGGCCAAAGGGTATGGTCTGGGGTGGAGGATGGGGAGGGCTGGTTTCAGGCTCCCTCTGCCCTCCCTCCCCACCGGTAGCCCCACAATGATCTGCTTTCTGCAGTGCCCTTCCTCTAAATATCTGCCCAAGAAATGTCTCTGCTGAGAAGAAATTTGGAAACCATTGGTGTGATCCAATTTCCCCATCCCACCAATGAGAAAACTGAGGCTCAGAGAAGATAAAGACTCAGAGTCACTCAACAAAGTGCAGCAGAATCAGAGCCTAAAGACCTCAGCATCCAGATTCCCAGTCTGATGTTCACCTCCAAGAACACCCTTTCGCAGCCTTAGACTGGTAACCCTAATGGATGTCATTACATCAATAATCTTGCCTATGCTTGAAAATGAAGAAGTGTGATTCATCATTAATTTCTTGAAGAGGGAAAGCATCCAGAAATATTTAATGAGGTGTTATGAGTCAATGCAACTAAATTAGGAATAAGATGAAGTCATTATTTCGGAAAGTATGATGTAAGGAAGTAGGCACATCTCTTCCTGAAAAGTCATATAAATCAAATAATGCCTAAAATGGATTAGGAAAGCTTCCTAAATAACAATAGAAACAACAATAAAAACAGCAGTAGTAATAAAAGCAATAGCTATAACTTACTATTATACACCAGATACCAGACTTAACACCTTATGTGCACTGATATCCTTATAACATAAACATTATTGTTCTCATTTCTATAGATAAGATAATCGAGCTTAAGCCCAGGGATAGGGTAACTAGCTGTCCTAGTTTGCCTGGCACTGAATGGTTTCCCAGGGTGTGGGACTTCCAATGCTGAAAACAAAAAATCCTGGATAACCTGGAAGGAAGGGTTGGTCACCCTACCTGTAGGACTGGTAAGTGACAAGAACACTCTTCCATGTCTGCCTAACTCCCCAGCCACCATCTTCTATGATAACTTCTCCCCACATGCTACAGTCTAGTCTTGCACATACTGGTTTAAAGGAGAGCATGACCAATATGATACAAAATAAGATGTTCACATGTAGCTTCATGTCCTTTTATAAAAAAAGAAAGTCCTGGGAGCCTAAAGCCTCCCATTCCTCTGACAGAGTAAAGAAGCTGCACTTACCTTGACCTCAAACTCGAAGTGCTCATCCTTCCCTTGCCCGCATAGCACATAGCGTGGAATACTAATTTTAATTGGGTCCTTCAGGTCGTCTGGATTTGCTCCCAAAGAGCGAGAAACCATCCGCTATCAAAGGCACATCAGATAGGGAGAACAAAGAGAAACCAAGATCACTCCTCAGCAAATACCATGCTTGGGCAGGCGGGAGAAAATGTGTTTCAAGCAGAGAAGAGAGCATCAAACTAGTAAAGTTTATTTAGAAAAATGATGGCTTCCTTTGAAAGAGAAATGCTAAGTCTCTCTCATCACAAAAGACCATTTTTTTAGGTATACCATTCCAAGAAATTAGGGCAAAAGCACTTCAAAATGTTGTCTGGCTTTGAAGTTCCTTCCAATTTATAAAGAACAAGTGAAAAAAAGAGACAGATTACATATCCTGACTTAAAAAAAAATCCGTGTAAACCAGATTCCTTTCTGAAAAGTCTTGATCATCTGACAAACTTCTTTTTTCTTCACAGACTATCAGATTGCTGTACATAAAGCTCCAAAAGCTGGAGATTTTATTCAAATTTACTTCATTTTTAACTTATAGGCATTTCTATAAGCCAGTGTACTACAGAAAGCTCTTTAAACCACGATTAAAATAAATACCAAGTATTTTCTTTAGGCTTCATTTGATTAGTAATCAACCTGGTTCTGACAAATATATATGGTCTGGATGGTGGGAAGCCAGAGGGGTTTGAGAAAGAAGCATTATGAAAAAAATAAATCTTCAAAATGAGTTCTCTTAAGTATAAATAGGTGGAAATCTCTGAACAATCCTTATCATTTGCATTAACCTGGGGCTTTAGAAAACACAAGAAAATATGGTTTTAAAGCAGTAGCAGTAATAAAATATTTATCATAATTATACTTAGCATTTATTGACTACTTACTATATACACCAAGAACTGCTAAACAGCTTATATGCATCATTTCATTTAATCCTCATGATCTCCCTATGTGGTCTTAACCATTACTGAACTCTATTTATCAGATGAGGCGCCCCAGGCTGAGAGTCAAGATAATATAAAAGAGGTAGGTGGCAGAGCTAGGATTTGAACTCAGGCTAATCTGTGCACCATGATGCCTGCTGGCCCACCTCCACTGACTTGTTCTACTGCCATCATGAAATTTTTTTTTTTTTCATCATGAAATTTTTTAAATAACTTCATCCATCTGAGATAAAGTCAGTTCATGAACATACAGAGAATTTAAAAATGATGGAAACTCCATGATTACACAGTAAAACTCACTCATGTGACTCAAAAGAAAACACCGGGCAATATGTGGTCCTGGATCCTTAACTTGATATAATGTGGGAGATCCAACCTAGCTGTGTATTAGCAAAAGCTTGGATTTCTGGATGACACAGAGGTGTGTAATTTGTCTCAGATTACTACTTTCATCTAGCTGACACTGTAAGTATTTTGGCATGATATGAAGTTACCAAAGCCTTTTAGAGCATCTAATTTTTCTGTGTGGCTGGTCACCCAAAATAAGAACCATTAATTTTATCACAATTGTCCACCTCTTTAGCTGTCCCTGATGTCAAAACCACAGTGGCAATTCTTTAAAAAAGAGTTTCTCAATATGTGCACTGCCAAAGACCTTTCAATTCACTGACAGTATATTTCCAAATTGCTGTAAAGGTGGACATTTCCTAAAACATGGAATATATTTATCTATTTGAAGGGTGAAAAGGAAGAGAAATAATTGTGTTTTATTTGTTTTCAAAGAGCATATTTACTGCTAAGAAATGTCTCTGACCTACGAAGGCCATGGTTTAGCCATGAAGTTCTTGCTATGCAACCAAAAGCCCTGAAATCTTCTATGCCATGCTTAATAACTATATTTTTAAGTAGGAACATAATTTCTTCTCCAAATCTGCCATAATCATTTGTGAAATCCACTTGCTGCATTTGGAGTTTGAAGTTGGCAGCTGTGGGAAAACCCCCTGAGCAGAAGGGAATGCTGCTCCAGGGAGCTGAATAAATAAGCAACTGATAATACTAGTTGAGAAATAAAGACCCACGCACCCTACCGTAGGAGGAACCTTATCCTTCCTACCCAAAGGCCAGTAACACAGCTCATTTGATGAGGAGCTCTCTCTATCCTAAGAGGCTAGCATGAGGAAAAGGAAGAAAGGTAATAAAACTCACTAGGCTCAGTGTATTATCACGTGTATTATGTGTTCTTAAAAAGGTGTGGATAATAGCATCAAGCATAAGTATTCGATATTGAAATTCTACCATTATGGGCATCCCCGGAACAATCATTTGAGATCTCACAGGTATTTACTTCAAAGAATTGGAGAGCAGAAAGAGAAGACCTAGAATCAAATTCCAGCATTAGGACTTGGTTTCAGCCTAACAGTCACCCACTCACCCTCTCTGCACCTCAGTCTCAAGTCTATGGAAATGGGCATAGTATTTAGCAAATTCCATCTATACAGCAGAAACCCAACAGTGTCCTGCCCTGTGGGACTTCTGGTTAGAGGCAGACTGACAAGTAAACTGATAATTCTAGCAGGATTAGAAAAATGTGATAGGGGTTTATAGCATCATTATTTACAACAGCCAAGCTATGGAGGCAGGCCAAGTGTCCAACAACTGATGAATGGATAAAGAAGATGTGGCATATGTATACAAGGAATATTACCTATAAAAAGAACAAAATATTGCATTTTGCAATGACATGGATGGAGCTAGAAAGTATTATGCTAAGTGAAATAAGCCAGTCAGAGAAAGACAAGTACCATGATTTCACTCCTGTGTGGAATTTAAGAAACAAAATAAATAAACAAAGGGAAAAATGCGAGAGAGACAGACAAAGCAAGAAACAGATTCCTAATTATAGAGAACAATCTAGTGGGTTAACAGAGGGGTGGTGTGTGGGGGGATGGATAAACTAGGTGATGGGGATTAAAGGAGTGCACTTGTCATGATGAGCATGAGTGATGTATGGAACTGTTGAATTACTATATTGTACACATGAAATGAATACAATGCTGAATGTTAACTAACTGGAATTAAGATAAACATTTAAATTAAAAAATTGTGATGGGGGCACTGAGTAAGAAAAACTCTGAATATACACATGACTATCTAAATATCATGACTTTTAGTGAGAAGAGCTACAGCCAAAACCATCCAGGTATATTATTAACTAGGCAACAGAGACTTAATTTTAACTTTCTAAGTGTCTTTTCTTATAGGCACCCTTCAGACAGACAATCAAACATTTATATCTTTTATTAAGCACCCACCATGTGCCATGCACAAGGCCAGGTCCTGGGAATACAAAACAACCTCTACAAAGTCTCTGGAATTTCTAAGACCTTTAGTTTTTCTCAACTCCATCAAATTTTGAACATAGATTTGGTTTCTCCACTCCAGATGGATTACATTCTAAAGTTAGCCAATTTAGCTTTCTCTTTTTATAAGTCAACATTCAAAGTGGGATAAGACTGAAACTGATGGTCTGGTTACTACATAGATATTTTAAGACTGGAAAGTTCTCTCTAAGAATTTTAGAATTGTGAAATCAATCCCTAAGAAAGTTGCTTGAAGCTCAGGCTCGTTGATCCTTTAAAGAAAAAAAAAACCTGCCTTTGATAATTTGGGTAAACGGGTACATGAATGAAATAGGGACCATTTATCTGGGAGGAACTGGCTATTAAAATGTTTATGGCGCTCACCTAAAGGTTATGTCATTCACCTAAATCAGGTCGTGATCCCAGGACCCTGGGATAGAGCCCCGCATCGGATTCCCTGCTCAGGCAGAGGCTTGCTTCTCCCTCTGCCTCTTCCCTTGCTCTTGCTTGCTCGCTCACTCTCTCTCTAAAAAAATAAATAAAATCTTAAAAAAAAAAAAAAGAAAAGAAAAAGAAAGAGCCACTGCCCCAATCACAGGATCAGACAGTGAAGTTTAACTAAACCCTGTGCTGAGAAGATGGATACCTCTCTCTCCCCGATTTAGTAGCATGCTGGGGACTAGAAATATTGCCAGAGTCCTTGCCACCCATCGGCACAGTTTACTTCAATCTCACAGATTTCAGAATAACTAAATATTAATGAGCATAGAGAAATGTACAACTGAAGAATTGAATAATTGAAAAATAAATTAGGGATCTGAAGACATTTTGACTTTATCTATAGCTAGATGAACAGAGACACAAATTAAGACAGTACATGTTTCTATCAAATCACTGCTACAATGTAATTTTTAGAAAACTAGTTTTTGAAGTCAACCTCATGAGAAATATAGAATTCTCAGGATACAATGTGAAAGGTTCATGACATTCTCCTAAATTATGTTTATGTTGGAGAGGTAGGAGAATTAACAAAAATGTCTCCTAGACTTAGTTTTTATTTGAAAGTAGCCATATTTTTAATATCTTGAGTTTTATGCTAGATAAGTAAATGTATCCTGCACCATATTATATCCTATTATTTAAGGGAACTTTTAAATTTCTGTGGAACTATTTATTTTGGAATCAGTCACAATTTCTCTACATGTGGCAAAGAAATGCTTAGACTTGGAAGGGAAGTTGGTTATACCTCATACAAGGAGGTAAAGAAACATGGAAGGCTGGATGCATATCGTATAGCAGAGCTGGATAAATATGCAGGACATTTCAAGGAACTTTAAATGCCTTGTGGAGTGGTCCTATTTAGAAATAAAAAGTCAAGGAAAAGTACATAGTAACTTGGATTATATTTCTATACATATGAAATCTCATCTTTTAAAATAAGATACAAAAATATTTTTCTGGTAGCTTTTAATGAAATAATGTCTTCTGTCAACAAACATGGTATTTTTCCATTGTTGGGGAAACATTATAGTTAGGTCCTTAGCCAAAGAAGCAGACAGAACACAGGCTACATTTTGAATATTCAGATTAGAATCTTCTCTTCCTACTCAGGCTGTCTCCTTCAAAAGGGACAAATTAAGGAAATTAATAGGAAGTGGTATTAATATCCACTCGGATCAATGTCGGTACCGCAGAGGGCACAGAATGGACCAATTCTACAGGGAGTCATCAACATTTCCCCTAAATACCCTAATTATGTACCAGATGGTTGAATTCAGTGTATACTCTGACTAGGACAAGGTCAGATCTAAGGACTGTCGTCTGATCTCCTAGAGCCAAATAACCAAGGTTTGCTTCTAAAATACAGGCAACCCTGGGTTTTTATTAACACAATTACCGATTTCCCTTTCTCTGTTCCCAGCATAGTACATATTTCTATTCCCTCCTTTTTTCTACCACACATGCCATCCTGATAGTTCTAATTAGAGCTATTATGTATCAAGGACCTCCTATGCCCCAGCAGTTTGAAAACAGGGGTCTGGGGCAGATGGAGAAGATCAGTTACATGTTCAAAAATGAGCCATGTTATAAGAAGCAGAGAATAAAGGTACCCAGTGTGAGCAAGTACAAATTATGAATAAATTCAATAGTCAAGAAATGTTTATATTCATCTCCAGAAGGTGACACTAGCCTCTGCTGTGAGGGGACCTTGTGCTAATACCACATTGTCTCTGAAAGCTAAGTGCATAGAGCTGAAGTGGAGTCTACTAAGAGATGTAGTCATACATGCTATAGGCATTCCCTGACCATGCCTGTCAAGGTCAGGACTTCACAACAGCTTGGAATGAAGAAGCAATTCTTAAAGTGAATTAAGAATAATACTTGCATGAGGAAATGGAAATAAGGGTTTTCAAATAAAGGAGTATTTTCTTTAATTTTGATACAGATCTTTAGGGATAAACTAACCAGAAATGACAAACTGGTGGACATAGGTAATTGTGGAATATCTTATTTACCCTTAGTGGCCTTAGGGAAAATCCAAACAGGTTGGCTAACATTTCTAATCCATGATTCTTACCAGAATAGATTATTTCATCCATAGATCTGAGGTGATCAACATTGTTTCAAAGCTTAGAAAGACTGGGTATCTGATGAATGTTCCAATTTGAAATTATTAAAAATGTTACCTTTCTCTAGATCATGAAAGACTAGTACCTTCAATGGTCATTATCTCTGGATAATGCATCATTAAATGGATGGAATTTTCAAAAGAATTAAAGAATGCGTCTAGTATGACTGAATGATAACAGGGCAAAAATTGCTAAGTGGCTCTTATACCGAACTTAAATATTGAAAGTTTAGGATGTTCAGGAGAGAAAACCAGGTTTTCTCCTTTCAAGTTCTACAATGTTACTGATTATCCATGAAAGTATCACTCATCTTCACGCACTGATTTTTGTGGAACCCTAGTTTTGGTTCAATCTGTGCTCAATTCTAAGGCTCAGGAGAAATTAAAGTTGTAAGGAGGGAGAGGAGTCCATTAGGTATCTGGAGAGCATATTGTTTAAGCTTCAGTTAGAGGAGCAATATTGAGCATACAAGGTTATCTGTACCATATTCATGCTAGGACGTTATCCAAGCTTTTCTTCTACAGGAGCTAAAAATGCAAAAAGAAGACATAGGTTCATACAAGAGAACAATGGAATTGCAAAGAAACTTGCATGGGATTTTTTTTTTTCAGGGAAACCTCCAAATCATAAAAAGAAAAATAATCTTTAATGTCTAGAAATTTTAATAAAATAACTTACAAGTCAGAAAATAATCAACTTCATATTCTTTCAAATATTCATCCCTACCATAGTTATTTCTATGAGAAAAATCAATCAATAAAAAATTTTACCTAGACAATGTCAAGAATAACTGTGACCAGACAGAGACTTTGGCATTGTGGAAAGAATATATGTTCTGGAGTAAGAAGGTCTGAGTTTGATTCCAATTCTCAATCAAGTGATCCTTTCGGAGTTAAATTCCTAAATATGAAGTGGAGATTGATGACAATTTCTCCATCCCAGGAGGATCACTGTGTGTCTCAAAAGGAGCAATACATGAGAAAGAACTTAGTACACTCTAAACTACAATATATAGGGTGGCTGGGATTGTTATCACTGTAATCCACTGTGTCTTTGGCAACCAAATATTTCAAAGTTATTAAGAGGCAGGAGGTATGATTTACAACAGTCTCTCTTTCCTTCTTCCTAACTGAATCATTCAGTTGCATTCCTTATAAAGGAGGCTTTAAAAAACTACAAGGGTGCAACCCTAACCAGAGACTGGATGGTGGTGGTTTGGCAACTGTTTTGCATAAGAAACAGCAGAAGAACTGAAGGGTATTGGAGGTAAAAAAGGAAAATCAGAGAAGGTGAGGTGAGAGAAAGAACTGTCTTCTTTGGAGGGTCAGGTTATAACACAGACTGTGGAACAGACAAGTCCTATTCTGTTACAGAAGAATGTGAAGGATGGATGAACTCTACAGATGGGGATCACAGTAATGAGAATTATGGAGAGAATTTCCCAATAAATAACTGCTCTGAGGTAGACAGTGATCAGCCTGGAGATGTTAAGATTAAACTGGAAAGCCAGTTGAACTACGTAACTTCAAAGGTCCTCTGACCTATGTTCCTCCTAGTACCTGAATATTTCCCTCAGGGTGAAATCCTACAAGTTGTATCTGAATTTCATTTTAAATAAGAGCTTCAGGACTTTGACACAAAATACCCATGGTAGATTGAACTATTGGTCCCTATTTTTCTCCTTCTTACAGTACCAGCATATATCCAGTGCTGCCATGGCTTCTTGGTGGATGGAGTGTTCCTTGCTCTTTGACTTGGTTGCATGACTTGTGTTGACCAATGGGACGCTGGCAGACTGACGCATCAACATCTTCTATGCTTCATCATTATGATAGCCACTGACTCTCCAGCACAGACCTCAAGATGAGATATCATGAATAGACTAACCTCATCTGAACTGCAGATGATCTGTAGCCTTTAGTAAAGCTACCTCAACCTATTTACAAACCATTAGTAAGAAATGAAAGCTTTTTTTTTTTTTTATATGCCACTAAAATTGAGGTGGGAGGCAGCTGGTTACTGGCAATAGCTGACTGATATAATATCTATTACAAAAGATAAATAATGAAGCAACAAAAGATAAATAATGAAGCAGAATTGGCTAAGATGCATACTGGAAACTGTGTAACTAAATTAACAAAATAACCTCATAAGAAACTGGTTTAACCAATAAGACTGCTTGACCTTCAAAGAAGCATTAATAAAAGTGCTCTAATCTATTTATCATTCAAAACTTGAAATCATTTAGGAAAAAGAATGTAAATAAAAATTACCGTAATTACTACTGCTGGGAGGCATAAGTATTCTCTCCAAAGGATGCACTTACATTTTTTAAGTAATGAGAAAGGGAAGACAAATTGTTTTGAAATGTTTTTCAACAAAGACCAAATAAATTTACCCTGCCAACCACAAGTCTGTAAAACAGGCAGCTGTGAGCAAAATGGATTTTAATCAAATTCAGATGAAATCACTGTTTCAAAGTACTCAAAGAGGTATTGTCTAGAATTCATTAACAAGTTCTACAATGTAAATGTTTATGCCTATTCAGTAACAATGGAAATGCCACATAACAAAGTATGTATGAAC
Source organism: Vulpes vulpes (assembly GCF_048418805.1). Lineage (NCBI taxonomy): Eukaryota > Metazoa > Chordata > Mammalia > Carnivora > Canidae > Vulpes > Vulpes vulpes. The sequence continues at coordinate 41,168,858 of NC_132793.1, forward strand.
CTATTTTGTTTTGTTTTGTTTTTTTTTGTTTTTTTTTGATGCAGGAAGTCAATGTAACTGAGAAGATCCCACGTTAGGCTGGAAATGGAGATACTGACACCTGTTCCCTATTGTAGCATCATGGGCTCAGAACTCCTAAACATTGAGCCAGTGGAGATGGAGGCAGGCCACCAGAATTGAAGCTACAGTGGATAATGGTGCAAACACCATGCTGCCTTCTATAGGGACAACCCTAAAGAATGACAACCTTAGTACTTACTTCATGAAGAGCAAATCAAATTTTTCTATCAGGGATCATATTTGATCTCAAGGTAAAAAGTATGTTTAGGTGAGAGAAGAGACATGTAAAATTTGAATTGCGGAGGTTGCTTCTATTATGTGGTGAGGTCTGAAGGTAATCTTCATTGTGGCCTGCCCGGATCATAAAGTAGACTGAAGAAGTTATAATGAATAATACAATTTTTATACAATACTCATATCTGCTGCATGCTCTATCTATGAACATTAGTTGTTTTAACCTAGTAGAATTATGTTTTTTTAACCTATGAAGACAGCGAGTCTAATATGTTTGACTCTGTTAAAATTTTTGTACTGTTTCCCTTCCAACTATAGAATCCCTCTGCTGACATCTTAAATTTCACTCCCTCTGCTCTTCATAATCATGAATTCTGTCGTATCAAGGATATTTGAGAAAATACCCAATGGGGCAATTTTTAAGAAAGCATTTGCTGAAAAAAAAAACAAGTTGAAATTAGGTGAAAATTATTGATATTAGAAGACCACCATGGTTCATTGGAGAAATTTCTTCAACAGATGATCTTCCAGCCAAGAATGTGACAAACTAATTTTAATGAGGTCCTCAGCAGAGACTCAAACATCTTCATGTATAAGGCAATAGGGTGTGTGTGTGTATATATACGTATTGGGTGGAGGGTGGAAGTTACAAAAACAGGCCTAAAAACAGGCCACCTAAAAACATTTTAATTCTATTGCCTCAAAAAGACAAAACGCTTCCACTGGGTTACTGCAGACGCAGCAGCAACCCGTGTGTGTATCCTAATGTGCTCTCCAGTTTCCTGCCCTTTTCTGTTTGCTGCCCCAGACCTGGATAGAGGAAAATTAATGATGAGATGTAGACTATATTAAGTAGCTTGCTAACCGTGATGGGGAAAGAGGGAAGGTCTGTACTTCCTGGCTGAAGGGAGATGGTGAGTTTTAGGATGGGTTAAAAGCTTTGACACTGCTCCTGCTGTCAATTAAGAGTAGAAATGAAGAGGGGGGCTATGACATTTACGCTGCACATTTTTATCCGAGGGTCTGCCCAGAGCAGAGAATGGCCCCTACATGCCAGGGTTAAAATAAATGGCTTCATAGAATCACTTTGTTCAACTGCCTATGACATTTGCTGAGTAGTTACCATGAGCTTGGCATGATCCTGGCTGGAAGTGGGAGAGGGAGGATGGAGCAGTGAAGAATACACCTCCCTCCTTCTAAGACTTTGGAGTTCAGTAGAACATTACATGCCTAAGAAACAGGAGAGCCCTGGCTGAGCAACCCAGGATTTGATGAAATAACTAATAAATATGAGGCATGGAACCCGATTCCTCATAAGAATGTTGAACAGAGGTGGTAAAAAAGAAAGGGTCACTCAAAGGACAGAAAGATTCTGGAGAGCCCAGTTTCAGGCCTCTCACAGAGGAGGAAGGCAGCTGAGTACCAGATGGTACTTTGTGAAGAGAGATGTACCTGAGGCCACTTATGGGTGTGACCCATCTCAGAAGGGAGGCCAGCACGCCAACCGGCTCTGGCCAGAAGAACACCTTGGTCAGAGGTTATGAGTGATGATGGATTAGATGGGAGGCAGAGAGGGAGGGCAGCCAGGGGAACGTGCTGAATGCCTTCTGGGGTGACCCTACGGCTCATAAAATCACTTAAAGGAGCTGTTAGAAAAAGCTAGACTTGAAGATGAAGAGCCTTTCTAGGACAGAATTAACAAAGGCTCAGAGAAAGAACTGGCATGTGGCATGGGGGAAGGGTAGTCAAAACTAAACCAATAAGTAAGGAGCTGAAATCACATAGGTTGGAAAGCAACAGTCAAAAAGTCTGAAAAGAGGAAGGAAAAGGCAATTAACTGAGGAAGAAGACATGGCAGGGCAGGGCATGTGGCGCTGTCTCCATTCCATGTATTAGAGTGAGGGGAGGGTATTTTAAATCCCTGGGTCCTTCCAGGAAGCTTGATGCATTACTAATGTGCTCTGCTACAGAGCTGTCCTAATCACGGCTAAAACGGAAGATGTCAGTGAAGGTCACTGCCAACCGGGCACTTTTTCAAGCAGCACAAATTAGCCTACTGGAATCCAACAGACACAAAAAGATTCCAAGGCACCATACTATAAGTCGACATGAAGCCAAAAACAATCAGAAATGCTTTAATCACCTCACAAATAATGAGGCAGACCCAAATTTACAAGGCCGAGGTTCAAGAAAATGAAGCAGAGTGGTGATAAAGATATTTTATCAGTGTTCAGCTATCCCCTATTTTTCTTTTATTGTAGATATTTAAAATATTTACATTTTCAATTTTAGAGGTCTGCACTTTTCCAATTTTAAATCACAGAGATATTCCTAGGCCTTGACTATTAACATAATGTTCATTTTATTAAAAATCTCAAAAAACATGCAGAATATTTTTACAAGTTTCCTCCTTTGAGCCTTGTCAAATGTGAGATGAGCCACAGAGCCTCATCATGAGAGCTGAGGGTCATTTTCCAGATATCAGGTGCCACGTTCTGACTGCCCTGAAGACACAGCATGCCGGTGAATAACTGGACGTTCTGCGCTTCCTCAAAGTGCTTAGCACCATTTCTTGAACCTGATAAGACTTTGTGTTTATTGAAGAAGACAAGTTCAACGGTTGACAATGTTTTCTTCTCTGGAACAACAACACACCTGAATTCGCTTAAAGCACGGCATCTGGTCATGTCAAATTGTGTTTGTGAAGGAGGTATGTTTAGAGACTGAGTGCGGGGATAGAAAACTCGATCTTCCCTCAAAAGGGCAATGTGGGTGTTTAGAAGGACCAACGACTGGCACTGGTCTGGGCCACGGTCACCCTCAACTCTGACAGTCGTGTAGAGCAATAACTGAACCTCTGCCAGAGAGGGGACGTTGACTTCCATGTTTCCATGAAGAATATAAATCATGTCAACCAAGGTATTCCGGAATCTGAATGACAACCGAACTCCGTTTGCCAAAACTAAAACTAACTTCTGCTTTCCAATCCAGAGAGAGCTGAACCAGATCTTGTTGGAACAAAGGATGGTTAGTACAGGCAGCAACATCAGACTCAGGCATCAGGACACCCAGGAGGTCACGGCATATCTGCTGACAGAGGTCTTTGTTGTAACTAAATACAGTGAGCAGCAGACTCTCTGTAGAGCCCAGGAATCTAATGCTCTGCCCACCAAAGCCAATTTGAATCTCCTCTAGTCCAGAAAGAGGTAGAGAATGAAAAACAGCCACTGAGCCTGACGGGTTATCTGACAGAACCAAAGTGTATAAAATGGAATGAAGCAGGAGAAAACAAGCTGGTTGAGGGTCAGGTTCAGTATAGGTGGCAACAGTAAGCCAGTAAACACCCTGCACTTTGTTCACATCGCCCACAAGTTCTGGTAGGAGCAAGCCACGTGCTCAAGAAAGTCTTCTAAAGGGTGCTCCTGAAGTTTCAGCATCTGGGCTGGAAACTGCACCAGGGTCTGCTTAAATGCACAGTTCTGTCTAGCACCTTCGTATTCTAGGTGGCAGACTGAGCTCGGGAAGGAGCCTGGTGATCCCGCAGGCGCAGAGGCCACAGTGAGGCCTGGGGCTCTGAAAGGCACCGAGCTCTCTCCTGGCCAAGCAGCACCTGCCTCCTCACTGTTGCTGCTGCCCATTTGAGCTTCTCCAGGGAAAGAATGAGACTCTGCTGACAGTCCGTGTGTCTTCAGGGATGCATCTAGGAGAAAGTGTTTCAGAAATGGCAGTCTTCTGATAAATGTGATCACATGGGAGGTGAGCTCACTGGGGTCACGCAGGCTCCCCATGTGCCTGACTAGGCGGATCATCCCTGTGCCAGACTGCAGCAGGTGACTGCAGGTATCTTTATAAAGGTCTGAGAGTCTGTGGTAAAAATAGCCCAACCCACTGGTTGCTTCTGTGTTGGTATTATCAGGGACTGTGGAGAGTTAACTTTTTTAGCAGCTAACTCTCTCTTGACTTGCTGCGCACCACAAAACTTTGAGGTTGGTGCACCATGAGGAACAATGTGGGAGGCACTTTCCTCACTACGAATGTTTTCAGAGAGGACAAGGAGTAACTTGCTTTGCCTGGTCTGCTTGCCTCCATTATTCATAGACAATTCTTGGCACAAATCTTGCAGCAAAGTCCAGCCAGACTTGATTCCCAAGCTGTACTCATCTTTATGAGTCATCAGGTCACGGAAATTTCCTGACCTACGCTGAAAATGTTTTATGTCACTGGTGTTGCTTTTGTTAAGGGAAGTGATTTCAGGTAGACTGAAACATTTTGGTTGAAAACAGCCTGCGGATGCAAGATGACCAGGTCTGCAATCACTGTTCTGCAGCAGCTCATACACTGAGGACTGATGGCCTTGCTACTGGGCTCTCTCTTGTAATTCTGAGAAGGGAACCATAGAGCCTGAGATGCTCCATGCCAAGGGATGATCTTGGTGGTGGTTCTGATCCACCTCCCTCCCCTCTTCTCTGCTGGAAGTGTCAGGAACATCTCTGGGCTGCAGTGGGACAAGATGCCTTTTCTGTTCAAGATGTCAAAAACAGTTGAAATGGGAATGTGGAGGCACCTTTTGCAAATCTTTGGCACATGAAAATTCTTGCAGTCATTGGTTTCATTGTGCAGATTAATGCAGATGTTAAACTGAAAGCCTAAGCCATTCATATGATTAATATGTGATTTAAGAACAGATGATCCGATTCACAAATAGAATGTCAATTTCCATATTATTTATCTTACAAATTGCTGAGTATTTGATAGAAATACACTGCATGGGATTGATCTACAGTATCCATTTCTTGGTCTAACATTTCAATTGCTCCAAAATAAATCCTAAGACCTTTGATTCGATTTTCAAAAAGTCAGATTTAGTTGTGAAAATAAGTCTTTTACCATATATCCAAAATGTAAATGGCATCAGGGCATACTTAGTGACAGTCAGATGACAAGGCCAAAAGAAATGGACAAGCATTTCAACCTTGGTCATCTCTCTCTAGCCTCTTGGCTCACTTCACAGGAATTCTTAATTATACCTGCCCTGGTTAGACCTCCATTGCCATAGCTACAAACCAGCACGGTGAAAGGCCTATAGGACGCCCACTATAGGCCAGGCTCAGTAGATACAAAGAAATGAAGGGCAATGTCCTCCTCTTCCCAAGGAAGTCTGCTAGGGAGACGGAGGAAGATAATGTCATTACCGCATAACTGGAAAGGATGTGTAGCAGTAGCCAAAGTCAGTAAAGCTTCGTGTGGAACTCCCACCATCTTACCTCTTGCTCTCTGTAATGTATGGGTGCCAACTGTAGACTTCTACCATCTAGTACTTTTGATTTTTTTGTTGTTGTTGTTGTTGTTTAGTTTAGGAATGTATGGGAAGGACAAGTGCCTCAGTGGAGGAAAATACAAGTAAAACGTCACAAATCGTATGCCCAAATAAACCTGTTTGACAATCCACCAGATAAATAAGCTAATCAATCAGGAGTATGTCCTTTGTACTACTGCCAACTCACAGTCTATAAAATGAGCTGGGTTTTTAAAACATCAAGAAGTACTCAGTTTCATTTCCAAACCCCATATCTGATTCTGATTTTATAATTCTGTCTTTTAAATACAGACCAAGGGAAAGGAAAGGATACTGTTACGAATGAAAAACTGGGCAAGGAGCTTCCACCACAGTCATATGTCATTCAAATAAAGTCAAAGCACTTTTCAACCTGCAGGATTCCGTTTAATTTGAAGTCCATATAATAGCTTGCCTTCCCTATTAGCCATTAATCTCGCTGGGACTTCAAAATTCTAATTATGCAACTAAACATTAAGAAAATTTAATCACACAAGCATGCCATAATTTAAGGCGACCTTATCAATCTGAAAAATCATTACCTACCTCATATTTTAGCTTGCGTTGAATGGTGCCATTGTGGAGTTTCTCATTATCCTGATAAGAAAATAAAAAGCCCTCTATATTAAATTATAGCTTGTTCATACAGGGAAAAGAAACTGATTTGATTAGAAATATTTATGGGAACAAAATTCTAAAGAAGCATACTTGCCCAACAATGACAACCCTCTATACAATTTATATTCCCACGGTAAACACTACTCTATCGATCCATCTGACTGTAAGGGAACTGAGGCATTTGTTCCTACTCTTAAAATTCTAAGACTAATATTATAAGCAAAATTTCCTTAGGAAGTTTTCTTAGGTTTCAGAACAGGAATGAAATGTTTTTATTTTAATAAAAATCAACATCGCAAATATGTATCTTCTCAAAAGCAAAATTACATATCTACTTGGGATAATTTATCAAGCAAAATTAAATACTTAAGGAAATTGGTTATATTTTTGGAGAAAACAGAAAAACGTTACATGTAGAATCAAACAAAGTAAATAAAATGTTTTGGGAGGCTTTATATTCATTTAAGAATTTTCCCCAGAAGAACAAAATTTTAAAATAAAGTATCTCTTGAATCAACACTATTTATAACCTGTTGAGCTCCACCCAATCAATATGTAATTCTTTAGAACAGTTTGCATCTCAATTTTCTCACTGACAAACAATAATAAAGGAGCCCATCACTGCCACCATCATCGCCACCACCACCACCTTATGGCAAGGTCATCTTGAAAATGAATGACATATGACTTGGCTCCCTCAGCTCACCTTCACCACATCTGCAGATGCATCACCATCCTCACTAATCACGCGATGTAAATCCTGAAGTCGTCTTTGGACTTCTTCTTCAATGTAAGCATTGATCCTGAAAACAACAGATATCGGGGTCGTGGTTAAAGACTTCTAACCACAAAGGGCATATGAGATCCTTTCTTAATTCTGCCCTTCAAAACAAGGAACTTTCTCACTCTAAATGCCAAACATAATGACTCGGGACCTGGAACATTTTTCTACTTCCTAAGAAATCTAGTGCCATGTGTTCACTATCTGGGTTTTCCCAAATAAGAAAGTACTGAACAAATAACAGAATGTTGAGAATAAAAGGTGAGAGTAGGTAATCCCACCCAAATCTCTCCTGGACTTCCTTGGTGGACCCCCTGCTGCGGGGCAGAGGAGAATCACAGACACTGGTTTCAGAAGGCTCCAAGGCCAAAGACCTGACTCTGAGACCCAGCACTTCACTCATCAAGCCTCACTACCCTCTTATGCAAAACAGTGATAGTTATTTCTTACACCACAAAGTCATGTAAGAGGATTAAAGCGGGGAGAGCGGCAGGAAGTGGACAAGATCTCTATGGATCTCCACTATTCCAAAGGAACAATGGCTTGAACTGTTTCTACTCTGTCTTCTCTCTCCATTGGCAGCTGGCTGGGGTAAACCACATTTTAAAGGCCTCTCTACCTTTCAAACTGCCTGGCGTGGGCCAAGACAGTGGAAGCATGAAACGGCCAACTACTAAGGCAGTTGTCAACTGAACATCTGGTACCCTAGAGAACAAAGATGAAATTGTAGGAAGTACAACCATCCACCCAGAGGAACCAGGGAGACCAGAGAATTTTAGTTCCAGCTAAAATCCTTCTATGGCTCAGGCTGCCCACATGGAAGGCTTGCTTACTTCTACACTCTCCCTCTCCCAGTTAGAGAAACACTGATTAGATGAATTACTTAACATGAACTATTTTGCATGTTTATGTCTTAGCACACGAAACAAAAATCTGGCTTCATCTCTCTAAACACATGCACAGTCCTAGAAACATTTCTCTACTATTGGCCATGTCTCGATGATTTTCTGAAATGCTAGGTAAAGAGATGAATATTTTAGGTGAAATAGTATAGAAGAATGGACAGGGTAATAAAATGTGGTAGTCACCTTTCAGAACTGAAAGGAAAATCATACATGGCTGACCCAGAGCCGAGGGCACTTACAAATGAATTACTTCTCTGGATCTTTTTAAACTAGTCCCCCTGAACATGCAGACCTAGGTTTAAGAGGATACAGGGGCTCCTAGCATTCTGAATGCATTTTGATATCCAAACACATATTGCCTGATGCCCAGGGCTTGTGACTGCCCAATTTGAAACATCCCCATGAAACAGCTGGAGTTGAGGAAAACAGTCCATTTTCTTATGGGCAAAGAATGATTAAGTCAATTTATCTGAAAGCTCTAAGCCACATAACAATTTACAATGCCACTCAAGTTGAAAATGATTTTGCTATAGCAGAATCAGATGTATATGTTGTTCATGATCATTCTGAATACACTGGTACAGCTTTTGTAACACACTTCATCTGTTTGTAATTAATGACCTCCATAAATTAACTGTCAGCACAAGGTCCTCCTTCTTGGTATGGTCCAATTAACTCTGCCCATTTCTTCCTCTCACCTGGCCTTGGTACATTCCTTCCTGGCAGAGGTGGTTTCCCTGAACCTTCTAATTCTACCTCCTCACACAACGTAGCACCAGCATTCCCTGGATTGGGCTGGCCAGTCCTCGGGTCTTTGGTTTTCGTCAAATGATACTTCTTCCCACCTACCACTTGTTGCCTTGGATGGATCCCTCCATATGCAAACTGACAATGTGTGGTACAGTGAGTCACTAAATCACATCACAGGTAGGGCTGGCATCAGTTTAATGTCCAGTACCTGGCATCCATCAGAGGGACCAGGTGTGACTTCTCAGTACTGGATGGCAAGCTGGGAGAAGGAGCCTTCCCCTCCAAGGTCTGATGATGCCCTTTTTGAACACCATCAACCTCACAGATCTTCTGCTTCAACTGCTGGATTTCATGCTCTAATCTACAGAGACAGAATTTACATTAATTCATTTATTAACAGTATTTCCTGAGCATCTTCAATAGGTGGGACATTGTTCTAGAAACATGGGGGATCAAGCCAAACACTCTTTGCAAGCTTTACTTTCTAGTAGAAAAGATGCCTCATCACACAAGGTATAAGGTGGTAACAAGCCACAAGAAGGGTTCAGAAAAAATGCTGCAGGGACCCAAAAGTTGGAGAGAGTTGATTCTCAAGGGCAAAGATATCTCTACTGTGCTCTGAGCCAATCCTCTGAGGTAGATATGCAGGATTCTGAGCCCACCACTGCTTCAATGAAACAGTTGGTCTTTGACTACACATTGAGATACCCCTAAATACTTCTATTTGAAAAAAGAGATTTAAGGTATAAAGAATTTTTAAAAATCACCCATCTAGGAGAATCCACGTAGTTAAGGCAATTTCAAGTTGAGTCTTCAGGGACCAGTGGGAATTTGAACATTTGGAGATGAGGGTGAAGGCTTCCCCAGATGCAGATAGTAGTATGAACAGGGGCACCTGGGTGGCTCAGTGGTGAGTGTCTGCCTTTGGTTCAGGTTGTGATCTCGGGGTCCTGGGATCAAGTCCCACAATGGACTCCCTGCAGGAAGCCTGCTTCTCTCTCTGTCTCCACCTCTACCTCTCTCCCTCTCTCCGTGTCTCTCAAGAATAAATAAAATCTTTAAAAAAAAAAAAAAAGGAAGTAGTATGAACAAAGGTCTAAGTCATGAAAACTAAGAATCCACTTTGGTTAAGGAAGAGGATGTAGAAAAGGGAACTAGGCAGGAAACCTAAGAAAGCAAGGTAATCATCTTGAGAAATTAAAATACGCCATAAATGGTAGAACCAAAAATGTATTTCTAATGATAAATGATACATTCAGTATGAGGACAAGTGTGTGTAAGGCCATTCTCCTGCTGGCCCTGGCATGCTTGAATTCAGGGCCATGAGGCCAGAGGGCTAAACTTGCCAGTAAATTTAGCCCCAGAAACATGAGACCCACCTAGGGGCTACAGCTCACTCATTGTGTGGACTTGGGCAAATTAATGAAATCTGGGTCTCAATTTCTTCATACACCAAATGAGAGAATCAATTAGTCTTCCAAACTCCTTCAGATTCAAACTTCAGAGATTCTGGTGCACCACGATACTGCCGGCTCTCCAGTGTTACCAGCAGCAATTTGACTGCTCTATCCTGAACATGAGCACCAAGTTCTTAATCCTCAGAAATGTCAAGGTCACCAGGGTCAGTACTCACAGGTTCCATAGAAGGCAATACCCAGCTTAACTCAGCCCTTCATGCGTCTATTGATGAGCAAGTACTTACCAAGCATCAACTTGCACAGTATGAAGTATTTTCAAAGGAAGAAGAAAAAAAGCATAAAAAATTGATGTTAAGGGGCCAACTGGTGGGCAAAGAACCAGGGAACAATATTAATACAAAGTCTCAGAGATAGTAAAGAAAATGAGCCGCATGTAACTGCCAACGTTCATAACTAAGATGACACCTACTAGAGTTGTTCAAGGACATCCTTCAGCACTGGCAGCAATGAAAAAGACTCCAAAAACAAAGGGTTTGGTGCGGGGCCCTGAAGCCCCAAAGGGATTTATATAGGTGGCAAGGGAAAGGCACCCCAAGAAAACAGTCTCAGCACAGATGAAGAGCTGGCCTGCCTGGGCCACTGCTCTGGGGTCAGCAGATAAGAGGACACAGTGGCCCAGAGGGGATGGTAAGTAGATCTGCTACCTTCTATCTGCATGACACTTGTCCCCAGTGGCTATATAACCACTGGGTGGAAAAGAGGACAGAGAATGAGCTGAATCTTGTTTATAAGGAAGCCAAAAAAGGAAAGCTGAGCTCGGTTCACTGTTGTCTGATCTGGTTCCACATGAATTTAAAATTTCGCACTTGGGGGTTTCACAAGTGGCTGACTTGGGCTGCACGACAGGCCCTGGCTTAGCCATGAGAACCCAGAGAGGTAATGACACACAAAACCAATAACCACAAAAAGCTGCAGGAGCAACACAGCCAGAGCAAAGAGCTCAGAATTTGCTGGCCTGAATTAGGTCTTAGCAAAGTCTACTCCATCAAAACACATGAAACTAAAAGCATCCTTTGTGTGGCTTCTGGAGGAACGCTGACACTGGGAAATCACTTCCATGGAAAATCACAATACTGTATCTGCTATAATAGAGTATTAATACTAAATGGCCAGGGACTGAAGTCGGTTGACAAAAACTAGATATCAAGCTAAAAGCTCATGCTGCATTCTTACTGCACACTGCCGGATATAAATTGAGAATGTGCCCTTCACTACTTTAAATTTCCTGGGGCTGGAGCTTTGTCCAGCAATTTCATTTACATAACATACCTGCAATCATTTTCTTAAACCTCCAACCTATTTCTCTGAAGTAATAGCATTATGGTTTTTGATTGTTATTTCTTGCTGTTTTGCCAGAGGGAATTACCAGAGAGCAAAGGTAAACAGAACTCACAGTAGAAACAGATCATTTCAAAGGGAGTTTGCCCAACCTGTTCAGGCAAGATGATGGAGGGAGGCTCCAGCCTCACAGCAGGCCTTGCTTCGTCATCTATATGGATCCCAGGCCTCTGCCAATGTCAAGCTGGGCTCTTACAAGCCAGCCGACCAGGCTTCAGTTGTAGCTCCTCAGGAGGTGCTGTGGGTGGTTGGAATGCTAGAGAGCCTAGGCCCTCCAACCTGGGCTTCAGGTAAAATCTTAACTGATCAAAGAGTCTGGAGCTAAAGAAAGTGAACAGGCCCTGATCTCCTCTGCCCCCTTCTTGTTAGAGCGAGGACACTGAGGCCCAAAGATCAAAGAGCCTGCCAAGGCCAGCCAGACAGAATGGGGCTGGGCCAGGGTATGAAGCTCCCATGTAGGACAACAAATCAGGTGATGTTTACACACCAGGCAGCCTACAGATTTCTGGGAGTCTTGGTATCACATCTGCTAGGCTACCAGAAAAAGTGTTCTTGAATTCACTACTGATTCCTTTTGAGGACCTAGTGTGGGAAGCCTGGTGACAGGGAATTGGTGGAAGGAGATACTCTTTCTTTACCATGGAAATAGTGCTAATTCCTAGTTTTATTTTTCACAACACCAAAAGTAACATGAGTAAATCTTCACCACATCTGCCTAAAAATATCACTGTGTTCAGAATCACCTGGAGAATTTTGTTTATTTTTTAACGCAGAATCCTGGGGCCTCCTGCAAATATTATGAATCAAGAGAGGTGGGAAAAGGGGCTGTTTTCAGTTTCCCAGCAGGTGTAGACATTAGCACATGGTACTGTGAAGGAAGGGATGGTGTTTTACAGTAACTAGCGCTAGCTGCAGAGATGATGTTAAGCCCATGGTGAGGTTGTAGGAGTGGGGAGAATAGGAAAAATTCAGAGGGGCGGGATGGGATGAGGAAGGGGATGGAGAGAAGGAAAAAAAGAGGGGGGAAGGGAAGGGAAAGAGAAAGGGAGATACAGAGCCAAAGGAGGACGGGGGGGAGGGAAGCAAAGGAGGGGGCAGACTAGAGGCTATCCTATCAAATATGAGAACATTCACATTCCATAGGTCAGTGGAGTAAGGGACAAGGCCTTTGGTTTCCTTAGTGTATTTTTTTCAATAACTGTAGGCCAATGATTCTAAATGAGGAAGGATCCTAAGGAGAAAGAAAATGTTTAGGGGTGCTTTCTCACTTTTGTTTGACTAAAACCATTTGTTGGTGTATTAGAGAATACACAGGTAAAAAGAATTAGTTTTTTTAAGAGACAGAGTCACACTGGGAGGGGTAGAAAAGTCGCCATCACTTGGCACCCACAGCATGCCGTGCTCTCCCTTCCCAGTCTCACCTCTCCCTGTCCTTCTCCAGGGCTTCCTGTTCAGCTTCCAGGCTAGCCTGGAGCCCAGACTGCTCGCTGCTGCTGCTGTGGAGCGTGGCGAGCTTCTGCCTCTGCTCCTCGATCTCCAGGCCCAGGGTGGAGCGCCTCTGCAGGGCTGAGTGCCTCCTCTCCAGCCTGGCCACAGCTCGCTCCAGTGCCTCCCTCTGCTGCTTCTCCCGAGACTCCAGGATCTCCTTTTCCTTCTTCCTCACCTTTTCTTCCTGACGTGCAATGTGGGCAGTGAATTCGAAGGTGGCCTGGAGCTTCTGCAGCTGGCTCGCGTTGGCTTGGTACTGGGCAAGCTGTTCCTCTTTTTCTTCCATCTCTTTCTCCACTTGATAAAGAGTGTTGTCTAAGCCAAGGGGACCTCTGTCAAGGATTTCAAACGCTCTCTGCTTTTCTTCCAACAGGGTTGGCAAATGATTCTGCAGCAGGTACTGGAGCTGGCGTTCTTTATACTGCAGCCTATATTCTGCTGGCTTTATCTTCTCCACATTTCGAGCCAGCAGGGTAACGTTCGTGATGCTAGCATCATTTTTCTTCAATAACCTAGAGTCTTCCTCTTCTGCAGATTTTAAACGCTCTAGGAGTTCCTGTTCCTCTTCAACTTCTTTTCTCAGGAGGTCCTTCTGCTGGACCAGGTCCTTCTCCAAGTTAGCTAGCTTGACCAACTGCCTTCTCTTGAACTCTAAGAAATGGAGCTGAGCCCTTTCTAACTCCTCACCATCATCCTCCCCTTCAGCCCGGGCTTCCTTCACCCGAAGGAGGGACTCTCGGATGCCTTCCAGATCCCGCTTCTCCTCCTCCACCCGCTGCACTTCCCCTTGCCGGAGGAGCCGGATCATCTCCTGCTTCTCACGCAGCTGCTCTTCCAGATGCACCACGAGCATGACCTGCTCCTTCTCCTGCTCCTCCAGCCTCTTCTTCTCCAATTCAAGCTTGGCATACTGCTCATCCTTCTCCCTTTTCAGCTGGTCCAGCTCTTGAAAGATTTGAAGCTTCTCGGCCTTCTCATTGTTGTTGAGTTCTTGGAGCCGCTGGAGCTCTTCCTTGACTCGAAGAAAGCTCTCTTCCTCTTGCTTCTTCTTCTGCAGCTCGATTTCCTGCTGCTCTCTCAGCCTTTCCTCCTCAAACTTTTCCTTTTCAGCGAGCAAATCCTTCAGTTTGCTCTCAATATGGAAGCTGCGGCGTTTAAGGCTCTCCTCCTGCTTGCGGATCTGGAGCTGGACGATCTCTGTCTCCTTGCGCCGGGTCTCCACCTCCTGCTGCATCCGCTCCAATTCTGCCTTATCTGACTTTTGCTTCTCTTCCATTTCTTCTATGAGTTTCCTGAAATGCCAAATGTTGACTGATCATCATCTGAGTGCTATGGACAAATGACTTTTCCCTAACTGAGATGTTCTGAAAATGGACATACAACACAAAGTCAAACCCTTCAGTAAGAATAAAAAGTGGGGGGAAACTGCTTTCCTTTTAATTTCCAGCAGCACACTGCTTAACTTTTTTACTCTGTAACTATCCAACATATCATTTGCCTAATCTCCTGAAGTAGCCTCTGATATCATTTCTTTGTAGAGTCTATAAGCATAATGTGTTATGCATGATATAATTTTAAAAGCCCCCTGAGCTCAAAGAGAAAGAACCGTGCCCAATTTAAATTTAAATGTGAATAATTTTATTCAGCCCAATGGCTAAAACTCAATAGAAATTCAGTTACAGAATGACATTAAATAAAAATGCTTATGCTGTCCTCAACTCATTGGGGTCAAATATCAAAGTCAAGACAATCAACAGTTCATTGTTCCAGCTCAAATAACCACATGCTACTTAGCATTTAATCACTAGTTTAGGATAAACAGTAATCACCAAATGGCTCAAAATATTAGTTTATTAACATCTAACGCTGAAAATAACAGGGGTCACCATTAGAATACTGAGATGCATGGCCTGTTATATGTCATGTTTGGTCTTGGAAAACAAATGATCCCTACCAAGCGCTAAATCTGTGTTTTGAAGTTGGGATGGCCTCCAAAGCAAAAATAAAGGTATCAATACATGGTCTCCAACTCCTGACCCATCTAAGACCTATCTTATATGATGCTAGAAGCTAAACTAATTCATTTGTAACACCTACACTCCAGATTCCAGAAAATAAATATCCAACCTGTAGATTTTCCGTGGCTTTAGTTTCTACTCTAATATCTATCCTTGCTCCATTTCTTGGCTTGTTAAATACAGGATGGAGGGGGAAAAAAGGAGAAAATACTTAGTATTATCAGATAATTACATTCAGAACATACCAAAAAACCGTCTCCAAATCAGCTAAACAACCACACACACACACACACACACACCCTGGAGAAAAGTGAGCAAAGAATATAAAGAAGCAAATTATAGAAGGGGAATACAAATGGCCAAACAACAAAAGCAAAGATCTTTATTTTTATTTTTATTTTTTAATAAATTTATTTTTTATTGGTGTTCAATTTGCCAACATATAGAATAACATCCAGTGCTCATCCCATCAAGTGCCCCCCTTAGTGCCCATCACCCATTCACCCCCACCCCCCGCCCACCTCCCCTTTCCCACCCCTAATTCATTTCCCAGAGTTAGGAGTCTCTCATGTTCTGTCTCCCTTTCTGATATTTCCCACTCATTTTTTCTCCTTTCCCCTTTAAAAGCAAAGAGAGGCTTTCTAAGACCTCGGGTGATATTACTGATGAGGATATCCATTTGAATTAAATATAAAAAAAGTATATACTTGGCGTGTTAAATTTAACAAGTGCATGAAATTTGCATACTGACCCTATTCCCCCTTTCTTACAAGTATTTGAAGATGTACTACTTGAAAATATCGAACATGAGATACAAGTAACCACCTAGAGGAAAGACCCAAAGTCATTAGACCTGTAAATACTTGACACGGAACCAGAGGGAGGGCATGAAACAGACCCCAATGGAATCTGTCTAGAAGATTAATGCAAGAATCCACAGACTACAGCACTGTCAGAGCTGGCCCCCCACATACCTTACCTTTTACTCTCCAATTTTTCAAGTTCTTCACGCTGCTGCCGCTCAAATTCAAGTCTAATAGAAAATCAAATGAAAATTAGTCACTTTTTGGAACGAGCTTTTCTCTCAGTCTCTGTATATAGTTGCATATTACAAAGAATATCTGTTGCTTAAACGTTATTTTTAATTATGATGGATTAGCAAGTTTAAAATGGTTTTTTTTTTGCTCTAATCTATGACTGTGATTAGAAATTAGACATACTTTGGGGTGCCGAAAATAATTTATTTTACACTTGAAGGAAAACAAACAAAGCACTACTGTATTGAAAAAGCAGGGTTCAAGGAAACTTCTAAATGATAAGCATGTCTATTCCATGCAGCTTAATCACTGGTGAGTGTATATAAAAATGGAGAATCTCTACCTTAGACAGATGGGTCCTTTTATAGGGAAAAGACTGCCAGGGAGGTAGAGAGAGAGAAAGAGAGAGAGCACAGACATCAATTAAGAAAAGAATTAACTGAGGAGAACATCAGGAGAAAAGCAGTAAGGTACTTAAAAGCCAATAGCCATGCACACATCACAACATCTTTTTATAAACACCACATTTCCCAAAAATTTCTCAAAGCAAAGACTCCAAAGAGTTAGCTGTGTTATGTGTGCACACTTGCCATCATAATGAGAGTAGTAATAATCACTGAGTACCAATAACAATTGTGATAGTATCAAAATTATATTTTTACTACTTTATACATGGATCTACTGTAGGTAGTTCATAAAGATCCTCCTGTGACTAATAGTTCTAGGATACAACTTACCAGGGCTACATAGATTGTCAATGGGTTTTCCACAGTGCTAGCAAAACAAAAGGGGGCTAGTCACTGGGAATTTTAAAACAACTTGCTAAAGTACTGATGACAAAAATTGATTTCTTCTCAAACACTAGACTTAATGACTGCAAGATTTCACTCTTTTTAAACAGCATGAATGGTAATTCTTAAACCTACACATTTTCCCATATATTAAGTGGCATAGATAGCTAAAAAGCTGAACTAGGGAAAAATTCATCACAAACTTTCCCTGCATAATGCACCAATGTAGACTGGCAAAAGTTACCTTTAGAAGGAACTAATAAATATTTCAATTAGATGTGTTACTCATTTAATTTGGCTAATACTGAGAATAAGATGTCTGGGTTTCTTTTGTAAGCAGAACTGAGTGCTGTGCTGAGGATTTTACCCATGTTAGCTTACTCTGTCTTCCCAGCAAATCCTAGCGATAACAAATAGTATCTCCACTTTACATACAAAGAACCCAGAGCTTAGATATGTGAAAGAACTTGTCCAAGGTCATAATGGTGAGATGTGGCAGAGCCAGGATTTGAACCTACAATAGCCTACTTCCAAAATACCATCACTTAACTCATAAGCAATGCTTAGATTTGTGATAGTCAATAAAATAGTTAAATCCTTCATTGAAACATGTCATTTGGGGTTATATATACCCTCCTACCAAACTGCCATCCATGAGAAATTTGTCCCATAAACATGTATGAAAGGTATTTGCCAATCCCCAAGCTCTCAGCACATATGTCATTACGCTAAGTAGGGATAAGGTTTCATTAAAGTTAGTGTAGGACTGTTCTCTCTTATACAACAATAAAGAGAACTTTGGAAATATTTCATAGTAGATAGTTTTTAGACTTCAGTACAGTTCAGCCTTTCTGGAAATATTTATAAAGTCAAAAAGAATCACAAGATAAAACACTTTCAAAAACAGAGAATTTTTCTAATGGAACTGTGTCTTTATTCTCTGATTTTACTTTCTATGAACAGTTCATATAATCACAAGTAGATACTCCTCTGACATGTCACAGGCATGTGATCATAATCCAAATGCTCCTCTGAGAGTTGGGTGACTTGGTTCAAATGAAATCCTATCATTGAGGACTGTTTACAAGGGGCACACTGGGCTGGGCTCTTAGTGGACAATACCCTCACACTGTTCTCCCAATCCTGCCAGGTTGACATGTTTCTCATCCCTATTTTATAGAACAAATACCCGAGGCTTAAAGCAAGTAAGCAGCAGAAGGAGAACTTGAATCCAAGTTTGGTACTAAAATCCAGGCTGCTGACCACTATGATTGATTTTCACAAGTGAGCTGTGTGGTCTCAGAAGGTCACAAAATGCGGGTTTTAATATCTTCATCTCTAATGTGATGCTCTGACCATCTATTTTTTTTAATTGTGCATGACATCAGGCAAAGGGGGGTTTCAAGGGTACAGCAGTTTCTAAGGGTGACATGGCTTTGACCCACAGGACTCTCAGTCTGTGACAGTCAAATAAACACAATGGGCACCCAGTGAGTCACAAGCCAGGACTGAAGAAGGACAATGCTATAACATATGGAGTGGGGTACCAATCCCATAATTTGATAGTACCTAGAATGAAGCAAGTTTCCTGAGGAAACTCATACCTGAGCTATGCAATTCTTCATACATGATATAGAAACTCAAGAGAAGCTCATTAAAACCACATTTTGGCTTGCTGTAAGAGAATTGGCAAGACACAAAGCTTAACTGGACAAAAGAAGACAAGCAGTGAATGAAGGGCCTTGGAAGTTACATTAAGGACTCTGAACTTGATCCTAAGGATGCTGGCATAAAAGTACCTTGGAAAAGGACAACAAACAAAAAGGGATGGGTGAGCATCATTCAAGTATAGAGATCATCAACTTACAGAGGTGCCATCTCTGAGTTGATATGGCTTTCTCTTGTAGCACTGAGCTGAGCTATCAGATACAGGTTCAGGGCAAGGAGACAGTTTGATGGACCCAGCTGGGTCTCTGACAAGTGAAAGTACCAAAAAACCATCTGAGCATTTGGGGAAGAAGATGACTCAAGTGTTGGAGACAAAAACTTGGTTGGACAGAGAAGTGGGACAAGGCAAAGCTTGCAGGTGAAAGTGAATCTCCAGGCCAAGAAGTGAATATACTTACATAACCATGTGTGTCCATATAGAATCACCCAAGATAACAGTAGGACTGAAAAAGATGGTGAAGCTTAGATGGTAAGCAGATGACAACAGTAAGAAGAGGCAGGTGCCAATGAGTGAACAGATCAGAGCACTCTGTGAGGCAGAGGAAGGGTGGTCTGAGGGCAGCTGAGTCTTTGGTCTGATAAGATCCTTGACTCTTTCACCGTAGAAGTTTTCATTTTAGAACATTTGATTGTGATGAGGAAAGGAAAAGTAATTTGGGCCAGTGGCGGTTGTCAACCTTAGATGTATGAGGCCACAGCTCGAACCTCTCCTGAAGAGTGGCACCTAATGACATGGAGGGTTCTGAGTCAAGAAATCAGAGAGACATTCCCATTTTAATTCTTAATGAAGAAGTATGGATTCATTTCTATGACCTGTTACTAAAATAGGAAAAATTTTGACTGCTTTCTACCAAAAGCAGTATGTGTGTGATAACTAATTACTCCCATTTCCTAAAAAATAAGAGTCAAAAAAAAAAAAAAAAAAAGATGTTCAGTCTTAATTAAAATCAAGCCCCATCCATTCTAAGGAGAAAGTCATAATTACAAAGTCAAGAACTATATTTTAAAATATGAGGTGATATTAGCTGTTGCTGCTACTGTAGGACTTCCATTAAATATTACATATTTACTAATCATACTTTAAAATGCACTTCTTTCCTTAATCAATGATAATTATTTCAAATAGCAAACCTCAATAGATTGTAAAACATAAATGCGGATGTGTTAATATCAAGGAAGGAATATCAACTGTAATTGTATTTTAATGTGACTTCATTTTAAATAAGTGTAATTCACTATCTTATTTTAATGGAGTTATCTTGGCCCCAAATGCTAATTTCCTAAATGTTACAATTAAAAGGAAAACCACAAAACGATGTGATTTTTGCAGCTGTTTTTAGCATTTTAAAATGACATTTGGAAGTACATATACTGTGTTAGGTCCAACAAAAAAGCATAGCATACAATCTATTTTTATGAGAAACAGCCTCTCTTGCTCTCTCTCTCTCTCTCTTTTTTTATTTTTTGCATTAAAACACATCTAGCATTTTTAGGTATAATTGCACATCTTGCAATTTATATTCCTGTTATCATCAGCAATGAAAAAGCAAGGGGGTGGGAATTTCTCAGTTCACACCATGACATTGAAAGTGAGACTGTGATTATCAAAAAAAGAAAGGAAAAAAAGAAAAATTTTAAATGAACTAAAAGCATAAGTATTCAAGCCCTTATGTTGTGCCAAGGGTGATTAGTTTTGTACCTCTGGTGTCATTTTACATTCGAAAAGGAAGAAAACAGCTACTCAAGTCCAGCCAACACTTGAGCTGGCAGCTGTAGTGAGGGCGTGCAGAGAGAGTAGTAAAGGCGGAGTCCCAGACCCCAGTATGACTAGAAGGGAGTCACCTGACAACAGAGGGGAGCTGAAGGCAAGGCAGTCCCCGACAAGCATATTCTCCAGATATGTAAACAGGTATGGGGAATATCCTTGGGAAATGGGTAAGCTAGAATTTTTCCCACATAATTTTTAGGATGCCCCTATGGGCTATGCAACCTTTGAGGATGCACAGGGTCCTGTATTCACTGTCTACTGACACTATCTTGCGATTCTTAATATTTGAACAAAAGGCCCCAGGTTTACATTATGCGTTGAACTCTGTAAGTTATGTAGCTGTGTTCTGATCAAATATACATCATTTTTTAAAGAAGTCCCAGCCTGTTGCCTGGAATAGATAATAGTAGTCCGCAGTCCTGATTCTGGTAAGGGCCAGATGGAAAGCAGCTAGAAAAGACCAGAACTCCATGCAAGATGGTTCACTTTCTGATCCTTCACTAGAGATTAGGTTTCCACCAACACTGGGTTCTGTAATAGTTAGACCAGAATGGCTGAACTTCTTACCCTCCTATCACCTTCAGGAACTTCCAGCCAGTTTCAAACCACCTTCCAAATGAGCAAACTCCCAAACTAGGGGATCTTAAAGATTGAAGATGAAGTTTGGATTTTTGGTGGAGTCTGTACAGGTTCTATCCAATTATCTTCTAGACATTCTAGACATTCTTTAAAGACTGAGAAAAAACCAAAGACTACCCCAAGACGGGCACAGGGAAATGCATGAAAGGAATAACTTAGCCATTCACCCAGACCCTGTCTCTTTATGGAAAGGCTCTGAGGTCTTCCCTGTGTGAATCATTAGAAACTTTCATCAGAAACCCAAGAACAGGGTAGCCCAGGTGGCCCAGTGGTTTAATGCTGCCTTCAGCCCAGGGCGTGATCCTGAAGACCCAGGATAGAGTCCCAAGTCAGGCTCCCTGCATGGAGCCTGCTTCTCCCTCTGCCTGT
This sequence comes from Vulpes vulpes, assembly GCF_048418805.1. Taxonomy (NCBI): domain Eukaryota; kingdom Metazoa; phylum Chordata; class Mammalia; order Carnivora; family Canidae; genus Vulpes; species Vulpes vulpes. The sequence goes on from NC_132793.1 coordinate 41,190,195, forward strand.
GTCTTTGCCTCTTTCTCTCTCTGTGTCTCTCGTGAATAAATAAATAAAAATCTTAAAAAAAAAAAAAAAAAGAAAGAAACCCAAGAACAGCTGCTCTGCAGAGACAGTGAAATCACTACACCACTCCATCCCCACTTCTCTCTTTCCCACCCCAGATCATTATACAATATGGCAGGTTATCCTGCACTACAGTGACTTATGTACAACTGCAGTTCAAGGTATATATATCAAAATGAGGGTCTCGTGATGCAACTGAACCTAGGAGGTTGTGAAATTAAACCCCTTTTAGTTGGAAGTCAGAGTTTATAACACAAATATCCCTAGTATGCTGGGATTGGTTTTCTAATGAACTTTCAAATCCTTAGTCTAGAAAGTACTCCGTAAAGACTTACAAGAGCCAATCTTAAGCCTTTTGTATTGAAATGAAAAGTGCTCAAAGAAACAAAGATTGCTTTAAAAAAATAGTAAAATTTGATACCATAAGCATTTTAAATGAGTTCTCTTCCCAGCCTCTTTCTCATAACAGTGGTATAACTTGCTCCAATAAAGGCAGCCAAGAACACATGTTAGACCCAGGAGACCTACCTGATAGAGCTGCAAGATCACATGCAGTTACTGCTACATGGGGACTCAAGAGATCGTGCATTCAACTTGGCACATGCCCCTACACCTTGCTCCCCACCACTATTTTACAGGCCAGGAGACTGAGTCCCAGAGAGTATTACAGAGAGGTCCAAGGTGACCTCTTCTTTAGAGGAATCAAGAGTAAAGTTTGCCTCTTCCTACTCCTCCTCCATTCTTTTTTTTTTTTTAATTTTATTAGAGAGAGGAAAAGCACAAGCAAGGAGAGGGGCAGAGGGGGAAGGAGAAGCAGACTCTCTGCTGAGCAGGGAGCCCAATGCTGGGATGCTGGACTAGATCCCAGGACTTGGGAGATCATGATGTGAGCAGAAGACAGATGCTTAAACTGAAGCACCCAGGTGCCCTTCCTCCTCTAATCCTACTTCAACTCTGTAATTCCACCTCACCTCTTCAACTGAACCATGGCAACTTTTACCCGAGAAATAGCCTTCCAGAAGTTAACAATGATTCAGCATTTAAAGAGGTATACCTCACCTTATTGAACAAACCAGAATAGTGTATCACAGGTAATTTTCCTGCCACTTCATTCAGCCACACATGCCACATATCCAATCAACCTGTATCAACATCCACTATGTGCAAGAACAACAGAGAATAGGTCAAGTGCCTGTGCCTCTTAGGAGTGGATTATAAGGGAAATAAAATATGCATGCATATCAATCACATAGAACCCGAGAAAGTTCCATTTTTAACAGGAGATGGGGTGGAGGGAGAGCATTTATAGCTGCAGGGATGAGAGGATACCTCGCAGAGGAACTGCTGTTGAGCTGGGCCTTGACAGATGGACAGAATAACTATGGGCATAGTGTGGTGAGTGGGAAAAAAAAAAAAAAAAACTAGTGTTAGAAAAACAGGAGCAGGAAGACAAAGAGATAAGCAAAGGAAGCAATAATGAACATACCTGGCTCTTGCTCAGCACAAATAAAGGGAAGTGGTGAGAAATAAAACCCAAAAGGTAGATGCTGGGCAGAATGTCAAAGGTTGACATTCTTGGGAGCATCTTTGTGGGCAACCTCTCCTCCCACCAATCTGTGCAGTCCTCTACCCAAGGCAATGAGTACAAAGTACAGGAATTCATTTGTTTAATATGGTATCCATGGCCCAGGCACTGCCCTAGGCAATGTGGATTCAGCAAAAGGAACCAAGTCCCTGCTATTATAAACCCTTCATTCTGGTGAGGATGACAGCTAACTAAACAATGAGTATGTTATGTGATAAGTGCTATGAAAATAATGCAGCCAGAAGAGAGGGTGGAGAGAGAAGGGGACATTTAAGACAGAGCTAAATGGAGGGAGTGATCATGAGGATGCATCTGTTGCCAACATGAGGGAGAAGCCAGACCAACGACCAGGAGACGTGTGTGCCATGCTGGGAGCACAGAAAGACCAGCATGGAGAAAGTAGATTAAATTAGGAGATGGTGATGGTATGATAGTAATTGTGGCCCATGAGGAAGCCAGGGCCCAAACCACTCAAGGCCCTACAAGTCACAAAGGGTAGATAAAGCCCTGCCCACCAGGGCTCCTTAAGAACAGAGACTCACTTAATTGACTGTGTAGGGCCTTCTGTAAGGCACATAGTAGGTGTTCAACCAATGACTGCTATAAATAGTGCTTAGAAGTCAGTAACTAGAGGCTCAGAGCCAGACCCCAATTACACAGTCACAGAATACCTGGGTGAGGAAGAGATGCTGTCAGCCAATGTGGAGTTCACTTTGCCTTAAGAAAGAACAACTTTTGGTGCTTTCCACCCTTCTCAAGATGAAAGTTAATTAACTGCAGCAAATCTAGAAAATACAAGTAAGTAAAACACTTACCAATCCAATATAATCACCATGATTGTTCCATCCTGGTATACAGCCTTTAGCCTTCCCAGAGATACACATATACACAGAGATGAGAGCCAACAACACAGCTTATTTTGTAACCTTTTCCTCCTAATGAATATTTTTGACAAATCCCCAGATCATTAACTATTATTGTCTAACATAGCTTAACATCATGCAATTCTATAATACAAATGTGCCATGATTAATGTAAGTGATCACATTTTAGAAAGGTATATGGTAGCTGGTGTATAAAACAGTTTGGTGGAATCTAAACTGGGCAGCCCAAGAAGTTAGTTTAAGAAAAGCTGTGCCCATTTGTGAGCAGACGGAAAAGGGAGAGCATACAGGGAAATCTGAAGATGTAAAAAAGACTTAAAATGCACCACAGCTCCTCTCCCTTCACTGAAATGAAGAGCTTTAGTGCTACATATCTCCTTTACATATTTGTACTCCTTTGGTATCACCCACTGAAAGACAAAATGCTAACACACCTAACCAGTAATGCTTGTATTGTGTGCCTCTGTCTCAGGCTGGAGGTGAATGGAGGTCCCAGGGGCACCTGTTGTACCTCCCCTGGCCTGTCACCCACTCCCAGCTCTCCAGTGTCATGCCTTTTGTGGTCTAGGCCATCAAACATTCCTTATTTCTCTGATACCTCTCTGCATTCCTCCTCTTGTTGCTTTAATGTAAGTAGCAGCCACCATCAAATAGAGAGCTTAAGAGGGTGTGGATTTAGCAGACAAAAGAAAAAAAAAGTGGCAAAGATTTATGTAACTGGATTAATTGTACTGTAATCAACAATTTATGTTTGTGTTAGGTGGAGAGAAATAGTTCCAAAAGTCCTTTATGATTAAGCAAGAATTATGTTCAAGATCTAAACAGAATGAAGGAAGACTTGTCATCAATGGCATGGGGAAAAGTTCACAATAAAATGTTATTAGCACCACGCTCTAACCAACTGAGCTAACCAGCCAACTACTCACAATAAAATGTTAAATGAAAAAGCAGAACACAGAACTGTATATCTAGTATGATCTCAATTTTGTTTTTCTGGTTTTTTTTCCTTTGTTTTGTTTTTAAGTAGTCTCCGTGCCCAGCATGGAGCCTAACGTGGGGCTTGAACTCACGACCTTGAGATTAAGACTTGAGCTGAAATAAAGAGTTGGACACTTAACCAACTGAGTCACTCAAGTGCCCCCAATTTAAATAATCCTTATAATGCATAATTACAATATCTAATGTACAATTAAACAGTTACATACAGTAAATATAAGTAAACACTACTTATAAATGTAAACCAATCATTATTTTTTGGTGGGAGGATTGTGAATGCTTGTGATTACTTTAATTCATTTCTAAATGTTTTACTTTTTTGTAATAAGCATTTATAATGAGACAAACTACTTGTTTCAAAATTTTTTCTTAATCTACTGTGATTATAGCAACCATTTTACTTCCCTTATGCTTCTATGAATCTCTGGTTCATTTCCATTTTATCCAACAACAATGATGATTAACCTGAGTAAATCATCAGATATGGGGGTTGTGACTGGGAACTAAGCATTGAATGTCACTGATGGGGGCACAGCTTCTCAAAGTTAGAATTATGGTCTGTGACAGAAGCAGCAGATGGAACTGCTTCGTCAGGGCACAACAATTCACTCACACACTCAATCAACAATTATTTCTCAAATACCTACTGAGGAAAAGAGACACAGTATCAAGAAAATCAGACCCTTTCATTTACCATTAAATATATAGACCAAGAAACACAATTATCAACTACCAAGGACTACAAAGGAAAGACAGGATCCTCTGAGCAAATGGCCAAGGAGATGAAATCTGGATGGAGATTGGTATGGCCTCTATGAAAAAGCAACATTTAAGCTGGGATCTTAGAGACTATGTAGGATTTGGCCATATGAGGAGCTGGTGGACAAATGGACAAGTGTTCTAAGAGAAGGAAACAGCACAAGCAAAGACCCAGGAGCAAGAAGAGATATGCCCAAATGGAACCCTTGACTGAACCAGCAACGAGCTCTCATCAAATGAGTTAACAAATTACAGAGAGCTCATGGTGTGTATTCAAGCCAATACAATATGTTACGTCAAAGGCAAACCACACTGCCATAGGCACTTAGGGGAAATTTGCTATCTTCCATCCTTGTCCTAACTACCATTGATCATTTCACTAGGAAAAGCCTCATTTCCTCAGGTGACGTTTACAATGCTGCTTTCGACTGTGCAATTATGAAATGAAGGAAACAGAAATGCAGCCCACTACTAGGACAATGCAAATCTAAAGTAACTGAATAAAGACAGATTGTTCTTTGAATTCTACAGCTCATCTTTCTGCCTGCTTTGAAAACAAAACACAAGAAGCTCATAGCTTAAAGTAGCTCACAGTGGAATACCATTCAAAGACAAAAAAGAAAGAAAAAAATCAGTAATTAACACTAATCTCCATTAATGGAAGAAGAAGCCCACTTCTTTCAGTTGCTTTTATCACATGTTCCCCACAACTGTATCTTAACAAGATATTTAACGCACTCTATAGTAACTGTAAAGTTAGTAAATGGTCCATATAAAAGCTAGACAACGAAGACCAAAAACTGGAGAAGAAATCAGCCTTGCAGCAAAGCAAACTTCTGAAAAATGGCAAGGCCCAATAAAATAAACCAGCAGAGACAAACATAGTAAATAACCATCAACGAAAACCCAGGCTAACTACCAAATCACCAGCAACATAAATATTGCCAACTACATGTATAAAACTTCCACATGCAAGGTCAGCAAGGGAAAAAAAAAGATTAAAGAACTGATAAAGTACCGGGAAGTCAAGAGAAGAGAGAAAGGCCGAGCTAGCAGGGCACTGTATTCATAGGCAATGTGACCTTTTCTCCCAGGAGGTGCCCTGGAGACCATGGCTTCACCTGAAGGTGCAAACCCCAACAAGAGTATCTCCAGCAATGACCAGATACTGGTTTTGAAGCCCCTTGTACATTGGTATGAATCAAGTGAGGGGAAATGAATTCACTTCATTCACACTTATTAGATGTCTGTTACATTCCAGATGCTATGCTGGGCACTGAGTGAACAACAAATTAGATTCCGTGTCCAATTTCTGGAAGCTTACAGTCATCGACAGGGAGGTGAAGGCTCAACACAACAGAGGACCTGATCCTGTGACTGAAGTCTCCTTACTTTCTTCCTAATGTGATGTATCTCTCCTTCCCATTGGAGGCAGGAAATGGGGAAGGAGAACCTAAGGAAGAAACATGGAAGGGGTAGGAGACAGGAAGGAAAATGAAACTACAGTTGACCCTTGACAAGGCAGGGGCTGGGGCACCAACCCTTCACTTAGCTGAAATGTATAACTTTTTCACTCTCCCAAATCTTAACAGCCTCCCAGCTGACCCGAAGCCTTACTGACAACCTAGTCAATTAACATTTATTTTGAAGTTCTATGTATCATAAATGGTATTCTTAAAATAAACAAGCTAGAGAAAATATTAAGAACATCTTAAGGAAGAAGAAATACATTCACAGTAGTGGATTGTATTTATTGAAAAAATCTACATATAAATGGAAAAACAACTCGTGTTTTTCAAGGACTAACTGTACTTTCTTTCTACACAATTGTTGTCAGACAGTGAGAAGTCCTCACTGCCATCTTGGTGCCTCTGGTTTTTTGATCCAAAAACCCATTCACAATCTAGTTCCTTCCAGCTTCACATTCTGCGAAGCCATCCCTACTCTTCACTTGAAAGGACCAAGAAGGCTGGCGCTAAGTGCACACAGCATTCTAGCAGAGCACGTAGCTCAGCAAAGGAAAAGCTAGGTTCTTAATGAATCTTTGGTGATGATCAGGACACCCAGGACATGCTTCCAGAGTGGGCCACTGTTAGCAAGACTCTCCAGAATCCAGCTCCTGTGAATACAGCTGAGAGCTAAATCCAGGAGGGGGTGTTCATGTTGGTAGAGTCTACACTTCAAAAGGATTCCATTTCCAGTTTGCATGTTATTGGAAACTCTCACAGTCTTGGTGAAAAGTGGTGGTGATATGTGCAACCATTCTATAGAACAATTTGTAAAACTATTTATATTTCTGGACTAGTAATTCTATCTCTCCTTTTTCCCCCTGGGGAAGTAACCATGGATAAATACAAAGATTTAGCTACAAATATGTTCAAATTGCTTGTGATAGCTTAAAACTAGACAACCAAACACCTACCAATAGCAGATAAGTAAGGTACAGACTAACCACAGTATGCCATATCACATGGACATTAAAATAATGCAGGAAAATGTTTATGAAAGGAAAAGGTAATTAAGTGCAAAAACTCTTATAAGTCCCGTATGAACCCATTATGGTAAACGAACACATAAAAATAATATGTAATAATACAAGTGTGTATGTGTGTGTGTGTGTGTGTGTGTATAAACGAGTATACATATATATGTACACACATACTAAGAAAGAGAGAGGATGGCTACATAGTAGAACAAACAGGTATAGACTAGAATATAAAGGGACGTGCTGACAGTGTGTAGTTAAGTTCTTTTTTGCTTGTTTGTAATTTCTAATTTTTCCAAACTGAATATATTAAAATAAAAAGTTAAGTTAAAATAGCCCTCATCCATCTTCATCTCTTGATTGTTGATGACTTCAGACCATCCTCATTTAGGAGCCCTTTGTAGCTACTGAGGTCTGTGGTGGCCTTGATGCCAGACAAATCCCAGCTCAGAATGCCACACTCCATGAAGCTCCTTGGATGGCTCACCAAATACGTGTCTGATTTTTGACTTTGATATTTTTTTGGTCCAGATGGATTTGAAACCCAGGTGTTTCTTTTTAGAATTTAATTATTCAAATACATACATTTAAATCAACCCACTACTGGTTAGTGCTTAGAGGATGCTAACGCACAAGTGAAAATTTCTTCCTTTATTTTCAAGACTGAAATGAATTTGGAAAGTATATAATTTTGCTTAGGGCGCTTTCAAGAAGCTGTGAAAGCTCCACATCCTGCCAAATTAGCTGTCTGTTTGCAGTCTCAGAGCAAGAGAGAGGATGCCTAAGCAGTGGGCTTGGTTTCTTCATAAAGACTGTGCCGGCTGAGAAAGAATGTTTCCCCTACAGCAAAATTATTTCCTGGCAAAGACCCTGGCTGGGCACTACTCCAAAGTGGAACTAACTCTCCAAGGAAGTCACCGGGCTGCTTTGCTTCATCCAAAATTTTTTCTGGCACCACGTAACACGCATGTGTATATACAAATCCTGGTTTCCAGGGAGCTTGAGACGTAGGCCAGCAGTAAGTTCCAAAACTCTGTTAGAAATGATACAACCAACTTTGTGTGCCCACTCTGACTGATAAAATGTTCTTGGGTAGCAAGGGCTTCACTTGCAAAACCTCCAAATCTTACTATGATTTAGAGCATGGTGATTTTTAGATAGGGGCTATGTGGAGAATCAGTACATTACCTGTTGAACAAAGAAAACAGAACCAGTTGCTTCGAAGATAAGTTGGTTCTTACTGCATACAATAATTTGCAAACTAGACACACTTCTTTCAAAGAGCTTTGCTTTAGGAGGAACTGAGTTCTAAGCAGTAATTGTTAGTCTACTGCATAAAAACAAAAAGTCAGGTCTATATAATACCAAAGAAACCAAGAGATATGTTCACTTTTAACAGTTAAGAAAATCATAAAAAGAAGTATACCTGTCCGTGTGAAAAATGCAAAAAGACAGGGACCAGTTAAAAAGTGGAGATGCTAAAAAGTGTACAGGACCCATTTGAAGCATGAGGCACTTAAAGACCTGTTGACAAATTGAACACCAATAAAAATAAATTTATAAAAAAAAGGACCTGTGAGCAGACATATCCTTTGCACTGGGAGCACGTCTGCTGGCCAAATGTACAGCTCAATGAACATCTGTTAAGTGTTCACTATGCGGGAGCTTTCCTGCCCACAAGAAGCCTATTGGGAAAGCAGACAAACATCAGTTAAATGAATTTGGAAAAGGCTATGATCAAAGTACATACAAAATGCCTGTAAGAGAATAAAGAGAAAGCATTTGGTTCAAATCAGAGATGCACAGACTGCTTCTTGAGAGAACAATTCTGATACCCAGCCTTAAAAGACAAAGAGGATTGACCGAGGGAAGGAGAGGGAAGGTTTTATTAACGGTTTCATGGATAGGTTTTATAGATAGGCTTGACCTGGAGAGAGCTGTGTAAGATCTGTCCACCTAAACCAAAACATAAAGTTCAAGGGGGAAAGTGACAGTAGACAATGTTGGAGAACAAAATCATGGATGATTTTGTTAGAGCTTAGAAGTCATCACACAGGCACCAAGAGGCCAAGAAGAAGAGATTAAGATATATCTTAGAGAAAGAAGTCACCACAAAGGGCTAAGGAGGGGTGACTTAAGGTTGGGATAGGTTTCCAGGGGCAGGTCACTCACTGAGTCTGCCGTCCTGTGCCACTGAATAAAGGAAGTGAGGAAACATCGTGAGGGCCATGACAGTCATCCTGATGATTCTCAAACATTTACCACTCCTC